>NC_133537.1:297226237-297563737 GCF_048544455.1 Silene latifolia
TTCCGTTTAGGGGTGCAAAGTTCTTTGAGAAACTTTGCATACCTAGGAACGGTGTTAATGATAGTAAAAAGAGGGATGTTGACCTCACATTTCTTAAAAGTCTCATAAAGATCGGTGTCTTTATCAAACTTCTTGGGACTTGTGAGGGCACTAGGAAATGGTACCTCCGGTTCATACTCTTGTTCAATCTCTTTGAGTTGATCCGTTGTGTTGGTGCTTCCCTCCTTTCCCTTGTCAATGCTCCAAGGACTCTTTTCTTTTTCCTCATTAGCTTTTGAAGATGATCCTTTCTCTTGTTCAACCACAAGCTCTTCTTCAATTTGCTCTTCAATGTCAATAACCCTTTCTTGTGACTTGCCCCTTCTCTTCTTCTTGGGAGGGGATTCTAAGGTTCTCCCCTTCCTCAATGTCATGGCACTAGCATTTTCTCTAGGAGGAAATGTAGTGGAAGGAATAGAAGTTGAGGTTCTTTGATTCTTCTTGGCAAGTTCTTGAGCAATTTGGCCAAGTTGGACTTCAAGGTTGGCAACCTTGGCATCACTAACATTCTTGTCGGCATCAATTTTGTCAAGCCTCTTGTTCGTTTTGACTTGCTCTTGCAAAATGGTCTTAAGCAAGTCTTGAACACTTGGTTCCTTTTGAGAGTTGTTTTTGTTACCTTGATTGCCAAATTGGGATGATTGACCTTGGTTTTGGTTTCTACCTTGGTTGTTGAAATTCCCATTCCTATTTCCTTCTTGATTGAAATTCCCATTCCTATTCCCTTGAGAGTTTGAACCTTGACCTTGTCGGGAATTTTGGTCCCTCAAGTGGTTGAATTGACCATTCACAAAACTCTTTGAGGTGTCACCACCCCAACCAAGTCTAGGGTTGTCTCTACTCCCAACATTGTAATTGTTGCCACTAGGGTCATAATTGTAGTATCCTCCTTCGGAAGGATTCCTAGCATTGTAATTTCCATACCCCATTGCACTTACATTCTCCACTCCAATTCCTTCTTCAATCATGATGGGGCAATTTTCCTCCAAATGAGGACCTTGACAATAGTTGCATTCCACTTTGTTCCCCCTTCCCCCATCCTTGTTTGGATTGTTCACTATCATATTCTTCACCAAGTGAGTCAAATCATTCACACTTTACTCAAGGTTTTGATTTGATGAAGAAGAAGAGGTTTCCATTGAAGAAGTATTTTTTGTCCCCCTTTGAGTTCTTCCATAATTCCTTGTAGTAGAAGCAAGTCTCTCAATGATTTCCTTGGCATCCACTATGGAAAAATTTTCCAACCCTCCTCCGGTAGCGGAATTGACCATTCTTTGATCATCTTGGCTTAGCCCTTCATAGAAGTTCACAAGAAGATCATCATCGCTCAACCCGTGGTAAGGGCATTGAGCTACCAACTTTTTAAACCTCTCCCAATACTCATACATGGTTTCACCATTGAGGTCTTGTTCTATGGTAGTAATGGCCTTCTTGGCACGGTTGTGACGGGCATCGGGGTAGTACTTATCAAGAAAAGCCGCCTTCATTGCCTTCCAAGTTGTTATAGATCCCGGTTCAAGATAAAAGAGCCAATCTTTGGCCGAATCCAACAAAGAAAATGGGAAGGACCATAGTTTGAATTTATCTTCCGTCACCCCATTCGGAATAGCACCTTCACACATCATGTGAAATTCCGAAAGGTGGCGATTTGGGTCATTCCCCGCATGGCCATGGAACTTAGGCAAGTTATGGATAAAGAAGCCTTTGAGTTCGAAATTTGCATTGGCTCCAAGAGGGGGATAGGTGATACACAAGGGTTGCTCATCATAATTCCTTGCTCGTATCTCCCGGATGGTTCTTGTATCATTCGCCATATGGGGATACTCTACTTCAATTGGATTTACTTCAATAGGTTCTTCAAAAGGTTCTTCTAAAGGTGCTTCTAAAGGTGCTTCTTCTACTCTATGTTCTCTTTGTGCTCTTTGGTACCAAGGGTTGGTAAATAACCACGAATATGCTCCAAAAGCGTCCTCTTCCACGGGGGTTGATTCATCGTGTTGTGGAGAACTAAACATAAACCTTCGCACTACACACACAAGTTAGAACTTCCAATTACTTCTAACAACAAGAGGAGTAATAAAACAACTAAGCATAAATTCACAAACTCAAGTTCTAGCTATGTTGCCCTTCCCCGGCAACGGCGCCAAAATTTGATAAGACTCAAACTAGGTGTCGTAAAAAGCTAGAATTAACCTACCAAATTAACAATTTATAAGCCAAACTATACTCTAGACTACTCTAAATGATAAAGTAATATAGTGCAAGTAAGGGTCGGTCCCAAGAGAAGGTCTTTTAAGCTAAAAACTTGAAATGTAAACTAATGACTACTAAAGACAAAGCTATAGACAAACAATGGTTATTCACAATGGCAAACAATAGAGAGACATGAAAATGGGGGTTTTTGAGTTGATTGGTGACATGAAACAAAGTAAAATTTGCAAACTTGGTCTAACAAGCAATACAACAAACACTTGGTGATTAAGATGATTCAATAATTAAAAGGACTTGGTGCAATCCTACAAGTTCCAATTTTTCTCAAAGTAAGACTCTTTCCTCTCTAGTTTTCATTTACCCAACAACAATCCTCAAGCAAGTGATTACCACTATCTAAGCCAACAATGATAATCCTACTTAAACTACAAATTCTAACATTAAACCATGTAAGAATTGTAACCAAGAGCATGAAGAACAAAACCAAGAGGGGAGTAAATGGGATATCACAAAGACATGTTTAAACCAACAAATCCTATGATATAATCAATTTCTACTAACAAAGGTTGATACTTTAAACCAAGATAACAACAATTATGAGATGCTTCAACAAGTTATTACAAAAGCAAGCAACTTTGCAACAACAAGCAATAGATGAATGTAAAAGAGGCAAGGGTAATTACTTCTCACAACAAAACATTCATCATGTCATTAAAACTTAGAAATTGAAATAAATGAAAGAGTAGAGATTAAGGAGTCAATACAATGATAAAGATGGAAACTTGCAATGGATTACACCAAGTAGGGAAGGATTAGCCTTCCATAGTCTTCAAAACCCAAAGAAATAAAGAAAGATTACAACTTTGCATCCAAAATAAAGTGTTCTTCTACTACAAGTTTTCTAGAGATTATTCAATAATTAGATGATAACTAGGTCTTCAAACATGAGGGGTATATATATGGGTGCACTCCCTTCTAGGTTAAAAACCTCAAAACAAGCCCAAAAACACGGAAATGTTTACTTAAGCCCGTGTTTAAAAACAGATTTGCGCAGGCTCCTCTGAAGTCGGCGCAGGCGCGCATCTCGCGCAGTCGCGCAATTCTTGGCGCAGGCTGCGCCCCAGCTCGGGAGTCAGCTTCAAACTTCTCAAGTCTTTCTTCCTTCTTTACTTTCCAAGCTTCACTCCTCCTTCTTCCAGCTGGTTTCTAGGCTACATGGGAGCTCCTTGCTGCTTGTCTTAACCTTTGAAAGGGTACTCTATGCCTCTCGGGTTCCATTCATGAAGATCAATCGTTCAACCGAGGTGAATTACACAAGTTCAACCACATCAACCTCTATGCCAAGTGCTAGGAAAAACATACTAAAAGACCAAATCACCCTCTTAGACCGACACAAAACGTTACTATCACATGGCATAAAAATAAGTTTATTTTAGCCTTGATCTAGTAATTGGTTGTCGTGGACTCGTGGCTTAATCTCGACCGTACCATAATGTGACTGATACCGCTTCAAATTGAGGTCGCTGTTAGCCTCAATGTTTGAAACCCTTACCAAGTGGTCTCATTGTGGTGTCCACGGCCTAGATATAACAATGTATAGGTGTAGTATCTGTTATTCAGGGAAGGCTCGAGGCTTTGAGTAACTGAATGGAAACTTCTGACTTGCGTTGACTCTGGTCATCAATAGCTCTTGAAGCCTCAACAGTTAAAACTAGCTAATTTGGAAGCACATTGTTGGAGCTGTGAATATCTGATAACTTTCTGTGAGATGTTCGGTTAGAGACTGATGTGGAGATGCAAACACAGTTTACCATAGTAGACTGCTAGTCAATGCAGTACGTATTATAGGAACAGCTTGTGACATATGTGTTGTAAATTTTGCAGCCACATTTCTGATGTTCTGTTTTATCTGAACTGTATGTTTTAACTCTGCAAGTTGCATGAAGTTCATATTTTAAGGACTGTTAAAAGTATACATCATTATTTGTCTGTCATAATTTTAGGACAAGTGTGGATGATATAAAGTCTACAAGATTGATTACAGCCATTAAAACCCCTTATCTACCAGAAGGACGATTCGATCTAGAGGCTTATGACGCATTAGTGAATATGCAGATAGATAACGGTGCTGAAGGCGTAATCGTTGGTGGAACAACTGGTGAAGGGCAATTAATGAGCTGGGATGAGCACATCATGCTTATTGGTCATACTGTCAACTGTTTTGGTACCAACATTAAGGTGATAGGGAACACAGGGAGTAACTCAACCCGAGAAGCAATTCATGCAACCGAGCAAGGGTTTGCTGTAGGAATGCACGCTGCTCTTCACATAAACCCTTACTATGGCAAGACCTCCAAGGAAGGTTTGATGGCTCACTTCCAAAGTGTGCTATCTATGTGTCCCACCATCATATACAACGTAATGGGGAGCCGGTGCACAACTAACCACTCTTCAAGCCCAACGGGCATTTGAGTGAGGGAGCGTAATAGGAATATTTATAATAGTTGGGCCTCAACCATCACCTTAAGGTTTTGGTTGAGATAGTACATCTATCACAACGTGCCATCGAGAACAGGTCAAGACATTCCTCCGCGTGCTATTCATTCTTTAGCCAAAAATGTTAACTTGGCTGGTGTTAAAGAATGTGTCGGAAATGACCGGATTAAACAATACACGGACAATGGCATTGTGGTTTGGACAGGGAATGATGATCAGTGTCATGATTCTAGACGGTCATGTGGGGCCACCGGAGTTATCTCGGTTACGAGCAATTTGGTTCCCGGATTAATGCGCCAACTTATGTTTGAGGGCAAGAATCCGGGTCTTAATTCCAAGCTTATGCCTTTGATGGAGTGGTTGTTTAAGGAGCCTAACCCAATTGGTTTAAATACAGCTTTAGCTCAACTTGGTGTGGCAAGACCTGTATTCCGGTTACCTTATGTACCTCTTCCGTTGGAGAAGAGAATCGAGTTTGTGCGTATAGTGAAAGAAATCGGACGAGAAAATTTTGTTGGCAATACAGACGTCGAGGTCCTTGATGATGATGATTTCATCTTGATTGGGAGGTATTGAAGTCTTAGCACAGGTATGCAATTGCTAAACTCGTACTGTTTTTTTCTGTTTGTGGTGACTTGCAGTTGCCTGAATGTTTCGAGGAATGTGCGGTTTAAGTCATATACATTTAATTTAAATTTATTTGATACGTGAATTTTTAATACGAGTATTCCAAAGGACAATTTGTTAATTCTATAGCCTGTATGTAACTTGATAAAGTGAATGGTAAAAGAAAGTCATAGACAGCAGGAGAGGGACTTGTCTAGTATGGAGTACTAGTACTAGTTAATGAAGAGGAAACCTTGTTTAGTCTGGTTATTGTCTCAATTTGAGTCGAGTCTCGACCTGAGAGTAGATGATTTCGACATGATCTAGGACTCCAGGTTGTTGCACATGTATGCTTAGTATCAAAAGGCATTCACGTTTAACTTTTAAAAACTTTTGTAACTTAGGTCAGCATTTGGTGTCGCTACCGAGGTTAATATCATGTGTATCGTACTAGATCTGCCTTATCTGTACTTAAGTCCAACTTTTTTTTGTTTGCGTACAAATTGTTTAAGGAAATTAGGGGAGAAGTTCTTAAAAAAGAAAAAGTTGGAAGAGGAGATAATGAAAAGTGGGCAACTTTAAGTACTAGTCTTGTCTTGTTCTTTTGTTAAATGTTTGGTTAAATGGGTTTCTTTTTTTCATGATTTGAAGTTGGTTTCTATCTTGTGATTATCATTATTATCAACTCAATCCTTGTGAAGTTGTGAACCCACAAGCTTTATGATTGACCTTTGTTTTCTACGGGGTATCTAATTGTCTGGTATGATGTACAAAGTAGGAGTAATAAAAGGACATCTCATTAAACATTTACAGAGTAACTATATGTTAGGAGCGAGGTTGAGCTGATATATTATGCAAGACTCACTTGTACAGTTGTACCGCAACTCGGACGACACACAAAGCATAGATGGTCGTGGGTGTTGAGTACTCTAAAAGCAGTGAGGGCAGTTTTAGTACACTCGGGTTCCACTCACATGCCTCACATGCTTCCTTCCTTTTGTCTCTCCTCGTCGCCATCTATTTATCGAAATTAAATATTCAAATTGGAGATTAAGCAACCTGCCTGCCTGCCTGCCTGCCATACTCCCATCCCATGTGACTACACTTCCAGTATGCCCCTACACTTATTTGTCTTTAAATGGCTAGATTTGAACCTTGTGAGGGCAATTTGATAATTTCCGAAATGTACTTGGTATTAGTTAAATCTGTTTGTTATTGGCTACTGCTATATGGATATATCCAGTGGTGATTCATGAACTGGCCACGTTGATGCATGCAAATACAACAGGACACTTGCCTTGCCTAATTCTGTGTAGATTTGTTCCTCAGTCAATGCTGCTATTATTAGATGATTGATGATTAGGTCAAGGATCATGCCATGTTTTAATTCAAGTTAGGGAGCCATTAAAATAAAATGCTACCACATTATGTGATGTTGCTTTAAGTTATTTCATACAATGTTGAATGTAGAACATGGCATGAGCAAGCTGGGAATTTTGGATGTCAATTTCACCATTCATAGATTTTTTGTTGGATTATTGGGCTAAATTCATGAGTCGTTGAGCGGGTTTATGGTTTCGTAGGTTTGTTAATGAGTAAAATGGTTGGTTAATGGGTAACGAGACGGTTAATGGATAAATTAACACATCAAACTATTAAATTAATCGACAAGTTATTGTAGACACAAAATTTAGAGTTTAGAGTAACAGGGTTACACCATTTATTTTCTAGAAACTGGAAAACCATGTAACTGACAATTCTTCCATTTTGGGAGAAAAATCTAGCATTAAACAACCTCCGTTTTAACCATTCATGAGATTTCTTCATATTTATTTATGTGTTGTATGGAGTACCAAAGGTAAAAAAAAAAAAAAAAAAAAAAAATCATTGACCGTCTTAAATAAGAGTTCGTGGTTCACGCAAAATATCCTACCCTCTCGAGTTCCGGCCCACATTAGACATTTGATAGTTGGTACTGGTACATTACACCTCACTGTAAAACAACCCAAACACCCCCCTCTTCTTAACAGTGAAACCTCCATTTTCATCTACTCTTACTGTTACATTTCTTCAATCTCACTCTTTCCTTCATTCACCTATCCAATCAAACAAACACAAATACCTAATCTTCCTTGTCATATCACTCAATAATTCATCCCCAATTTTCACTTATATACAAAAACCCCCAATGCCAATAATGGACATAGATAGACCACATCTTAAACCAATAACAAACACAAACACACCCACATCAACAATAACAAGTGATCTCTTCATTTGCTTCACTTCTCTCCTCACCACACACTCTCATCACTCCACCTCCTTAACTACCTCTCTTAGCCGCCGCCTTCGCCGCAACGGTAGCATTACTAAAAGGGTTCAAGCCCAATCCCCAGCCATGTTCCAAACCAACCACCATGAACCCTCTTCTCCTAAAGTCACCTGCATTGGCCAAGTCAGGGGTAAGTCCAGAAAACATGGTGAAAAAATGAAAATGCTTGCTTGTAGGTCCCACCCTCCTAGAAATCAGAAATGGGTTCATCTTCCTTTAACCATTTGTGACACTTTGAAGGAGTTTAGCTGCTTAATCCCTTGTAAATCTTCTTGCTTTAGTAGCTCTAATAATGGCGAGGGTGATAATAAGGGTGGGAGTGGGAGTTCATCATGTGGGGGTGTGTTTAGGTGGATGGTGAGTTTACATGATGGTGAAGGTGGTGGAAGGAGGGATGTTGAGTTGGTTGTTAATGGAGATGAAGATGAATTGATGGAGAGGAGTTGTTCAAGAAGGAGGTCTATTTTTGATGATATGGAGTTTGATGATTTGTTTAATAATGTCGGGATTCGTAGTAACCATAACGATAATGATAATGATAATGATAATGATAACGGTAATGATGGTGGTAATAGGGTTAGTATTTGTGTACCTCCTAAGAATGCTTTGTTGTTAATGAGGTGTAGATCTGATCCTATGAGGATGGCTTCCCTTTCTCAAAAGTTGTGGGATCCACCTCTTGTTCAACAACATCAACATGATGAGGAGGTTATTCAAGATGTGGTGGTAATTAAGGAAGAAGATAATCATGTTGAGTTTGAGAGAGTAGAGGAAATGGTTGAGGTTACGGAGAATAGCGTAAAATTGGAGGATGTGGGTGAGGAGATTGGTGAGAGTATTGAGCCAATTGTTGAAGATTTGTTGGTTTGTAGCGAAAAATTGGAAGATGAAGATGAAGATGATGAAAAAACAGAGGAAAACAGAGAAGAATTAGAGGAAAAACAGGAGATTATAGAAGAAGAAGAAGAAGAGGGAAATTTGCTAATTGTGGATGAAACCCAATTAGTAGAAGGATTGAATTTAGTTGATGTGTGTTCAATTGAGACAATTACAGTTGAAGACAAGGTTGAAGAATGCGGAAATGATCAACAAGATTTGGTTAACAAGGAAGAAGATGAAGAAGAAATTGAGATGCAGGAGAAGAGTGAAAAAGAAGAAAGTTGTGTGCTTTCTACAGATTCTTCAACTTTTACATCATCATTACAAGATGCGACGGCGGAGTCAACAGAATTAGAATCAAAAGAACAAGAAAAAGTCATTGTTCAAGGTGAAGCTAGGAAGTCAATAGATAAGGAGAATAACAAGCCAATGTTACCAGATTGTTTACTGTTAATGATGTGTGAACCCAAATTATCAATGGAAGTGTCTAAAGAAACATGGGTTTGTGGGACCGACTTTATTCGATGGTTACCGGAGCGCCACCAAGGCAACAAGAAGGGTAATAAGGTTGAGGGTGGAGATGACCAGTCTAGTAACAATAGTAATAAGAAGACTAAGGCATCGGCTGTGGCCGCTCTGCCGCCTCTGCCACCTTCGGCTCAAGGTGGCCGGTCAGGTATCCAGCCTGGCAGGTCTTCAATCTCGTTCCCGGCTAGTGGTGGCTCGGTGGCTAATTTGATTGAGCAGAAATTGGCTAAAGCCGGGGTGGGGTTTGAGCCATTTGTTTTGACACGGTGTAAGTCGGCTCCAATGAGATCAACGGCTAAGTTTGAGCCGCATAGGCCGGCTACTTGTGGTGTTGGTGCGGCCGGTGTTGGCTTCTAATGTGAGCAAGTTAAGTTAAATCTGTAAATTCCAGTGATTTTTTGGTTTGTTACTTTGTTTAGATGTTAGTTTCATTATGTTCCCTAGTGTTTGGGATGTTTCTTGTACTCTTACTAGGATTAGTAATTAGGGTATGCCAATTGCCATGTCTTTTTGGAACGTTGTATGTGAACAAAATTGAACATGACACCTTAGGGCTTAGGTTAGTCATATTCAATTAATCTTGTTTGTAAGTATGTAACTATAAGTGTTTTACTAGTATTTGAATTGCACCATTACATTTCTTGAATTCGAGCCAAATAGGATCACAGGAGCAACACAACTCTTCTTCTCGCATTCACATTTTAACTCTCGGGTTTTAACTCCAACCCTGATTAAGCTAAACTCGAATCATGTAGGAGCTTCTAGTTTGGCTGAATTTGAATTTTTGTGGTCAGTTCTTAACTAATCTTATCAAGATTGAGAAAGCATGCACTACAGTTTGGGCCATTAAAATTGGGACCAAAATTGTTAGGTACAAAGTACAGTCATGGGTAAAGCAATATGCATATGAACAATGAAGATTTGCATGTGGAGTGTTTCGGGTAATTGGTCCCAAATCCCAATTCATTGTCATGGAAATTTGCTGAAATCCCTAGTACTTCTATGACTATTCTCGTAATATAAGATAGGAAAAATTACAAATAACCACTATATATTTGCGATTTTTTACAAATTATCACCACGTATTTGCATTTTTATAAATAACTCCCAAACTTATTTTTACCCCGAGCATCATTTTTCATTTTTTCTTATTTCTCGACTTGTTAAGTGACGATTCACGCGAAATTCCAAGACTACCTGATAGGCTCGTATTTCTACTATCTATTTAGCTTATTTTATGCATAATAAAGCGGCATTGGGACGTGGTTTCGCATGATTTACGTCACATTTACCATATTCTTTATGCCGGGTTAGTAATGGAGTTTTGAGCAATGATCGGAAGCAAATGCATGTCTTGAAGTCTACCATGGTACAAAATATCTACAAGCAAGAAGGAAGACTAGGTAAGACATGAAGAAGTGAAAGGATGAAGCAATTGAAGATTTGAAGCGTCGTTTGCATAAGGATCGACTTCAAATGGGTATATCTTGAGTTCTAGAGCTCGTATCGATGCAAGGCCAAGTGGAGGTGAAAGCTTATGTTCTTAGCTTTCAAACGGTAGGTCACACGCCTCATTTGGCCAAGTAACGAGAGAGATATGACCTTTTGAAAAAATGCTGTCCAGCAAGCAACTCGCACCGTGCGAATTTACAGTCCAATAATTCGCACCGTGCGAATTTTCTGGTAATTCCGCAATTTTGTTACGGGTTTGCTTCTAGTTTAAGGCCCATTAATCTTCCGCATCTTAGGACTATATATAGATGGATGCCATTAGGTTTCCAACATCTTATGCACACTTTTAATTAATCAAGTTGTAATTTGGGAATTATTCATCTTTGTTATTGGGTTTAGATCTACTATGGAGAACTAATCTCCTATTCTTAATCCGGCTCAAAGGTGTAACCTTTGGTTGTAAGACTCCTTAATCTTTCATTAATTATTATTATCATTGTTAATCCTGTGTGTTTATTGTTTGGATTTTGGAAACCTTATTTATATTGAGTAATTAAGTGTGATTTCCTTGTTGCTTAATTAATCAAGTTCCTTAATTTATTGTTGTTGGGATTATTAAGTGTGATTTCCTTGTAATCTCATCTTTGCAACACCTTGTTATTATGCTAATGAATGTGATTTCTTCTTGGCTTAATAAGCAAGTAAAGGATTAACTTGTAATTAGGCATTAATTGTGATTTCATTGTGAGTAATTACAACTATTAGATTCCTATTGCTTCATCTTCTTGTTCATTAATCTATGTGTGTGATTTCCACCAGAGGAGTTAATAAGTTGGGTCAATTATTAAGTGTGATTTCCTTGTGATTGACTTCTAATTAAGGGAATTTGGAGATTCAATCTCACTAATAGGACAATAATAGTAATTAGAAGGATTGATTGAGTGGTTTTATCAACTAAAGTGCCTAAATTTGGGTCGAATTAAGTCTCTCTCAAATTGATAAATTTCCATCTAAAGACTCACTTGCTTGATTACTTGTTGCTTACTCTTGTTTGATTTTTGTCTTGCTTTTGTTACAATTGAAAACCCAACCCCTCCCCCCTTTTTTACTTTGTCACAATTGTTCTAATTGCTCTTTTAATTTCACTATTGCAAAACCCCCCTTCTCTTGAGTTCGATCCCTTGTTTACTACTTTACTAGTTTAGAATTAGTGTTAATTAGTATGCTTAGTGGTATATAAATTGTTAATTTGGCCGTCTTTTATTGCGACGTTTTAGGCGTGTCAAATTTTGGCGCCGCTGTCGGGGAAGGTAACGGTTTTGCTAGTGTTTTTAGTTGTGTTTTTAGAGTAGTTGTGTGCTTTGTAGTCTAACCAGTTTTTGTAAATATTAGGATTAGTTCAAGTAGTTTATATTGCTCTTTTGTTTGATTTAATGGCTTCTCTTACTTTTCCTCTATTTGAACAATTTTACAAGTCTTCTTCTCTATGCTTTTTTGAGATAGTTGAACCTATTATTCAAAACATTTATGAATTGTGCGGAGGTGACATTTTGGATGTTGCCTTAACTAATGGAATGGTTGGAGAAGATTTGGGGTATGTTTTGTCTTGTGATTTGGAGGCAACCTTACAAGATTTGGAGGCAAATCCACCCATGGAGGAATTGGGAGAAAACAAGAATGTTGTGATTCTTGAGGATATTGATTGTGACCCTCCTTTGGCTAAGAAGTTAGTAACTATAAACTTTGAGGAGAGTGTTAAGAGGGTAGAGAACAAGATGCTTGTTGAAGTTTGGCCACACAAAGAAGAACCACCCATGCTAGTTCTTAAAGAACTTCGTGTGTCCCCTCACTCCTACTTTGTTTTTACCAAGTCCAAACCCTCTCTTAAGGAGCCTTATCGTGACATTAATTTGTTTTTCGAACATGAAAGCTCAATGAATTACTTGTCATATGCACATGTTTTCATTGTTCATGCTTGGTATGTCTTGACTTTCTATAATTGTCACTTTTCTTGTTTGTTGGCTAACATGTTTGATAGGTTACTAAGAGCATTGAGTTGCTCCGCTCTTGACCATTGATAGAAGATGAAGCTTGAAAAGGCGTCGAGCAAACGACGGAAACCAAAAGCGCTTTACGGGAGGCAACCCGTACTCCTTCTTTAATGTTTTTATTATTGTCTTTTCCTAATAATGGATTATGAGTTGTTACTTGTGTGTAAAACTCAAGTTCTTGAGTAGTGCACACAAGGTGTTTGTGAAATGGTGCAAGTGATTTATTAAAATCTTTTGATAAGTCCTTGCTTGAGAGTAAAAAGTTTCATGCTTGACAATTCCACCAATGCTCCTTATCAAGCCTATGCAAGCTACCCTTGTGCCTCATTATTCTCAATCTCTCTCACTTTTTGACACAATCACTACATACATCACCACTCTTCTTTGCCTAATTGTCTAAACACCTTATTTCCCTATCATTACCTCAATCATGTGAAATCACCTACAAAAGAATTACCACTTTCACTCCTCCAAATCAAACAATAAAAAAGAAGTAATCAAAAGTTCAAATATGAAGGAGTTTTGTTGGAAAAATGGTGAAGTATGTTGAGTTATCATTTTGCCCATAATTTGTGCTTGGTATACCATGATAATACCAAGTTAAGTAGATGAAGAGGAGGATGCAAGGTGTGAATCTTTGAACTCATCATCGAGAGTCGAGGGTGTTGGTGGTGTAAGTTAGTGAGCTTGCGAGATAGAGTTGAACTTGTTCTAATTTGAAGAGAAAGAGGGTGCCTCAAGTCATTTCATTGAGGTTGATTGTGATGTTCACCTTCACTTTGGGGACAAAGTGAAAAACAAAGTGTGGGGTGGACATGAGTTGGTAACACCATGTATATATTGTAATATATTCATTTTCATGCATCGTATTTCAATTCCAAAAAAAAAAAAAAAAAAAAGAGAAAAAGAAAGAAAAAAGAAGAAGAAAACTCGGCTAGGATGAAAACCCGAAAGTGCATCCTAGGCAAAAATTGGAAAGTGGCTGAGGTCGGAGTGAAAACCCGAAAGGGCACTCCGTGCAAAATGAAAAAAATGAGTGCGAGCCACGAGAGATAGAGTGAGGAGAAAGCTAAACCGAAAACCCGCAAAGGCGGGCGGTTTAGGCAAAATGAGAGATTTAGGAAAATGAAAATGATTGAAACTCTCAAGTCTTGTCACATATTTTTACTACTTCCTACATGGTGTTGGTGACATAAGTGGAGGTGGTAAAGAAGGTTGGAAGGGTAGCCTAGTGGTGTGTCAAGACTAGGAGGGGGATTTGGAAGCTTATTTTGATACTAGTGCTTGGCATACTTGTTGTTTGGAGTTGGATTGCTTTGACTCGTCTTATGCATTGATAGTGTGGTTGAGTTTTGGTTATTTGAGTTGTGAATTCTCGGAGTTGTGTGAAGTATGGAGGAATTTGAGGTTGCCTAATTGATAGGTTATGAGATGCTTTGATAACTATGGTGGCCTTGTGTTGAACCAAGTGGGGTGATAAGGGGGAGTAATAAGGAGAATGTTGATGAGTTGTGAGTGAAAAGTGAAGGTTGAATTGGTGGATTTAGGATCATCTTAGAGGAGGGATGGTATTAGGAGGGTGCGTGAGTGAAGAGCGTTCATTATGGAGGTTTTGGGTCACTTACTTTTGTGATGATGTTGTAACGGAATAGTGACCATGTTGATAATGTGATGAGGGAGACATAAGTAGGATGAGTTATGAGAGAAGAGGGATGGATCGATTGAGCGTACCCATACTTGTTTTGTGAGCCTTTTGTTGATTGATTGGTTCTATAATAGTTTTCTCGGGACGAGCAAAGGCCTAAGTGTGGGGTATTTGATAGGCTCGTATTTCCACTATCTATTTAGCTTATTTTATGCATAATAAAGCGGCATTGGGACGTGGTTTCACATGATTTACGTCACATTTACCATATTCTTAATGTCGGGTTAGTAATGGAGTTTTGAGCAATGATCGGAAGCAAATGCATGTCTTGAAGTCTACCATGGTACAAAATATCTACAAGCAAGAAGGAAGACTAGGTAAGACATGAAGAAGTGAAAGGATGAAGCAATTGAAGATTTGAAGCGTCGTTTGCATAAGGATCGACTTCAAATGGGTATATCTTGAGCTCTAGAGCTCGTATCGATGCAAGGCCAAGTGGAGGTGAAATCTTATGTTCTTAGCTTTCCAACGGTAGGTTACACGCCTCATTTGGCCAAGTAACGAGAGAGATATGACCTTTTGAAAAAATGCTGTCCAGCAGGCAACTCGCATCGTGCGAATTTACAGTCCAATAATTCGCACCGTGCGAATTTTCTGGTAATTCCGCAATTTTGTTACGGGTTTGCTTCTAGCTTAAGGCCCATTAATCTTCCGCATCTTAGGACTATATATAGATGGATGCCATTAGGTTTCCAACATCTTATGCACACTTTTAATTAATCAAGTTGTAATTTGGGAATTATTCATTTTTGTTATTGGGTTTAGATCTACTATGGAGAACTAATCTCCTATTCTTAATCCGGCTCAAAGGTGTAACCTTTGGTTGTAAGACTCCTTAATCTTTCCTTAATTATTATTATCATTGTTAATCCTTTGTGTTTATTGTTTGGATTTTGGAAACCTTGTTTATATTGAGTAATTAAGTGTGATTTCCTTGTTGCTTAATTAATCAAGTTCCTTAATTTATTGTTGTTGGGATTATTAAGTGTGATTTCCTTGTAATATCATCTTTGCAACACCTTGTTATTATGCTAATGAATGTGATTTCTTCTTGGCTTAATTAGCAAGTAAAGGATTAACTTGTAATTAGGCATTAATTGTGATTTCATTGTGAGTAATTGCACCTATTAGATTCCTATTGCTTCATCTTCTTGTTAATTAATCTATGTGTGTGATTTCCACTAGAGGAGTTAATAAGTTGGGTCAATTATTATGTGTGATTTCCTTGTGATTGACTTCTAATTAAGGGAATTTGGAGATTCAATCTCACTAATAGGACAATAATAGTAATTAGAAGCTAAGGATTGATTGAGTGGTTTTATCAACTAAAGTGCCTAAATTTGGGTCGGATTAAGTCTCTCTCAAATTGATAAATTTCCATCTAAAGACTCACTTGCTTAATTACTTGTTGCTTACTCTTGTTTGATTTTTGTCTTGCTTTTGTTACAATTGAAAACCAAACCAACCCCCCCCCCCCCCCCTTTTTACATATTTGTTGTTACTTTGTCACAATTGTTCTAATTGCTCTTTTAATTTCACTATTGCAAAACCCCTCTTCTCTTGGGTTCGATCCCTTGCTTACTACTTTACTAGTTTAGAATTAGTGTTAATTAGTATGCTTAGTGGTATATAAATTGTTAATTTGGCCGTCTTTTATTGCGACGTTTTAGGCGTGTCAAATTTTGGCGCCGCTGTCGGGGAAGGTAACGGTTTTGCTAGTGTTTTTAGTTGTGTTTTTAGAGTAGTTGTGTGCTTTGTAGTCTAACCAGTTTTTGTAAATATTAGGATTAGTTCAAGTAGTTTATATTGCTCTTTTGTTTGATTTAAAGGCTTCTCTTAATTTTCCTCAATTTGAACAATTTTACAAGTCTTCTTCTCTATGCTTTTTTGAGATAGTTGAACCTATTATTCAAAACATTTATGAATTGTGTCGAGGTGACATTTTGGATGTTGCCTTAACTAATGGAATGGTTGGAGAAGATTTGGGGTATGTTTTGTCTTGTGATTTGGAGGCAACCTTACAAGATTTGGAGGCAAATCCACTCATGGAGGAATTGGGAGAAAACAAGAATGTTGTGGTTCTTGAGGATATTGATTGTGACCCTCCTTTGGCTAAGAAGTTAGTAACTATAAACTTTGAGGAGAGTGTTAAGAGGGTAGAGAACAATATGCTTGTTGAAGTTTGGCCACACAAAGAAGAACCACCCATGCTAGTTCTTAAAAAACTTCTTGTGTCCCATCACTCCTACTTGGTTTTTACCAAGTCCAAACCCTCTCTTAAGGAGCCTTATCGTGACATTAATTTGTTTTGCGAACATGAAAGCTCAATGAATTACTTGTCATATGCACATGTTTTCATTGTTCATGCTTGGTATGTCTTGACTTTCTATTATTGTCACTTTTCTTGTTTGTGGGCTAACATGTTTGATAGGTTACTAAGAGCATTGAGTTGCTCCGCTCTTGACCATTGATAGAAGATGAAGATTGAAAAGGCGTCGAGCAAACGACGGAAACCAAAAGCGCTTTACGGGAGGCAACCCGTACTCCTTCTTTAATGTTTTTATTATTGTCTTTTCCTAATAATGGATTATGAGTTGTTACTTGTGTGTAAAACTCAAGTTCTTGAGTAGTGCACACAAGGTGTTTGTGAAATGGTGCAAGTGATTTATTAAAATCTTTTGATAAGTCCTTGCTTGAGAGTAAAAAGTTTCATGCTTGACAATTCCACCAATGCTCCTTATCAAGCCTATGCAAGCTACCCTTGTGCCTCATTATTCTCAATCTCTCTCACATTTTGACACAATCACCACATACATCACCACTCTTCTTTGCCTAATTGTCTAAACACCTTATTTCCCTATCATTACCTCAATCATGTGAAATCACCTACAAAAGAATTATCACTTTCACTCCCCCAAATCAAACAATAAAAAAGAAGTAATCAAAAGTTCAAATATGAAGGAGTTTTGTTGGAAAAATGGTGAAGTATGTTGAGTTATCATTTTGCCCATAATTTGTGCTTGGTATACCATGATAATACCAAGTTAAGTAGATGAAGAGGAGGATGCAAGGTGTGAATCTTTGAAATCATCATCGAGAGTTGAGGGTGTTGGTGGTGTAACTTAGTGAGCTTGCGAGATGGAGTTGAACTTGTTCTAATTTGAAGAGAAAGAGGGTGCCTCAAGTCATTTCATTGAGTTTGATTGTGATGTTCACCTTCACTTTGGGGACAAAGTGAAAAACAAAGTGTGGGGTGGACATGAGTTGGTAACACCATGTATATATTGTAATATATTCATTTTCATGCATCGTATTTCAATTCCAAAAAAAAAAAGAGAAAAAGAAAGAAAAAAGAAGAAGAAAACTCGGCTAGGATGAAAACCCGAAAGGGCATCCTAGGCAAAAATTGGAAAGTGGCCGAGGTCGGAGTGAAAACCCGAAAGGGCACTCCGTGCAAAATGAAAAAAATGAGTGCGAGCCACGAGAGATAGAGTGAGGAGAAAGCTAAACCGAAAACCCGCAAAGGCGGGCGGTTTAGGCAAAATGAGAGATTTAGGAAAATGAAAATGATTGAAACTCTCAAGTCTTGTCACATATTTTTACTACTTCCTACATGGTGTTGGTGACATAAGTGGAGGTGGTAAAGAAGGTTGGAAGGGTAGCCTAGTGGTGGGTCAAGACTAGGAGGGGGATTTAGAAGCTTATTTTGATACTAGTGCTTGGCATACTTGTTGTTTGGAGTTGGATTACTTTGACTCGTCTTATGCATTGATAGTGTGGTTGAGTTTTGGTTATTTGAGTTGTGAATTGTCGGAGTTGTGTGAAGTATGGAGGAATTTGAGGTTGCCTAATTGATAGGTTATGAGATGCTTTGATAACTATGGTGGCCTTGTGTTGAACCAAGTGGAGTGATAAGGGGGAGTAATAAGGAGAATGTTGATGAGTTGTGAGTGAAAAGTGAAGGTTGAATTGGTGGATTTAGGATCATCTTAGAGGAGGGATGGTATAAGGAGGGCGCGTGAGTGAAGAGCGTTCATTATGGAGGTTTTGGGTCACTTACTTTTGTGATGATGTTGTAACGGAATAGTGACCATGTTGATAATGTGATGAGGGAGACATAAGTAGGATGAGTTATGAGAAAAGAGGGATGGATCGATTGAGCGTACCCATACTTGTTTTGTGAGCCTTTTGTTGATTGATTGGTTCTATAATAGTTTTCTCGGGACGAGCAAAGGCCTAAGTGTGGGGTATTTGATAGGCTCGTATTTCTACTATCTATTTAGCTTATTTTATGCATAATAAAGCGGCATTGGGACGTGGTTTCACATGATTTACGTCACATTTACCATATTCTTAATGTCGGGTTAGTAATGGAGTTTTGAGCAATGATCGGAAGCAAATGCATGTCTTGAAGTCTACCATGGTACAAAATAGAGGTGATCATGGGCCGGGCCGGGCCGGGTTTGGGCCGGCCCCAAGCATTAAATTAAGCCCAAGTGTGCGGGTCGGGCCGGGCCGGGCTACAAGTGCGGGCCTATTTTGTCGGCCCAAACCCGGCCCATGCGGGCTTAAGTGGGCTTTTGGGCCGATTCGGGCCAATTCGGGCTAAATATTTTTTCTCTTAAAATAAGTTTAGAAATCCCCTTTTGAAGTTATAATACTTTGTGTATTTGTTATCATAAATTTCGTATAGAATTGTCTGATTTTTTTCGAGTATTGCAATTAAGAAGTAGTAACCTAATGTAGCTTTTATGATATTGCTTGAGGTGACTTATACAAACTAAATGCACAATTTTTAGTAGTGTAATAATATATTTTAGTGCGGTGCTCACTGTATGTTGTTGTAGTTTTGTAATTGATTTGATATTTGTTTTTCTTTAGGCTCAAAAACATTGACTTAGCACGCCGATAATGGTAAATAATTTATCGGCACTAATATGATACAAAATCATTAGCTCATTTTTTATCATATAAATACTGGTGAAGAAAAATACTAAGCCTTATCAAACTAATACATGTAAACAAGTTATTACGGCTTATTTACAATACAACAATTGATTGGTTAATTATTTTACTTAATGCTTATTAACATTCTTAAATTGTACATATTTATAAATTTTGCATATGTTCGGCCGGGCCGGGCAAAATTCGGTCAGAAGGTGGCCCAAACCCGGCCCTATTATATTGAATCGGGCCATGGGCTTCGGGCCGTGGGCTTTTCGGGCCTAAAATCGAGGCCCAAGCCCGGGAAAAAATCAGGCTGGGCCGGGTCGGGCTAGCGGGCCTGGGCCATATGATCAGCTCTAGTACAAAATATCTACAAGCAAGAAGGAAGACTAGGTAAGACATGAAGAAGTGAAAGGATGAAGCAATTGAAGATTTGAAGCGTCGTTTGCATAAGGATCGATTCAAATGCGTATATCTTGAGTTCAAGAGCTCGTATTGATGCAAGGCCAAGTGGAGGTGAAAGCTTATGTTCTTAGCTTTCCAATGGTAAGTCACACGCCTGATTTGGCCAAGTAACGAGAGAGATATGACCTTTTGAAAAAATGTTGTCCATCAGGCAACTCGCACCGTGCGAATTTACAGTCCAATAATTCGCACCGTGCGAATTTTCTGGTAATTCCGCAATTTTGTTACGGGTTTGCTTCTATCTTAAGGCCCATTAATCTTCCGCATCTTAGGACTATATATAGATGGATGCCATTAGTTTTCCAACATCTTATGCACACTTTTAATTAATCAAGTTGTAATTTGGGAATTATTCATCTTTGTTATTGGGTTTAGATCTACTATGGAGAACTAATCTCCTATTCTTAATTCGGCTCAAAGGTGTAACCTTTGGTTGTAAGACTCCTTAATCTTTCCTTAATTATTATTATCATTGTTAATCTTTTGTATTTATTGTTTGGATTTTGGAAACCTTGTTTATATTGAGTAATTAAGTGTGATTTCCTTGTTGCTTAATTAATCAAGTTCCTTAATTTATTGTTGTTGGGATTATTAATTGTGATTTCCTTGTAATCTCATCTTTGCAACACACCTTGTTATTATGCTAATGAATGTGATTTCTTCTTGGCTTAATTAGCAAGTAAAAGATTAACTTGTAGTTAGGCATTAATTGTGATTTTATTGTGTGTAATTGCACCTATTAGATTCCTATTGCTTCATCTTCTGGTTAATTAATCTATGTGTGTGATTTCCACTAGAGGAGTTAATAAGTTGGGTCAATTATTAAGTGTGATTGACTTGTGATTGACTTCTAATTAAGGGAATTTGGAGATTCAATCTCACTAATAGGACAATAATAGTAATTAGATGATTGATTGAGTGGTTTTATCAACTAAAGTGCCTAAATTTGGGTCGGACTAAGTCTCTCTCAAATTGATAAATTTGTTGGGAAATGTGTCCTCAACAATAGTGCGATCATGTGATTTAAATATCATTATTAAATCTCATTTTAAAGAATACAATTGGGAAGTAATTTTGTTACTGTCAACTGGTCAACATATATCGGTAATGATTGGGACTAGAGTTTGACATTCTTTTGTCGTGTGACGGTGGTGATCGATTGACCCCTAGGTCATACCTATAGGGCAATACTCTTAATTGATCATTTAATTAATCGTATAATGTTACGAGTTAATTAAATTACTTGAAAAATTGACGGACGATTTTGGAAGTAAAATTTACGTATCAAATTGAAATATGATTAAATGAGATACGGTCTGAGTAATTGAATTGTATCATTACTCGGATGAAATTATTGTTTACAGAAACAATTAAATTTGAATGAATGATTATAAATACGATTTATAAATTGGTAAAATATTTTGGCACAAGTAATTATGAAATTACTAAGTCAATTTTTGTATGTGACGTATTTTTTATTAATACGTTGATTTTTAACATGTTAAAAATTACATAACAAATTTATGTCACATATGACATGTGACATATTGACATTTGACAAAAATAATATGGATCTCATATTATCATATGTGCCGAAAATGGGAGGTTGTTTAAACAAATATTGTGTTTGTTTAAGTTAGTGGTAAGCATAATGATAATTACTCTAATTTAGGCATGCATACCTAGTGCCTTTTGTGTAAGAGCACAAAGGCCATGCATAGGCCATTTCCTTCCACCCTACCCGGTTCTCCCTTGGAAAGAACAAGGGTTCTTTTTCTTATTTTTCTATTATTCACTATATGGAGTAGTGTGTGGAAAATAATTATTCATTCTTATCACAAAATTATTTTAGTGAGACAAAAATAATCTCTCTTCCTCTCCTCTTCTCTCAACCAGTTTTGAGAGCCTAAAACCAAACATTTTTGGTTCAAATTTTTCATAAGATTAATATTATACTAGATCAAATAATATTAATTAGATTAAGGGTTAGCTTTGGGTATTATTCCTAAGGAGAGATCCTACACTTGGATCTTGTTCTTCCATTAAAGGAAAGCTCAAGAACAAAAGAAAAGGAGACTTCTTTTGTGCCCATTGAACCGAAATACCATTGTAAGAATAATGATTTCTTCTCTATTTTATTATATTGTTTGCATGCATAAAATCCACATTTAATTTTATGACAAATTAATTTCGACATATATGAGTATGTTAGTATGTGTAAAGATCTACATTTCCTTCAATCGGTATCAAGAGCCACGGTTGTTTGCATGCAAATCGGTTAAAAGTTTTTCCGAGTTACAAGAATAACAAATAAAACTTGTAAATTTTGTGTTATTATGATATATCACGAAATTAATCCATGCATGTTAAAATTTCCGGTCCTAAAATGTTTTAGGATATTTTGGTTAATTTTACGGATTTTTATTGTTCATATTTTACATTAATGGCATTTAAATGTGATTTTATGAGTAAAAATGTCATTTTTGGTCTAAAATTAGCTATACTTCGAATTTTAAGTTGATTTTTGGATATGTTGTCACATATATTATTTTGAGATAACCTGTAAATTTTCATAATTTTTGGACTTGTTATGCTCGAAAAATGAATTTTTCATTATTAAATACGGATTTAGGTGAAAAATAGGTTAATATGAGTTAAATTTCGAATCTGGTCATAGAAAATTAATATGTTGTCACATGAAATTTTACAAGATGTGTGTAAAATAATTGGCTATAAAGAAGTCTTTTTGCATGATTTATGGATTTTTGAAGAAAAATAGCATAAATAGTGACATTATTAGTGGAAAATTAATAAAACATAATCTATGACTTAGGAAAAACGTCTAATGTTGCATTTTATTATCTTTTTCAGATCTAAAATTGAAAAGTTAGTGAAAATAATTTTTCCATGTTTTTATGATTATTTTATTAAAATCGATAAACCGCAACATTGTTTTTCCGGAAAAATTTCGAAATTTTTAACCTAAGATTTTGAACATTATGAGTGTCATGGAAATTTTCCAGAATGTTCATGAGTTTAAATTTCAAATTTTGAATTTATTTGAAATTTTGTGATTTATTTGAAGTTTAATAGCTTATTTTTGTAATTTTAGTCCATTTATGAACAATTTTATAAGATATGGGTTAATTATGGTCAAATTATTAGTGAAGACTATATTTTGAGTCCTAAGAGGTTAGGGTAATTAACTTATGCATAAATATGAGTTTATGTATTTTTGTGATTATAAAATGTTGAAATCACGCAAACCGTAAAAACCGAGTAATATACGATATTGGCTAATTAAAAGGCGATTTAGCATAAAATTGAGCATGTTCATACATATTATAATGCTGCATTTTTCTTTATGATTGTCATAATTTTAATTTATGTAATTTTGAATTATGTAATTTTACTTAGTATGGCCTTAGATTTAATTGGTATTTCCCGAAATGTATGGGAATATCGATTCGGTTGTAATTTTATTGTGATCTCGTATCACCGTTTTGTAATTTAATAGATTTATTTTATTTTAGTTACAAATGTATAATAGGAAATTATGTAATTTATTATGTAATTTTATTCATTCCGGAGTTCCCAAAGACGGATTTCTTCAAGAATGGCGATACATAAAGACGATGTTACCTCGAGATGCGTGCCACAACCGAAGTTCAAGGGACCAATGGAGTTGGTTTCCGAATATGTAATAGTTAAATAGTTTTTCTATTTTAGGAAAGGCCATATTAGGATTTATTTATCTTTATGCTTGCATTTTATTTTATGTCACATGCATCGCTAAATCGCCATAACTTAAACATGCATTTTTATCTTATCGAGTTTATCGACCGTGTCAATTCAAATTATCGTAGTTCACCGCTTTAGTTCACTTAAAACGTGATAGATAATAAATTGGCATGACCTCTCGCTAAAACAATTAATTGAGACATAGCCTTACCAAATAGTAGAAACCATGAAAACCTATTTCGCGAGGGAGTGCACTCGGCTACCCCGGGGTACAAACCTTGTTACGTAGGGGAAGTGGGTGATGAATGTTAATCCACCGAATTCATGTTGATAAGGGATGTATCGGCTACCCCGTGCCCAAGTTGATGTGGGTTTGGATAATGGACACATTTATTCGAAATTTGGATTGAACTCAACAAAAGTAATTGATAAGGGTTGCATCGGCTACCCCGTGCCCTTGTTGATGTGTTTTGGGCTATAGATAAACATTAGAGTAATTTTATCGACCAAGAGTTCTAAAAGTAGAATCGATTAAAAGGTTAATCCACCGAGTTATATTAATGAAGGTTGCATCGGCTACCCCGTGCCTAAGTTGATATGAATTTGGGTCTTGGAATCATTTATCATAGTTGGGTAGAGGTCACTATGTAAATGCTATACTTGTTTTTCCAAGTATTAATAAATCGATAAATGTTAAGTTTTCCACTATTCCGTTTTATATTGTTCTATTTCTTTACCACAATTCATATACGATATCATTTCGATTTTGATAACGAATCTCCATTAAAACATTATAACTAAAGACAAATATGAATTTGCTTCTAAAACCTCAAATGAACCATTGATAAGGATCTCTTGTAAAGAGTATAGATTAAAGTTATTCATTATCAAACAGGTTTTGATTCTTGACTAACACTTCTACTTACAATGGACTATGTTTCATATGCTTAATTGAATTAAGTACCTTGAAGCGATAAATTGTTTTGGTGATTAGATTTTTAGAATTCGTAATTGACCAAAATAACGCAACCACTTCAATGAAAGTTTTAAGACTAAACGAACAAATGAAGAGTGTTCTTCATGAATTCAATTTTGCTACTCAAAGCAAAGACTCATTGAAATGAGTGGGAGCATTCTCTTAAACCGTTAAGATGAGGACGAGGTTCAAGAAGTAAAGATTATAATGGAATTGATACAAGGTAATGTTAAAAGTAAAGTTGTTGAGAATGACGATACTAAACCTATCAATCCCGACCAATAAAGTTTCCATTGTCTTAAATGTTGGACACAAGAAAGGAAACTGCCCCAAATTATTGAAGAATCAACAAGTTAGTTGTGGGACATCTAATGGGACCTTCTTCTTTAAATGTTTATTTGATTAAACATAAATTTTGCTAGTACCACTTCGTCAATATTAGAAACCAAAGGAGGTTTTCATCATTGTACTTGATACATAGGATGATTAGAATATGACGACTAGCAACAATAATGTCGAGAGATAGAGTAATTGTGTACTCAATCTAGTTTTTGGATTTAAAGTTGTACTTAATTATGACTATTAAGTGCATAAACTCTAAATAAGAATATATAAACTTGTTAAGATACAAAAGAAGTTTTCACTTTTGTGACCCTATACACCACGATTTGATGTATGGCTAGCCCATTATCAAGGTGATTATATTCTAAACCAAACTAGAATAATATATCATGAAGATGATGCAAGACTCAAAATTGGTAACCCAAGATTAAACCTTAAAATTTTGGAATGATGAACGCAAAGAGTTATCGAGTACTCTTGAAACCATTAGATTGTTAATGGTATATGCGTATCTTGTATTCAAAGCAAGATGTCTCGTGCCTTTTGGTTGAAAAGGAGATCGAGGTTGCAAATCATTGATCCAAAATAGGTTGATCATTTTCTTTTACCAACGATTTAAGTTGACCCTAATGTGTTCACTTAATAAGGTAAATAGAGAAATCTTTGAAGAAGTTCAAAGAGTTCAAGGAAACGCGATTTAGTCGTGATGGGATTATCAAAGTGAAGACTTTGATATAAGCCAAAAAAAATGTGATATAGAATCACAAGTTAATCTCTCTTAGCACGCATTATGGATTAATGTGTGGTTGGATAAGAAATCAAACGCTATTCGATATGGTTTGGACTTCAATCAAGTTACTTTGAGTTACTTGATCCTTTTGGGGATTTTATCATTTTTGTCTAGATTATTTTTCCACTAAATCGAATCATATGAGATATGAAATGGTAAGGGTACCATGGTTGTAAGTTTTCACAAGAAACAAATGCTCATTTTCCCTTTTCAATTATCACGAGTACGACGGGTTTTGCGGCTCGTGAAGCTGTCTTTCTAAAATACAAGTTTATTTTTAGAAGACAGAGTGGGAGAAATTATTCAAGAGCCACAAAGAATGCCACAGAGAATGTTATGTCGCAAGAAACTGGTCTTTCTTGGCTACATGAGACGTTTTGTGTAAGACATTGTTTCTTCAAAAACCTAGGAGGTTAAATTCGTCACTTGCTAAAAATGATGAATTCATGCTACTTTTAAGAAAGTAAAGAGCTTATAACTTACAAAAGAAATTGTTTGATTCAAGTTAATTACTTCTAGAAAGTAATGAACGAATGACTTACATAAGAGTGTTTAAGTCACAACTCAATACAAGGCTTAGAGTCATGAGAATCCGAAATAAAAGGCTTGATTAGTGACAAAGGGTTTTGCACTAATAAAGAGATATTTCAAAGCAAGATTGGTTGCAAAGGGTTTTGCACTAATTGAAATGCTTAAGTCTATTTGGATCTTCTTAAGGATTGTGTTTCATTATGAGGTTATGAAATACGTAGCAAGTGAATCTAAAACACGCTTCTTTAAAAGAAGGAATGTATTCAATACATGTCATGAGTTTTGTAGATTCTTGCAATCCTAAGATAATGTGGAACTTAAGAGAGGGTCTTAAGTAGGACATCAATGAGTTGGAATCAACATTTTGATCATGCGATAAAACATTTCTCGATAAGTCGAGAAGTTATGTTTATACATGGAGTTTAGTGGGAGTTACGGAATTTTTAATTAGTCCGATATGTGGATGACATATTGATCATTGAGAATGATTTAAGACTTTTGGAGTATTATAATACATCTTGAATATCCGGATTTATGAAGATAAATCCACATGATATTAGCGTCAGTAAGAAGTCTTATGTTGATAAGATTCATGACTAGTTCAATTAAATTGAACATATTTGATTGATTTCATTTACTTCCGCTGCCGAATCAATTAAAAAGAAATGATGTATAACACTTCATATGCCTTGAGTATGATGAACTGTTTTCAAAATCGAATTTAAGTAATCTTTACCAAGTAAGCTATAAAGATTACCCTTAAGTGCTTGCAGAAGCATTAAGGCTATAATGCAAAGTGTTTATGATGCAATTTTGTGTAAGGGTGTTACACAAGTGACAATTGACAATTGAGATTGCGCATGGTTTCCGACAAAACCATAATCAAAACACATTAGGATGGTTAAGATACCATTGTGGCAATATTAATTAAGAAGTAGATTTTCTAGAATCGTTCTAGGCAATAAAGAACAATGAGGGATATTTATAACGGAAATTGAGTACACTTGCAATCATGGGATGTGCAAGAAGGAAGAGTCCCGCACACTGCGAAAACAGTGGGAGCTGTTCTAAGGATAGAAGGCCTATGTCTTAATTGGATCTCGACACGTACTCAGAAAGTTTTGTGATGCAAATGTATACATTACAAAGGAAAACGAGTATGTAGTGAGGTTGAGTAAGGTACAAGAAATTGATAAAACCTACTAACCAAAGCCTTCTGAAAGGCTAAACATGATGAGTCATGTCATTTCAATTGAATTGAAATGAACAACTACGTACAAGATCAAATTAGATTATAGAACATGAAATAGTAATCAGGCATTGACTATTCATATGTGATAATCGCATTTATCGTTCGAGTTTTACTTTAAAACTCTTTTATTATACTTTGTTACATCCAAACGGGTTGTAGAGACAATTGAACCCCGTTAAAGTGAACACGGATTAGCATTGTATTTGCCCATAGTCACTTGTATGAGGTGACGTCTCGAAGTGACTAAAGTGTGAGGCGATTGATGGCAAGTTCAAGTGCCATAGAGTCATGTGAGATGACTAGTCGATCACATAGCAGATCGGTATTAGGAACATTTTGTCGGGCCTAATGACCGCTTATAGAGTTCGGCAAATTTATATAGCCTGGTCGTGGCGAGAGCTACTATAGTATTCTAATGAGTCGATTCTTTTGACTAAATACTATTCACCTAAGATGGCATTTTGACTTGATTAACTTTGATTTGTGTTACTACGACCTTCGTAAATGGGGTCAAATGGGCATATTTTGGGTTATGATGGTGTGGCTAGTCGAAGGGAATGAGTGCGATAGGAATTGTCCACCCCTTGTCGGGTTAAAACAATATCTCGGGGCCACTCGAGGAGTAATGAACTGAAATGCGTGGCCACGCTCGGAAAGTATCTATGATAGATAAGTCCAGGTCAATCGTTATTCTCGGATCGAGGAAACCACTCTCGATATGATCACTTGCAAGTACGACCGAAAGACACCTTGCATTGAGTGGGAGATAGTAATAGGACAAGAGAATTGGTGACGCACACTTGTCGAGGACAAGTGGGAGATTGTTGGGAAATGTGTCCTCAACAATAGTGCGATCATGTGATTTAAATATCATTATTAAATCTCATTTTAAAGAATACAATTGGGAAGTAATTTTTGTTTTGTCAACCGGTCAACATATATCGGTAATGATTGGTGACTAGAGTTTGACATTATTCGTCGTGTGACGGTGGTGATCGATTGACCCCCTAGGTCATACCTATAGGGCAATACTCTTAATTGATCATTTAATTAATCGTATAATGTTACGAGTTAATTAAATTACTTGAAAAAAATTGACGGACGATTTTGGAAGTAAAATTTACGTATCAAATTGAAATATGATTAAATGAGATACGATCTGAGTAATTGAATTGTATCATTACTCGGATGAAATTATTGTTTTACGTAAACAATTAAATTTGAATGAATGATTATAAATACGATTTATAAATTGGTAAAATATTTTGGCACAAGTAATTATGAAATTACTAAGTCAATTTTTGTATGTGACGTATTTTTTATTAATACGTTGATTTTTAACATGTTAAAAATTACATAACAAATTTATGTCACATATGACATGTGACATATTGACATTTGACAAAAATAATATGGATCTCATATTATCATATGTGCCGAAAATGGGAGGTTGTTTAAACAAATATTGTGTTTGTTTAAGTTAGTGGTAAGCATAATGATAATTACTCTAATTTAGGCATGCATACCTAGTGCCTTTTGTGTAAGAGCACAAAGGCCATGCATAGGCCATTTCCTTCCACCCTACCCGGTTCTCCCTTGGAAAGAACAAGGGTTCTTTTTCTTATTTTTCTATTATTCACTATATGGAGTAGTGTGTGGAAAATAATTATTCATTCTTATCACAAAATTATTTTAGTGAGACAAAAATAATCTCTCTTCCTCTCCTCTTCTCTCAACCGGTTTTGAGAGCCTAAAACCAAACATTTTTGGTTCAAATTTTTCATAAGATTAATATTATACTAGATCAAATAATATTAATTAGATTAAGGGTTAGCTTTGGGTATTATTCCTAAGGAGAGATCCTACACTTGGATCTTGTTCTTCCATTAAAGGAAAGCTCAAGAACAAAAGAAAAGGAGACTTCTTTTGTGCCCATTGAACCGAAATACCATTGTAAGAATAATGATTTCTTATCTATTTTATTATATTGTTTGCATGCATAAAATCCACATTTAATTTTATGACAAATTAATTTCGACATATATGAGTATGTTAGTATGTATAAAGATCTACATTTCCTTCAAAATTTCCATCTAAAGACTCACTTGCTTGATTACTTGTTGCTTACTGTTGTTTGATTTTTGTCTTGCTTTTGTTACAATTGAAAACCCCCCCCTCCCCCTCCCCCTTTTACATATTTGTTGTTACTTTTGTCACAATTGTTCTAATTTCTTTTAATTTCACTATTGCAAAACCCCCTCTTGGGTTCGATCCCTTGCTTACTACTTTACTAGTTTAGAATTAGTGTTAATTAGTATGCTTAGTGGTATATAAATTGTTAATTTGGCCGTCTTTTATTGCGACGTTTTAGGCGTGTCACTACCCTTATTGACTTATTGATCCATTCAATTAATAGAACAACCTAACCCTAAATCCCAAATTTCTTATCTCTTCCCCAATTCATTCAATCGATTATCCATTGCATCATTCCCTAAACTACTCAATCCGACAATCTCTATACTTAACTAAGTCGAATTAATCTACCACCGAAAACCCCTCTCAAAAGAAAGCATCAGATGAAACACAAGTTGCAAGCAAACTCAACAAACCTTAAACAATGAAGACATGAAGCAAATAGCATTAAGAACGACTGAACAAGACGACCAATATGTATTGTAAGCAAAAGGCGTGGTCAGTCCTAGGGAGTAATAAATAATCAATAATCAGCTGTTTATCAAATAAACTAGGGAGTAATAAATAATCAAACATATAGAATTGGTTTCTCCTCTCTCTTCAAGCTGTTTATCAAATTATGAACTGGTTCATTAATCGGCTGAATTAAGTTTAAAGATTGATGGATTGTGTGATTTAGGGAGTGATACACCCCATAATCGATTAAATGAATTGGGGAAGAGAGAGAATAAATTTGGGAATTTAGGGTTACTTTGGTCTAATTGAATGAATTACTAAGTCAATAAGGGTAGTGTTGGAATTTTGCGTAAATCGTCATTTAACATGTCGGGAAATAAAAAAAATGATGCTCGAGGTAAAAATACGGTGGTGAATGGTGATTGGGGAGTAATGGAGTATACATTGAAGTTTGCGGGTTATTTGTAAAAACGAAAATACGTAGTGGTAATTTGTAAAAAATCACAAATACATGGTGGTTATTTGTAATTTTTCCTTTAAGATAATACTTCATCCTATTTTGGTAATAGGAAAACACTGTTGTAGTATTATCTTATTCAGACACGTTTAGAAGGATTCGATACGGACTGTGCTCAAGTGTCGGACTCGACTTTTCTATGAAACATTTCCCTACTCTGACTTAAAATGAGATGTTCAATTATCGTACCCATATTTTTAAGTTAAGTGTCGAAGTAATATAAAAAGTGTCATAATTTGCGGATTTAGAACATGTATCTTAGTTGTTGGTACATGTGAAATGACGGTTGTATTGTAAGAATGCCAGCAATAGAATGATATAGCTGTTGATCAAACATTTAACATTCCTAACTGATTTTGATCATTGATCTCACATTCAAGCTTGCTCTAACTGATTGCTATAGTTGGTGTGACCATTTAAGGCACTTTGACTTAATTACTACTGGTACAAATTACACACATGTAATTGTAGTGAATCAACATCGTTTAGGAAATTATTCACTTGTCTTGAACACACTATTATTTTGATTTGACTAATAGATGGTGTACAACGAAATGACACATTTTCCTTATTATTATCTCCTTTTTCTTATACTCACCCTCAATCACTTGCTTACCATTGATCGCCGGCCGAGGAAAAATTTAAAAGTTTTATTTAAAATTTCATACTTTTTTCAAGTTTATCTTATGCGACTACTTATTTATAATTTCTCATTGAAGACGGGCACTATCTGTCACAAACTGAAGACGGATAGTGTTCCATAGGGTGCTCTATTTCCCTCCCACTTGCCTTATTGTGAGAGGGACACTATCCGTCTTCAGCTTGTGACGGATAGTATCCGTCACAAGCAAGACTTATTGCTACTTATTTGCGTCGGCTAAAATTTTCGAACTTTATTCAAATTTACGTTATGCCACTACTTATTCCTAACCGTCTTTGTTATATCTTCTGTCTGTAATCCTCAAAACATCAACAACACCTTGGAAGATGCATAAATTAAAAATATGTGAAAAAATGATTGATAGTTGTAATTCCTAATAATAATGTGTGTTCATGTTACCAAATGGTACGTATAATATATTACACAAATGTTAGCTTAACAACATTATGCCTAACCTACTATTCCATAACACAATGTCAACGTGATTATATCACCAAACATTCCCATTTCTCTTGCATTATTTCCTTGTAACTTCATAAATTGTATACTCAACATTGTTATTATTACTTGTTAGTTAATTAGGAAGAGGATTAATGATGTTGATGATAATGAAGTGGAATAAGGAGTATTTGGATTTGTTCCTTGTTCCAGCTGGGCTGTTCATAATGTTTGGTTACCATACTATACTGCTATATAAATACCTGAGATTTCCTGAAACTACTGTTCTCGGCTTCGAGAATCACTGCAAAAAGGCTTGGGTCAATCAAATTATGAAGGTATGGTTTCTATATCTGAACACTAATAGTATTATTAGGTGGATTCCATTTTTAGATTCAAGTGTGTGATTATCGAGTCATTATTTGTAGATCGATTCAGTAAGCAGAGGAGCAGCATTCTCAGTGATCAGCAGCACAATATCAGCAGCAACATTCATGGCATCCACCTCTCTGGCTCTCGCCTCATTCATCGGAACATGGGTAGGAAGCTCCTCAAACAGTGAACTAGTATCAAAAATGATATACGGAGATACAAAAACCTCAGTAGTACCCATCAAATACATTTGCATGGTGTTGTGCTTCATACTAGCTTTCGTGTCATTCATACAATCAGCGCGGTCTTATGTGCATGTAAACTTCTTATTAAGCATGCCAAACACAGAGGTTCCACAAGGGTATGTCATGGATGCTTTGGTTGAAGGTGCTATCTTCTGGCAGCTTGGTTTAAGAGCCATATACTTTGCTGTGACTTTGATGTTGTGGATGTTCGGTCCGATTCCGATGTTTGTTTCCTCTGTTGTGACAGTCGTGTTTTTGCATTTTCTTGATGTTAATAGGAAGCCTAGGTGTGAGGCTCTGCACCTTTCCACCCTTTAGTCTTCAGTTTTGTGCACATATTTGTGAGTCACATTAATTGGATTCGTACGTGTTCATCCAAAGTCCATTAACCATACATTAGAATCGACCCTTTAGACATTAGGGTAATATTGTTTCTTATGCTCAATAGAGAAATTCTTGGGTATATTAGTTCCATAAATAACTCGAGTATACTCTAAATCGAAAAACATTGAGGCTTCTAATTATGTGGGTGGGAAGTACAATTCACATGAATTAAGTTCCTACGTGTAATTCTTGGGAAATATTTAAACCTTGTGTGGTTGCCATCAAGGAATTGACACTTTTCATGAAATAAATTCATTTATGTTGTTCGCATGGATAACTCAATTCCTATGATTTGTGATTATAAATGTTATTTTACCCTTTTCTAAAGTTTTATAAGGCATACAAAATTTGATCTTAGCTTACAAGATTTAACAATGGAAAAAAAAATGATTGTTTCATATTATTACCACAAAATCTAATAAGGAAGTGTTGGGTAACAAGAATTTAATTTGAAATGCCTCATTTTCAATTTTGAAAAGTGAAATAATGATTTGGAAATGAGGGGATTAAAGAGTGGATTTCAAATGGGTTTATTTTCGCCTTACTAGGATTTGGTAGGATTGAGATAAAATCCAAATCCAAATCCAAATCTAATAGGTTTGTCAAACATGCAAATTGGCCCAAATCTAAATTTGAGAATACAATCTTTATTTTCAAACACACCATAAAAGAAATAAAAGTAGCAAAACTTATATGTCTAACAAACTATGTTCGAAATTAGGATTTAATTACAACACAGTTATCAAAAGAGCAACATAATCCGTGACCCGGATTGACCCAAATGAATATGTCCCGAACTGAATGTTTATTGTTGCAAACTGAATCCTTATCCCTAGAGAATGTGATAATAACACAGCCCGAAATAACTTGAACAGAAAATGACCAGATCCGAATTCTTGCAAACCCAAAAATGGTCAGACCTGACCCGAATCTGAAACCGAAAAAATAACCCGCATTGATCCGCAATGAAACTTATTTATATCCGCATTAAATAAAGATTTGATCACAAAACTTTAATTTATAAATAGGTAAGTATCCAAATTACACATTTTATTTTCCCAATATAAGTGAACCGAAAATAACCAGGCTCGATTAACCCGACATAACCTAAAAAACATGCCCGAAATGGCCAAATCCGATTCAAATTAACCAGACTCTACTAACCAATTTGCTAAGTTTATTCTCATAATCTCATCCATTCCGAATTACCGATATTGTCGTTGTAATTGTTTGGATATTTTCTTCACTTAAATTAGAAAGGTTTGGATTTACCCTAAACGAAGAGTGGGTAATGAAGTGGATAAGAGGGACTACAATTGATTCTTGGAAAACTCTTAATTGATTTTCTCGTGTCATATCCAGATATTAAAGTGTAAATCGAAATAGGGTTTCAGTTTCATACAAATCACATCCCAAATTATTTTTTCAAGTATCCTTAAATTGGACCATAATTATATAGTTTCTTGTCAATAATAATAATCCCTAATCACTTATTATTCATAAATATTGAAGTAAGCTCAATCCTATACTATGCATATCATTTGCTTTTATTAGTTTCTTAGTTAAAAGATTTGTTTTAATTGAAATTTGTTTCGAGTTTTGTTATTGGTGGACTAGTGGCGCATTACTAACTAACAGTATACATTTTGGCTGGGCAAAATAACAAGTTGACCCCAAAGATTTGCCAATATGTGCAATTAGACCCTTGAATTCCATTAAGTGCAAATTAGCCCCATATGTTTTGATAGCACTATGTACTCCCACCGTCTAAATCATTCATTTAGCTTTGATTAAAATCTCACGCAAAAATAAAAAAAGTAAACATGAGAAATGACATTTATATTACGACGATGTTAGTGTTGATAAACATCATTATGAATGTTATTTAAAGATGGTGGCGCAGATGAATCGATGATGGATTCATTTAGAAAAGGGGATCAGGACGGTTTTTCAATATCCACTCACTCACGCATCTTACACTAAGCCCAATCACTCGACGGAATCATCACTGAAGTTTTCATCCATCTCATCATCCCATAATCGATCTTCGGACACCAAGTCATTGGATCGAAAACTTGCACCACTCTCACTCTCAGTTTCATCTTCACTTTCATTTTCCTCTGATTCCTCGCTTCCAGATGTGTCAGTTTTCTCCTCACTTTCAGACGACTCCTCTTCCGGATAATCATTGTACGGATGGTTTTCAGCTGTTAAACAAGGCAGAAAATCCTCATTTATAGTAGTTTTCTTAAAGTCAGATTTAAAGAGTGATAAGCAGCAAATATAACAGAAGTAGATGATACCATTTGAATCATCAGTTTCGTAGTCCGAATTATCAGGACCCTCATAATATTGATCATCATCATCAAGTTGTATCCTAAGCAGGAGAGGTTCAACAAGCATAATTAATTACCATCAAACAGTAGTTTTGGAACTCTAGATGGATAAATCAACACAGCGAGACACAGAATTGCAGGCCTTACAGCGGAAAAGGGTAAGACACCTCTACTTCATCAACCTCTTCCTTCACAGCATAGAGGTCATAGACGTACCCATCAATGGAACCTGCTAATAGTTTCCCCAAATGTTAGCAGACAAATTGAGCAATCAACTCTACAAAGTCTCCAAGATTATTACATGGCACCAATTCTTATTTAAGACCGTCTTAACTTAAGACGGATCTCACAAAAGATTATGATAGAGGTGAAAATAAAAGGAGTTTGTGAGACGTCTTAAGTTAAGACTGTCTTAATCAAGACCTACTCATTGCACGGAAATAGCTCATAGCTCACTGGTCAACTAATTCACGAACAAGTTGATCGAGGCACTTAAAAATAAAAACTTGCAAGTCAATTTGCTGTGTGTACTGTGAAGTTTCACATAAAACGGGTCAAGGCTATACCAACGAGGAGACAGAATCCTCTTCACAAGGCCAAAAGCGGCTACATCATAAAATCAATTGGCAACCGGTGGAGTAACTCGGACTAGAAAGTGATTAATTCTCTTCTGATTGTTCACTACGGAACACTCAGTCAAATGTGGACAAACCACATATAGGAATAGGATCTATCTTTAGCATGTAGTATCACCAGGTCTTGATAGCCAAACATTATAATAAAAGACACGTAGAAGTCGGCAATGAAAGGACATTGATGGAGAAACCTTGTTTGGAAGCTTGACAAGAGAAATCAGATTCAATTTCTTTAGCGGCAGTAGGAATACACTCCCTTAACAGAGGTAAGAATTTCCTGAGTGCTTCCTGATCTTCCTCAGATATCTCACTGAACAATCATGGAAATAACACCACACTATTAAAAATACTGCACCATGAAAAACTATGGCAACAACTCCTACAAGCATAGGTTAGGGAACATACTCCTGCTTTTCTTGGGTTGTAGAGGTCTCCTCCATGTCAACACGAACAACATCATAAACACGGCATACTTCACCCAACGCTTCATCATGAACAGACTCATTATCATGTGTTCTACGCTTCCATATTTGCTTAAAGCGTGCACTTTTTGCTAGTTCCTAACAAATGAAATCAACACAGTACCAAAAGTATGTCACTCTCAGTGACTAATATGCACTAATACATGAAAGAATATCCCAACAAGATCTAATGAGAGGTCAAATGCAAACGATGGACGTCGCAGTCAAAAGAACCAATAATTAATAGCAGCATAACCGAATGATTTTGAAAAAAAAAAAGGAAGAGGAATATTTTTCCTTGATTATTTTGATAAATGCAAATAACTTGCCTCATGTTGTTGCTTGGCCTTGGATAGGTGACGGTTATGAATCTGGTAGAATAAGATGCAAAAAAGGAAGATAAAACGGGCTTGATAGCATTTCTAAACCCAGAAATTACAAGGGAGAAAAGTAGGAAAGCACGTACATTGTGAGAGAGGAGGGTGCGCCTTCTTTGTTTACTGCTAGCTGTGAGCTTGGAGTCACGGTCTACCTCAGGGCTGCCTTCCTATAAGATACATGAGTGCATAAATGTGGATAAGCATAATAACAGCGACAGATAATTGATTATTTTAATCAAAGTAATTCAAAATATTAGGGTTTACAACAGAACGAACCACATATGAATTGACAAAGTCAATGGCATCCTCAGAGCGGCCAACTGTCTCAATGTGTTGCACTAACACCCTTTTCACCTTCGGTTCTTCTTTTGCCACAAAACATAAATCAATTCATCAAGCAAGTTTGTAGTTAATTATTCAGCACATTTCAATATCTGAATTTCTAACAAAAGATTATAACACCCTTTGAATCCTCCTAATCTCGGTAAAATTAAAAATTTCACCATCAAAGTAAAATGCGTCAACTATGGACACCAATTAATAGAACAAAAAGAATAAGAATAAGCATACCTAAAGGTGGAGAAGAAGAAGACGAAGTGATGGAGAGCTTCTGAAAGTCGAGCAAGGGCCGCTTCAGAGGTCTCTCGTTGATTTCAATCCATAAAGCTTCAAGAGGAGATTGGAGGAGCTTCCGCTTAACCCTAACAATCACAGGCTTTTCACCACCACCATTGCTTGGTTGCATAGTTGAGATTGCCCCAATCACTTGTCCCCTTTCCGCTTCTGATGATTCCATCGCCTTGAACTAAAGTCTCTTCAAACCCCTTTTATGAAATTTAACTCAATGTATTCTACAGTAAGGTATATTAGAAGTAAACATTCTTAGATATTAGAAGTAAACACACAGAATTCAAGTAAATACAATTATTCTCCACAAGAGTCCCAAACATATATTTCCACCACAATTTGAGTCTACAGTAAGGTATTAGAAGTAAACATTCTTAGATATTTCCACCACAATTTAAACTTTAATTCTAATTAAAAACTAAGAAAGGAGAAAGAGTAAATATTCATCTGACCGGAAAATATTAAGGAGGAGCAAGCGCCGTGGTGTGTGATCGCTCGACGGCAGGAGGGACGGCGGCAGACGTGGTGGGGGGAGGGGTTTTGTGGTGGTCGATTCAGAGGAGTGTTTTAATTTGGGAATTTAGGGCTTCACAATGAGAAATGATTGTCCTTTTTTCGTAGGTGCTTTTTCAAGTCGCTAATTTCTACCCCTTTCATTTTGTACAAATAAGAAAATGATTTTCGACCACAAAAAACAAACGCTCTATTCACATATAAGGCGCATTGTTTTTCAACTTAATTTTGATTAATAAGTTGATTGATTTGATTTATTCTATTAAGTTGATTCGATTCGATTCGATTCGATTGAGTAGTTTATTTCAACATTAATATTATTATTCTTATTTTATATTCTTATTGTTATCATTATTCTTATATTAATTTATTTACTATTATTATTTTATGAAAATTTATTTTTAATATTTATTATATTATTATGATTAATGGCAATATTAGGGTATTAATATTTATTATTATTATTATTATTATTATTATTATTATTATTATATTGTTATATCATATTTATTATTTTATTAATATATTCATTTTTATTAATATTATTAATAACATATTTATTATTATTATTATTATTATTATATATATATATATATATATATTAATTATTATATTACATCTATATTATTATTATTATATATTAATTATTATAGTTATAATATTTATATTATACTTATCATATTTGTTTTTTAGTTATTATTATTAATATATTATCTTATTTAATATATTATAATATTATTTATACTATTAATATATTATTATTATATTTATTATTCTATTACTATTTTATTTTTTATATTACTTATTAGATTATTATTATATTATATTGATATTTTATTATTAGTAATAATAATGAATAATATTATTATAACATTTATTATTATTATATTATATTATTTTATTATTATATTATTATTATTATTATTATTATTATTATTATTATTATTATTATTATTATTATTATTATTATTATTATTATTATTATTATTATTATTATTATTATAATTATTATCTTTTTTTTCTATTTCAGTTCAGTTCAGCTCTATTAAGTTCAGTTCAGAAAATTTCAATCCAAAAGAACAGGGCCTAAGTGTATTTGGACCACACAAAAAGAAGGAAGACCATTTCTCATTTGTGACGGACACTATCCGTCACAAGCATGACGGATAGTGGCCCTCTCACACAATTGCAAGTGGGACGAATAAGGAAGCGCCCCACTTGCCCTTCCACCTGCATATTGTGAGAGGACCACTATCCGTCACAAGCTTGTGACTGATAGTGGCCGTCACAAGCAAGACGCTTTGAGGAAGGCTATTTCTCATTTGTGACAAAGAAAATCCAACTATCATTAAAAAGGAAGGAGGGAAGAAATGAGCGACTAGTAGGAAGTATAAATTTTTGTCTTTTGTTAATTTCCATACCTTACTGGCTAACATTTCCCAGAAAAAGCAAAATAAACTAATTTTCTCTAATTCTCCTCTTCACAAACTTAATCAAATCCGTCAAATCACTCAATTATGAACGCATCTAGTTCTTATTCTAATTTACTAACTACGCATCAAGAATATCAAATTAGGGAGATTTAATTAGGTTAATGAAATTAGGGTTTATAAAAATTAGTGTTAATGTGGATTAGGGTGGCTCGGTAGATGGTAGGGGAGGGGGTCGGAAGAATATTTTGATTGTTGAACATATTTTCTTCTAATCAATACTATATATTAAATCCAGAAACTAAGGGAATTCAATGTAATTAAAGAAAGTTATACAAATTAATTATACTATATAGTTTTAAATCACTATAGTGTGACTAATTTGATTAAGGGATCTCAATGCAAATATTATATAGTTTGGGTTAAAATTAAATTATATAGAAGCTTGGTAATTTTCCTAAATATTTGTAAAAGACTAAAACATGGTCAATTTCAAACATGGTCAATTTCCTTAAAGTAAAATAATTAATTAAGATGGTCAATTTCCTTAAAATAAAATAATTAATTAAGATGGTCAATTTCAAGTAGACTAAAAGAAAGAAGATGCTTGGTAATTTTCATAAATATTTATAGAAGACTAGAAGATGGTCAATTTCCTTAAAATAAAATAATTAATTAATATAAACATACAAACTTATGGTATTAATTATTATCATCATAAAATTATATATTAAATTTAATATCTATGCAATTTTATTAAACTTTATAGTTTATTAGATGTATAGAGATGTTAATTATTTAACATACAAAAATATAATATAAGTAGGTTATAAATAATTCAAGTTAGATTTCATAATATATAATATTGCATAATTCTTTCAATTTGAAATAATGCATATATGTAATATATTTATATAAATATATAATCCTCTTAAAATTGCATGCCTAAGTAGTAAAAGTAATTTTGTCAGTAAGGAAAAGAATTGTAGTAATATTGGATATAGTTATATCATAGTAATCACTCATTTGAATAGTAAAAGTAACAATATTATCAACGAGATTAGTGAAAGTGGTAGAAACAACAACGGGAGTAGTAAAATAATCAATATTAATGCGGCAATAGTGAAAGTAACAATAATTACGGCGGAAGTAGTGAAATTATCAATATTAATGCGGCAGTAGTGACAGTAACAATAATTACGGCGAGAATAGTGAAAGTAACAATGATTACGGGCAAGTAGTGAAATGTTATTACTATTATTTCATTAATAAGAGTGAAATATTAATAGCGGGAGTAGTGAATTTGTTTCAAAATTTATTTTATCGTAATTTTAGGATATGTCATAGACTAATATATTAATGATAAATTTATAGGTTATGCAATTTTAAGTAATTTAATTTAATGAAAAAAAAAATTAATGGTAAGTAGAGGTAGCCTGGGAGAAGCCGGGCACCAATACTAGTGCATCTTGATTCTTCTAACATCTTGATTATTATTTTCTACTTTGTCTAGCTACGGTCCAGATTCTAACGGACCGGATTGCTTCTACGGACAAAATAAAGGGCCCGGATTAGTTTTGGGCACTTCAATCTCCACCTCAATTTTTATACAATCTTGATAAATTTAAACCGTTAATTTTTTTCTTCAAATCAAATCATACCCATTAATAGGTAATGGAGATGAGGAAGTAATGCATGTAATACCCGCCCTATTAAGGACCCGTTGACTGACCTATTGACCAAAGAAGAGCCTTAGCAAGGGAAACGGGAGAGATTAGTTGGCTAACGTGACTTATTACTCGACCTAGATGAGGTCACTCGGCCGAGTAGTTGAGATACTCGACCGAGTGGGGCGTACTCGGCCGAGTAAGTCCATACTCGACCGAGTACCTCGTCAGTCAACGCGTTAATATAAAACGCGTAGTCGTAAACATAATTCATTTTTCGTCGGTCCCTTCTCTTTCTAAACCTAATATCTCTCTCTCTCTCTCTCTCTCTCTCTGTCTCTCTCTCTCTCTCTCTCTCTCTCTCTCTCTCTCTCTCTCTCTCTCTCTCTCTCTCTCTCTCTCTCTCCCAATACTCTCATCTCACCTTACACATATTGGATGGCCTTGAACACTAATCCGGGAAGGGAGACGGTCTATGCATGGAGTCATCGAGTCGGGTTGTCACCGTCGTCGGCATCGGTCTGCGTCTCAAGGTGAGTTTGTGTTTAGTTGTCATCCTTCAGTAGATTTTGAATAGTTTAGTGATAGGATATGTTTGCTTGGTTGTGTGATGGACGCACTTTCGTGGAATAGCGAAAAGGTAAGGTTTTCCTTCTCTGTTGACTGCATAATTAAGTATAAGATGGTGATTGTTACTGGCATGATAATTATTGTTGATGAGATTGTTACTTTGGATTGGCTTGTTTATATTGGTATTGTGAGTTTTGTTGTTTGTTTGTGCGTGGTTCTCGAGGTGCGCTCTCGGCTGAGTGGAGTCATCTTCGGGAATGGCTTCACGCCCTTGATTCGGCCCTTGTGGTTCCCGTCACAAGGGGATGTGCACATTAATGGACATGGGTTATTCGCTCGTTGCGATGAGCGGGGCTTAGGTGGGCAAGGTTGCGGTCCCATATTGGCGGTGATGGTCTCCTGTTGCGATGGGAACTTGGCAGGGCTACACACTTCGGTGTGTAGTCGGTTACTGGTTATTGGTGGAGTTTGGAGGAATGTGTATTACGTGACTTGGATGTTGTCTTGATATTTTCCTTATCTTGGTTATACAGGTGACTGACCTCGTCTTATGTTTTCAAAACTGCGGTGATCCATTCGGGGATGGTGAGCAATCGGTTTAGCAGGTGTTGGTTGATATGTTGCTTGCGGGACATGGAAGGGAATCGAGTCATCACGGTGTTTAGTAAGTTGTCACTGTCACTCTGTAGATACTTAATTTTTGCACCTCCCGCCAAACACCCGATGATGATTGGGCCGCATGTTTGGTAAGCAGAACGATTTATGACAGTTCGTAAGTTTATCGTCAAGTGATAGCTCAAATCTTGTGTCTACCCCTTGGTTGTCATCTACGCGCCGATACGGTCCTTTTGACAGTAATTAGAGTTCATTTGGAGTCCGAGTCAAAAACCGCTTCATTTTCTAAATAAACCGTTTAAAATGCCGAGTCGGAATGTTCTAAAATGTTCCAGATATTTATTCCATAAAGTCAATTTTTTATCTTTTGGTAAAATATATCCCGAAATTTTATGATAAAGAATAAGGAAGTTGAGATCTACCGCAATTCCATAAAAGAAACGCGGAAATCTTTCTTCCGCAGGAGGAAACCTCCGGGGAAAGGACGCAGCACCTGCTGCGCCTCTTCGAAGGATCGCAGTGGCTGCTGCGCCTCTTCCCCAGCTCTTTTCTGCGTATTTTTAGATCTTTTCGAGATTTGTTTCCAAAGTTTCAGTCATTCCATAATTCCTCCGTGTGATTAGTATAAATAGAAGTCTTCGGCTTCACATATTTCTCACGCGAGTGTTCGCCCTTTTCTTCTCCCTTTGCATTCTAAGACCGTGCTCTAAGCTTATTGACGTCTACGTGCTTGATCAAACGACCACGTAAGCTCGGATCCTTCTGAGTACCAGTCACATTTGCATGACCAGCCAATTTGACCAACTACACCTCAATTAATCAATCAATTTAATCTAAATCCTCTTACGAGGGCATTTTCATCATACATTCGAGTCGAGCAATCACTAAACGTTAACTTAGTTAATCTCGTTTCGTCAAACATGTAAGTTTGAGGGTGTAAATCCCATCTTTTATTGTATTTTATTCTTGTACTAATTAATGTAAGGTTTACGTCAAAAATGTATTTAAAGCCGATTTCTAAAACCCCTTTATTAAACTACTTTTACGGATTAACAGAAGACAGACGTCGAGAAGAAACGCAGCAACTGCTACGCCTCTTCGAAGAGTCGCAGCATCTGCTGCGCCTTTTCCTGAGGCTGCTGCAGTTCCTGCCTTTCTTCTTCTTCCTTTGTCCTTTGCTAATTCGTCTCTTTTGTTTCGTCTTTTCTTATTTTCTTCATATTTCATTCGTATAATAGCTTTAATTCTTACATATTTATAATAATTATCGCTTTAATCCCGACCTAAATCCCTAATAATCAATATTTGCGGGTTTTCGTCATTAAATCAAATCCGAGTTTTGGAGATTCGATTTGTTCATATCAAGTCTCTGGAATTCAACTTTTGTATATGCTTCCATCAGTTTATCACGTCTGTCTAATTTGTTTCCGTCTCTTTAAATAACCTAATTAATTTGTAATTAACTTTAACTCGTTTATAATTAGTTTTAATTAGTTTTAATACGTTTTAATTTGTGTTATCGCTTTTATGACCAAATTCACATGTAAATAACCTGCTAAATCACTTTCATCCGAGTCAATTATCCGTAATCAACCATTAAAATCACCAACGAACATTAACAGTTCGCAGTTCCGGCTTCACAGCCAGAACTCACCTCAGGAACAGACGCAGTGACCACTGCGCCTCTTCCAAGAGACGCAGCACTGCTGCGCCTGTTCCGGGTTGAATTCTGTCTCTAAACTTCCATTCTTGCTTCGACCTAATTCGTTAGTCTACGTATTAATCGACTATTAACCCTAATATCACCTTTAACCTGTCCGTATTTAACCTATTTTATTTTCTCTTGTTTTTCTCAAATCATCCGTCTTAGATGTATTTTTGACGTAAATCGACATAACCCGTTGTAATTTATTGTAATTTTATTCGTTTTATTTATTTATTGTATTGTGTGATTTATTTACTTGTTCTTTCACATGTAATTAATTCTAAACCCTACTTCGACATAATTGTTTGCCTAAATACGTGTTCACCGACTTAGTTAATTCTCACATGTTAGGATTAAAACATTGTTTGTTGCATTACATGCATATAATCGACAGCATATCAAGTATAAACGATTTGCCTAATCATTAGTAGAGGCCGTTATCGAGGTGGGCGGGATTTGGTGTTCATTAAAAGGACTTCCTAATACGTACCCTCACCCCTTACTCCAGATCTCTGTGAACATCCGTGTTCATTGGCATCCACGAGAGTCATTCTAGACATAGAATGCTAAGGGTAACGAGTTCTTAGTGTTCATGTCACTACTTTGTGTCTTGACATGACACGAGGTATTCGAACGGTTCCAATTTCCCATAAAAATTGGTGGCGACTACACAAATGCAAACGCTTGTTCCCAAGCGCCCCCCGCAGCCCATTGTCCACAGTTTGACGACTCCGCTGAGGAGTAATACACTTACGTGTTGCCAAGGGTGAAACTTGAACAAGGTTAGTGAATAGTTTATATGAGACAGTTGTCGGTTTTCATTACTCGACATTCTTTGGTCATTTTATTCGGCCTTCCTAGGCCCAACCCAACCCATTCGACCAATCGTCCCGTCTGGACGGTCCAAATTCTTATCTGGGCCTAAGGATGGATGACGATTGACGTCAACCATACCATGATGCTTACTCATGTTTGTATCAAGGGCTTTCACTACTCGAGGAAATGGACTAGGAACCGACCTTACTCATGTTTGGCACGGACCTCTCCACAGACCCGGGTTTGATTGCTCGGTATGACAACCCACCCTTTTAAGCCAAAACCCTTTTAAACGCACTCAGCATACCGTTATAATGTCTATATGAATGCTTGTATCATATGTGATCACCTTTTAAACAAAACCATGACGAATTTTGTAAAATCAAAAATAAAAACCTTTTGAAAATGTAAACCTTTTTTCGAAAATGGTCTAGATTAGCGCAAAATGGGTCGAAACTCTGTCCAAATTTCCAGTCAAAGTTCGGGCCTCAAAACCCATTTTCAAACCTCACTTCGAGTTAATACTCCTACAACTACACTACAGTTGTTAGGACAAACATTTCAAACTATGTCACTTTCAAATCACACTTGACACAAGTGGCACACTCCCACTTCACAAGTCGAGTCTTTTTTTTTGAGTAAGTGTGCTAGAATGGTCGATCGTGTTTTGATTCGTCGTCGATCTCTTATCCAGTTCCCAAGATGCCTGGAACTAGCCAAACAAGTGTTAATGGACAACCCCAAAATAGTAATGATCTAATCCTAGCTGCGCTCGTCCGTCTCCAAACAAGCCAAGACCAAGCCTATGCTCGCCTCAATGCTATTGAAGGCCGAATTGTTGTTGTAGAAACTAGGCTTCCTCCTGCAGAAAATGATGTTCCTAACGCAAGCATGCATGATGGCATTCCACCCTTTGTTGGACAGCAAGAAATAAACCCTCCAGTAGGTCCTACTAAAGCTGAAAAGCGACTCCAATACTTGGAGGAACAACTAATGTACCTCAAGGGAGATGACATCTACAGGGAGAACAATCGCAAGTATGAGGCCGTGAATGGTCAATTTCCAAATAAGTTCAACATGACTGACATCCCGAAATTCAAGGGGCATGAAAACCCTTTGAACCACATTCGTGCTTTCAAAGACTACATGTCTATCAAAGGCATCAAATATAACAACCCGACCCACCACGGTCGTAACACAACCCAATAAGATGGGATACGTACCTTTGGGCCCATTACTTGTCCTCACTTAAACCCAAAAGCACAAGGCCTTGTTACTAAGTGGTGGGTGGAATCCCTCATAAACATATCACAACCTCCTCAATTCCCGAATGTGGGACAACCTTACTCTCAATAACTGGGGTGTTACAATCTCCCCCACTTAAAGAACACAACGTCCTTGTTGTGCCTCCAACTTGACCGCAGCCAAGCCCAGAATCCTCCTCCGCTAGGTGTGTGATCTGGGTACTCCCGACCACGGGCTCACCACACGGTCGCAGGGTCGCTCTGATACCATTTATAACAACCCGACCCACCACGGTCGTAACATAACCTAATAAGATGGGATACGTACCTTTGGGCCCATTACTTGTCCTCACTTAAGCCCAAAAGCACAAGCCCTTGTTACTAAGTGGTGGGTGGAATCCCTTATAAACATATCACAACCTCCTCAATTCCCGAATGTGGGACAACCTTACTCTCAATAACTGGGGTGTTACATCAAACCTGAGATGTTCTTAAGGATCTTTCCTTCATCTCTCGACACCATTCCTAAACAATGGTTCTACTCTTTGGAACACAAGAAGATCGCTACTTGGGATGATGCCGCAATTGAGTTCACTAAGAAATACGCGGATAATACTGAAATCCAAGTCAACATGCGCATTCTAGAGGTTCTTACCCAAAATGAGAAAGAAGGCTTTATCGACTTCCTAAGTAGGTGGAGGAAGACTAGTACACAATTAGTCGAACGTCTAGATGAAGCTACCCTTGTGGAGAAATTCGTGGATAACCTGAGACCTATTTATGCAAACCACTTAAGGTACCAAAATATCAAGACCTTCAAATATCTAACTGTGCTAGGGACAAGAATTGAAGATGACATCCGTAAAGGGCTCTTGTCCAAAATGGTAGGTCGTGGATATCAAGGCTCAACGAGTCGTTCTTATGGCTCCACTAGCAAGACTGATGAGGTTAACCTTCTCGAATCATCAAAGAAGAATAACCCATAAAGGAAGTTCACGAACATTGGCGATACATACTCCAATGCTCTGAAATGATTGATGAAACAGGGTAAGCTCCAACCAATAGGACCTACACCTGACCCAGAAAATAAATCCAAGTTCTGGGACGAAAATGTATACTGCGAATATCATAAAGGTAAGGGACACGATATAGAGAAGTGTTTCAAGCTAAAACATGTCCTTCAGGACATGATCGAAGATGGTCGTCTACCTATACCTCCTGGGGGTAAGCCTAACAATACTCAGAATCCTCTTGGAGTTCTGATGATTACAGATGAAGAATCCACCTTGGATTGTTCACACCTCATTTCTCTAATCGAAGACGAAATTTACGCATTAGAAGACGAGGAGAGTTACTCCACCATTTCTCCCACTATAACCGATTTTATTGTATGGGCAAAGAGTGTAGGTAGACAAGTTTCAGAACTGGAAGACGTAGTAGCATCCCTCCGCAATTCGAGCACCATACCAAAGGAGAGCGTGCCACTGAATCTGTCTCCAAATTCTACAATGCAAGAGGTAGTCGCCGTAGTTGACAATCTATTCGACCAAATAATCAATTTAGAAGCTGAGATCATCAGATTAAGGGAGCTTACTAACATCAACGGAATATGGGCCGATGATGATGAAGATGAATACCTCACCGAACACTATCTCGTCAAGGTTAGTGAGGATATAGTCAACGCAAGCAAAGATCAAGATATAGACCACCTTACTCGTTCAGGGCGTCCATATCAAAATGTTCCTCAAAATGGTCCAGTTATTAACACCAATGTCATCATCCTAACTGATGGCGAAGATACATCTACTGACCACTTGCTAAAACAACTACAGAAGACAAAGGCTGATCTTTCAGTCTGGCAACTAGTGGCAAGTTCATTTCCTCATCGCCAAGCTTTACTGCAAGCTTTGGCTAAACTGAACGTGGCACATAATTCTATGCCTGACGACGTAGTCAACTTGCTCTTCCAAGATTCAACTAAGCTAAGTAATCCAGTTACTTTCTCAGATGAGGATTTGCCTCCCTTCGGCGCTAGTCGTAACCTAGCTCTATACATTACCGTCATATGCTTAAAGAAGAATGTGCCAATGACATTGGTAGATGATGGCTCCGCTGTCAATGTCATACCATTGAAAACGGCGTACAAATTGGGCATGAAAGAATCAAATTGGACTCCCACTAACCAAGGTGTTCGAGCATACGATGGGACACGATGCAAAGTGGTAGGACTAGTCGACCTCACCGTAGCCACAAGGCCGATTGAGCGAAAGGTTAATTTTAAAATAGTGGATATCGAAGCTTCATTCAACATACTTCTGGGAAGGCCTTGGATTCACGCTTCCAAAGCAGTAACATCCACCTTGCACCAGAAAATCAAGATCCCACTAGATGGCAAAGTAGTGACGATCACTTCGTCACCTATCAAGGCAGTAATAGAGAAGATGTCAAGCAACCAAGTAGTCACAGATCCAGTATACGAGCTTGGGGGCTTTCATAGCATAAACCTTATAGAAAGTGAACAGGCACCTCTATACGTCAATCCATACTCCAATTTAGTGGTCAACAACATACTCAAGTCTCAGGGATACTTCCCGGGAATGCCATTGAATCCTGCCAAGAAGAATACCTTTGCACCTTACAAAGAAGGAAACTCTCAAAGGACACCACTAGGATTGGGATACAAACCCACCTTGGAGATGCTCACTCAATTTCAGAATCGTAAGAACCAAGGAATCCAAATGCGATATTACCTCCCTACCCTAAATGGATACTTCGTTAGAGAGGGGAGTCAAGAATACTTCCACGGGTTTTCCGAACCTTGGCACTACAAGGGAATGCAGCTAGCTGGAATCGAGGTCTTCCGCGATTGCTACTTCATTCCTCCAGAAACGGTTCCTACCGTCAAAGCTCGTCAAGCAGCTTGCTTAGATGAACAGGCTGTTAGTCTTCTGTTTGGGGAGGACCGATTCATTAGAGCCGCACAGGACGAGATCATTACCATGATACTTCTGTTGGGGTTGGTGTCCTTAACAGTTAGTGCAAGGACTTATAAACCTCTAAAAGGATCAAAGGGCATACTTTGGTATTATTATCAGTTGATCCACGTTTATCAATAACGGTTGGCTTGCTAGATAAGTTTGACGTTATTGTCATACAGATGGCGGTGATCAACTGGTCCCTAAAAGTCACACCTATAGGATACGTTCGAGAGATGTGACGGTATGAAAATACTGTCATGTAGATGCCAAAATTGACTAACCAGTTAGTCCGAGTTATTTGACTAGTAATTAGTCAAATATGTGATGTTGAGATATTATATTTAATACGGATTAAATATCATGGGCTAAAGCGAATTAACCGATTAATTCGTAAAATTAAATATAAACGATTTATGTTTAATTAAATGTATATTAAATATAATTATACAATCTTTTGCTTTGTCGGACACGAATTAATAATTCAGCTAACCCGTATTATTAGGCGATGCGTTAATTTCGATAACCGATAATGTGATTTATAATATAAACCCGTCATATACATTTTAGCATTTGGCGAACTGGACCTCGAGCTAAAATTAAGAGGAAGTGGAAGCCCACTTCCCCATGCATGCACTCGGTCCGGCCGAACCAAACAAAAGGAGAGACTCCCTCTCCTTTTGACCTAGACAATTTCATTTGCAGAAAAACTAGGGTTTTGAAGAGCATTCTCCTACGAAAAACCGAGATCTCTCATCTCGACAAAACTCACATCGTTCTCCCTATATTGCAAGGCAATCGGAGAACACTTGTTCTAGCACAAGGGCATATCTCGGACAAAGTCTTGGGTGTAACAATTAGGAGGAAATCTGCTTTGATTTCTGTTCTTTACGCCGCAATTTTAAAGGACCCGAGGTTATTTCTATACATTAATCATTTCATTGTGTTTATCGTTTTATGACTATAAATTGCATGTTTAAATTTACGTTATAGTCCTGCAATTAAAGGGTAGTATACGGATATTAACCCTCAAGTGGTATCAGAGCGAGGCCACGTAAATTTTTATATGTGTTTTTCATCAAACGATTGTTGAAACGATGAATTTTGGTTAAAAAAAATTTGTCTCGGCAGCCATATTTTTACTCGGCAGAAATTTTATTTTTATTGCTGCGTTTTTGGTTGTTTTGGGAACCGTGTCTTGTTTATACGGTTGCTCTTGTTGTTGTTTTGTCTCGAAAACCAAACCGTGCCATGTTTTACACGGCTGTTTTGTTTCAAATTTCTTGTTGTTTTTACATGTTGTTATTTTATACGGAGATTATAGCAACATGTCAAGTTTTTGTCAATTGTTAGATATTGTTTTCAATCAGTTTTGATCAAAATTGCGTTCATTTTGTCTCGCCAAAACTGTTTCACGAGGGTTTTGAAGTTTCAGCCAATTTTGCATTCGATCGAGCGTATTTCTACTCGATCGAGTGCCATTCATGTCTTGTTTTGATCGATCGAGTTCCTGTTGTGCTCGATCGACCCCTTTCTGAACCCTACTGCTCGATCGAGTTGTCCTCGTACTCGATCGAGCAGATTAGCTGATAAAAGTACTCGATCGACCACCAGTTCAGTCGATCGAGCACTCTCTGTTTGGCAACCTTCTCGATCGACTTGCAGTTCAGTCGATCGAGCCCTTTTTGTCCTCGATCGATCACTTGAGTCACTGGATCGAGGGTTTTTGCTTTTGATGACTTTGAAAATTTGTTTCTTTTGATTTAAATTTTCTTTTGGCTTCAATATGTACTTTATACGGATATAGTACACTCGCTTAATAGTGAATCGGTTCACTCTCGTACCATATAGTTGTTTTAAAGCGTCTTTAAAATGACGGATTGTAATGGATTAAAATTAAATGATAGAAGCGGTTTTATCACATGAATTTTAATCATTAAAAGGTGGTTTGGATAATTTTAACATAATTACGGAATTATGTCACGAATGAATTTTTTTTTAGTTGATGCATTTTATTTATCGTATATTTATGAATGTCGTGAATGCCATTTTATTACGTATTTAATTTTTGCAAACGGTTGTAACTTAGTGTGGCCTTAGTAGAACGTGTTACCGTAATGATGGAACACGGTCTTGGTTGTATTTTGAGATCTCGTATCTCCGTTTTGGATTTTTCACTTGTAATTACAGTTTTTATTAGAATGTAATTAGGTTTATATTTTGTAATTTTAATTGTAATTTTTGAGAAGACCAAAGACGGAGACCAGATGCTCACTCCCGCTACTTGGATCAAGATGGAACATCAAGACAAGCTTTTCGGGTCCAACGGTGGATTCCAAAGTTGTATTTTGTTCTTATACTAGGATAGGCCACACTAGGAAATTTTTATTTACGTATTGCATTCCTTTATTTATTTTTATCAACGATTATTTGCATCATATTCCGCCTAAAAACCAAACCACCTATAATTTATTGCATGGCCCGACACATGTAGAGGTCACGAGTTAGTTTTCATTGACATTCTCATGTCACACGTTTTAAGCCATCATCCAAATAAATTCATTCACGACAGACGCTAGTTATTCGTTCACTTAAAATGAATTATAATTTAGTTGATGGGATCTTCCTCGTATAAACCAAAAATTGAGAACGGTCTTTATAGGTCAAACTCCAATGAGTCCCTTCTTCGTCGGTAGGCATACTATGACCCCTTCTACGTCGGGTAAGTTGGAACTGATTGACCTATTTTATCTCAACACTATGGTCACTAAATGCGATCCTGTGATCATGGTGGACTATAGATAGGATTTCTGAAATCGATCGACCAAGAGTTCTTAGGAAGAATTAGCTAAACAGTTGGCTTATCAATTTTGAAATTGAGTCTTGGGATCACTTGTATCATTCTTGAGGGAGATCAATTATACAAAGTGCAAGAGTCTACATGTTTAAAATGAATTTTAAAATAGACTTAAATCACCTCGATGAGTTGCTTATTTCGTTTTGTTTTTCTTCTTTTTCAGTGTAGATCACGTATTAAATCGCTAAACAACAAATGGTGGTTCAAGTGATAACCCAATGCCAAGTGCCACATTGGACCGTGAGTCCTGGCTTAGGATCTTCATGAGTCGGATGAATCGGTCTACTCGATGAAGAATGATGGATCTAACCGCGGATGGGAGGCGGATTACGGAATGCTGCCGCTGGCCGACGGAAAGCTCAAATATCTGCTTGAGCCCATGCCGTTAAACCCAGGCCCCACGGCTGGAATTAACGAAATCGACAAGTATAACGATTTCGCTTTAGAGGCGGGTGCGGTAAAGAACGTACTTATTTTTGCAATGGAACCCAATTTGCAGAAACGCTTCATAGCCCAAGGTGCAAACAAGATTTTCACCACGCTCACTAAGGAATTCTCGAAAGCACCGAGAATCGTGACCTATGAGCATACCACTCGCTTCTTTGATGCGAGACTCCAGAAGGGCCAACCGGTTAGCCCACACATTCTCAGCATGATTGAGAATGTCGAGAAACCGGAGACCTTTAATCGTAACATCGCCGAGAATATTGTTATCGACCGTATTCTTCACTCACTCCACGATGGTTATTCGCAATTTAGAGCGAATTACTATATGAATGATTTGAAGAAAACTCCCCATGAATTGCACTCCCTCCTCGTACGCACCGAGAAGGACATGAAGTTGAGTGGGAGTTCGAAACAGGATGTTCTCGTTGTGTCAAACAAAGGGAAAGGTAAGGGCAAAGCTCCGGCAAACCTAACAAAGAGGTAAGGCGAAGTTCAAGAAGTCGGGTTCGGGGAAGAGTGGTCTGGTGAGGCAAGTAACTCATCGGGCATGACAAAGAGCAAGAGTGAAAACATGGAATGCCATCATTGCCACAAGACTGGGCATTGGAGACGCACATGTCCTGTTTATCATGAGGACTTAAAGGCAGGTCGTGTTAAACTTGTTGGTATGTCTTCTCTCTCTTCTACTTTTATTCATATGATTGAGATTAACCACGCAAGTTACGGAACTTGGGTACTTGATCCTGGTTGTGGTTCTCATCTGTGTAATCATGTGCGGGGGCTCCGAAACATCGAACCCCTCGTAAAGGGTGAGGTGGACTGCGTGTTGGGAATGGAGCAAAAGTAGCCGCCATCTCCAAGGGGACATATGTGATCCACTTCCAAGCGGATTTGAGTTGTCATTATATGATCTGCTATTATGTACCTAGTCTTTCCAAAAACATTATTTCAGATTTGCGCTTGATAAACTTGGTTTTTCATTTGTAATAGAAAACAATGCTTGCATTTTCTCATTACACGATATGATTTACGACAAAGGCGCGTTTCCATGAACGGAATTTATGTTTTAGATCGGACCTCGGAAATATTACACGTAATGAATAAAAAGTTAAAGGTTGGTGACAAAGATCAAACGTATCTATGGCACCGCCGTATGGGACACATTAATGAGAAACGCGAAAAACACTCATCAAACATGGAGCTATCTCGGCTTTTGATTTTCAATCATTTGGCACGTGTGAATCATGTCTCATCGGTAAGATGACTCGGATTTCCTTCAAAGGTGTTGGAATGCGGCTGCGACCTATTAGGACTCATACACACGGATGTATGTGGCCCTATGTCAATCACCGCACGAGAAGGCTATAGGTATTTCATCACTTTCACGGACGATTTGAGTAGATATGGCTATGTCTACTTAATGAAGCACAAAAGTGAATCCTTTGAGAAATTCAAGGAATACCGAAATAGGGTACAGAACCTATTAGGTAGAAAGATAAAAACACTGCGTTCGGATCGTGGTGGCGAGTATCTTTCTCACGAGTTTGATCAACACCTAAAGGATTGTGGGATTGCCCTACGAGTTAACTCCACTGGAACACCTCAATTGAATGGTGTGTCCGAACGGAGAAATCGAACACTACTTGATATGGTTCGATCCATGATGAGTCACACGGTGTTACCTGATTCATTATGGGGTTATGCTCTATTGTCAGCCGCTCTAATACTTAACCGAAGTCCGTCTAAAGTTGTTGACAAGACTCCATATGAACTATGGAAGGAACGGTCCCTAACTTGTCCTTTATACGGGTTTGGGGGTGCGAGGCTTATGTCAAGTGGAGACACGAAGATAAGCTCGGCCCGCGATCGGTCAAGACATACTTTATAGGTTATCCTAAAGGATCACGTGGTCATTACTTCTATTCGCCAACCGAACAACGTGTTTTTGTTGCGGCTAGTGCGACATTCTTAGAGAAGGAATTTCTCGAGAATGCAAAGAGTGATAGAACCTTCGACCTGTCGGAGATTCCAGAACCAAATACCGAGCAACTATTGGAGGAACCTATTCCTTCAATCCCTATCTGCAGTGAACATCCCCGAGGAACCTAGGAGGTCGGGAAGAGTATCTTTCCTCGGACAGATACATCGGTATGGTCGAGGAACATGACATAGATGACGTTCTACTCTTAACGAGTAGTGAACCCGCAACCTATAAAGGTGCCGTGACCGATTCGACTCGAAACTATGGCTTGAGGCCATGAAATCCGAGATGGACTCTATGTATGAGAACAACGTGTGGGATCTTGTTGACTTACCCGCTAAGGTTCGTCCCCTTCAATGCAAATGGCTTTACAAGATAAAGCATTCGTGGAAGGTCGCAAGATATCTACAAAGCACGACTAGTTGCTAAAGGTTTCACCCAAGTGCCAGGTTTGCACTACGATGAGATTTTTGCACCCGTAGTTATGCTGCATTCCATTCGGATTATCTTAGCGATTGCCGCTTTTCATGACTATGAAATTTGGCAAATGGACGTGAAGACCGCCTTCTTAAACGGTTTTTTGGAGGAAGAGTTGTACATGGTACAACCCGAAGGTTTCATCGATCCAGTACATCCTAAGAAAGTGTGCAAGCTTAAGCGTTCCATTTATGGACTTAAGCAAGCATCAAGGAGTTGGAATCATCGCTTCGACCAAGTGATAAAAGACAATGGATTTACTCGATCGGTCGAGGAACCATGTCTATATATCAAGTCGAGTGGGAGCAAGATTGTCTTCCTAATATTGTATGTTGACGACATACTCCCGATTGGGAATGACATACCTCTCTTAACTACGGTGAAAGTATGGTTGAAAAACCATTTCCGGATGAAAGATCTGGGAGAGGCACAAAGAATTCTAGGCATCCGCATCTATCGAGATAGATCACGACGGATGTTATCTCTCGATCGGGAGTCTTACATAGACAAAGTCCTAGAGAGATTCAGCATGACTAACTCCAAGAAGGGGTTCCTTCCCATGGCTCCAGGGGTGCATTTGAGCAAGTCTCGGGCACCAGAGACACCGGAAGAGAAAGAGCGCATGACACGGATTCCTTATGCTTCGACTATAGGATCAATCATGTATGCCATGATATGCACACGTCCAGACGTGGCATATGCATTGAGTATGACAAGTCGATTCCAACAAAGAACCAGGTGAACCACATTGGTTGGCTGTCAAGAACATTCTTAAGTACCTCCGGAGGACTAAAGATTGGGCATTGACTTATGGAGGCTCTCAAACGCTATGCGCAACCGATTCTGTGAGATGCTAGCTTCCAAACGGATCGTGATGACTCGAAATCTCGGTCAGGATTCGTTTTTACTCTTAATGGCGCTGCGATCATTTGGAAGAGTTCAAACAAAGCATTAAAGCAGATTCTACGACCGAGTCCAAGTACTATGCCGCGTACGAAGCTACAAAGGAAGCGATATGGATGCGTCAATTCTTACATGGGCTATCTGTAGTGCCTAGTTCGAATGACCCGATCACCATCTATTGCGACAATAGTGGTGCCATCTTCCAAGCTAAGGAGCCTAAGTCTAGCAACAAGTCTAGACATGTACAACGGAAAGCTCATCTAATCCAGGATTACGTGGAGCAAAAGACAGTAGTGATAGAAAAGATTGCTGAGATGACAACATAGCAGATCCTCTCACTAAAGCATTACGACAAGATAAGCATGAAGGGCACGTTAATTCCATGGGAATTAAACGTGTTCCTAAGTTGTAGTACTCTTTTATGGATCGGATTCATTCTCTCTTGTACTCTATACGACATCATCGTTTTGATATTTTATATATATATTTTGTTTTTCATGTGGAATTGTACGACGATTTTGAACACCACAAAGTGAATCGAACAAACATCATATCTTGTTAGTCCTTAATTGCCCACATGAGCTGATAACTCGGCAATTATTTTGTGACGTTGGTTGATGGTGGGTTCAACGAGCCATAAGTCAACCGGTTGTGACCAATCACAGAGGCGATTTATACGGATATTTCGTAGGACACTATTGTGACATCGACGTGGAGTCCTAAATGTTTTATAACATTCGTTGCCAGGTCGTGGATAGGACCTCCATGGTGATCCTAAGAGTCGATTCTTTTGACTATCGATTTTCTCTTGAGACTACGGCGTTTTTGGGTGACTTTGGTTTCTTTCTCACGGTCATCCGTAACAGGGGGCCAAGTAGATTTTTTCGGGTCATTTCATCTTTGTGCTTAGATCGGAAGGAGTTCGAGTTGAAGGAAATATTCAGCCTTTATCGGGTACTCGATATTTCTCAGGGCCACTCGAGGAGTCAGAATCGAAATGCATGGCCATGCTCGGATACGGATTCGTTTTATCGGTTAAGTTACTCTCTAGTCGGGGAAACCACTCTAGATACGGATCGATTGTAAAATACGACCTTTGTGGATCCAGATCTGCAAATTGTTTTACATTGAGTGGGAGAAATTTTAAATGAATATGAGAATCGGTTATCGCACATACACTTGTACGGACAAGTGGGAGTTTGTTGGAGCTTGTGTCCTCCGGTTAGTGCGGATAACGTCATTGCACATACACTTGTACGGACAAGTGGGAGCTTGTTGGGGTTGGTGTCCTTAACAATTAGTGCAAGGACTTATAAACCTCTAAAAGGATCAAAGGGCATACTTTGGTATTATTATCCGTTGATCCACGTTTATCAATAACGGTTGGCTTGCTAGATAAGTTTGACGTTATTGTCATACAGATGGCGGTGATCAACTGGTCCCTAAAAGTCACACCTATAGGATACGTTCGAGAGATGTGACGGTATGAAAATACTGTCATGTAGATGCCAAAATTGACTAACCAGTTAGTCCGAGTTATTTGACTAGTAATTAGTCAAATATGTGATGTTGAGATATTATATTTAATACGGATTAAATATCATGGGCTAAGGCGAATTAACCAGTTAATTCGTAAAATTAAATATAAACGATTTATGTTTAATTAAATGTATATTAAATATAATTATACAATCTTTTGCTTTGTCGGACACGAATTAATAATTCACTAACCCGTATTATTAGCTGATGCGTTAATTTCCGATAACCGATAATGATTTATAATATAAACCCGTCATATACATTTTAGCATTTGGCGAACTGGACCTCGAGCTAAAATTAAGAGGAAGTGGAAGCCCACTTCCCCATGCATGCACTCGGTCCGGCCGAACCAAACAAAAGGAGAGACTCCCTCTCCTTTTGACCTAGACAATTTCATTTGCAGAAAAACTAGGGTTTTGAAGAGCATTCTCCTCTGAAAAACCTGAGATCTCTCATCTCGACAAAACTCACATCAGTTCTCCCTATATTGCAAGGCAATCGGAGAACACTGTTCTAGCACAAGGGCATATCTCGGACAAAGTCTTGGGTGTAACAATTAGGAGGAAATCTGCTTTGATTTCTGTTCTTTACGCCGCAATTTTAAAGGACCCGAGGTTATTTCTATACATTAATCATTTCATTGTGTTTATCGTTTTATGACTATAAATTGCATGTTTAAATTTACGTTATAGTCCTGCAATTAAAGGGTAGTATACGGATATTAACCCTCAACTTCAAGATGACCACTTCAACCCTACAGTGTTAATCACTGACACCAGTTCAGATCAGCAGAAAGGATGGAGAAAGTCGATCAAGTGGACGAATAACAAAGGAAAGCTCTTCAAAGTCACCACTGGAGAAGGAGAGATGTTCAAAGGAGAACCTGAAGACAACGAATTCGAGTCGGAGTCGGAGTCGGAATCAGAGTCCGAGTCTAGAGAAGTCCTTAGGGAGTCTTCTCCTGTCGTCACTCCCAATCCCCTTGTTTCTCCTAGCTTAGCATCAAGTAGTAATAGTAGCTCGAGAAATGTCCCAGCAGCTGTCCCTTTACTGCCACTGACTACTGAATAGATGACTTCTTTGTTTCAACTCTTTTCAAAATTTAATATGAATAAATCAGATTCTGCTTACTCATTGTGTTATTCCGAATGCAATTCTATTTACGATGATAATGAGGATGATCCTGACCCAGACTCAATCGACTTACCTCCCTACATAGCTAAAGATATATTACAAGAGGGGGAAGGGGCACCAGTTATAGAGAACATCGAATCCATCAATGTAGGAACTGAACTAGAACCCCAAGAACTTAGGATAGAGACGACCTTAAACCCCACCGAAAGGGCCAATTTCATAGACCTCCTACATGAGTTCAAGGATGTTTTCGCTTGGTCCTACAAAGACATGCAAGGGATTGACAGGGATATTGCAGAACACAGAATTCCAATCAAGCCAGGTTTCAAATCTGTGAAGCAGAAGCTTCGTCGAATGAGCACCGAATGGGCTCTTAAAATCAAAGACGAAGTCGATAAACAATTCAAAGCGGGGTTCATAAAAGTTTCCGAGTATTCAGACTGGGTGGCTAACATAGTACCCGTACCCAAAAAGGATGGGCGAATCCGAGTTTGTATTGATTTCCGAGACTTAAACAAAGCAAGTCCCAAGGACGATTTCCCTCTACCACACATCGACATATTGGTAGACAATACAGCAGATCACGTGTTGTTGTTCTTTATGGACGGATATGCAGGATATAATCAGATCAAAATGCCCATCGAAGACATGCATAAGACCGCCTTCGTCTCTCAATAGGGCACCTATTTCTATACTGTTATGCCATTCAGGCTAATCAATGCTGGAGCCACAAATCAACGAACTGCGACCACGTTGCTACATGACATGATGCATAAAGAAGTAGAGGTATACGTTGATGATATGATTATCAAGTCCAAGGATAGGAAGAGGCATATTGATAACCTTCGTAAATTCTTCCTAAGATTGCGAAAGTACAATATGAGGCTCAATCCCCAAAAATGCGCATTCGGGGTAACGTCAGGCAAACTCCTGGGATATGTCGTTAGTCAAAGAGGAATAGAAATTGATCCATGTAAGATGTAAGGTTTAATCGAAATGCCACAACCTCAAACAGAGAAGGAGGTTAGAGGATTCCTACGCAAGGTGCAATATATAAGCCGATTCATATAGAAACTTACTATGATCTGCGAACCCATTTTCAAGAAGCTCAAGAAAACAGATCATACCATATGGGATGACGATTTCCAAAAAGCATTCGACAAAATTAAGGAGATACTAGCCAAGCCACCAGTGCTCATGCCTCCTCAACGAGATCAACCTCTTGGTTTATATCTCACAGTGACTGAAACAGCCATGGGGGCTATGCTCGAGCAAACCGTGGGGAAAGAATAAAGAGCTATCTACTACCTTAGTAAGAAGTTCTTAGAATATGAGTGCAAGTACACACCTCTCGAAAAAACATGCCTCGCTCTTGTGTGGGCGACGAAGAAGCTACGCCATTACATGCTTAGATACTCTGTCAAGGTGTATTCCAAAATGGATCCTGTCAAATACCTCTTCGAGAAACCAGTTTTCAATGGTCGATTGGCGAGATGGACCCTAATGCTCTCAGAGTTCGATCTCAAATATGTACCTCTAAAAGTTATAAAGGGGCGCGCCGTTGCCGTGTTCTTCGCGGATAATCCCATCAACGACACCCAAGCAGTAGACACATGGTCATTTCCAGACGAGGACATACTACAAACTAATGTAGACTCTTGGGACCTTTATTTTGATGGAGCATCGAATCTAAGAGGATTTGGAATAGGGGTGTTACTCATTTCTCCTGAAGGTGAGCATACACCACTCTCTGTCAAACTCGACTTCGAGGTGACATATAACACAACAGAATATGAAGCTTGCCTTATTGGGCTACAAGCGGCAGTAAGTTTAGGCATCAAGAATCTTCGAGTTCACGGAGACTCATCCTTGATCATCAACCAAATTACTGGATCTTGGAAGATTAGAAGTGAAAGTCTATCACCCTATCAGGCTAGGATAGATCAAGTTGCCCAATTCTTCGACGAGGTCACTTATCTACACCTACCTCGCGAAGAAAATCAATTTGCAGACGCTCTTGCAAAACTTGCATCTTTGATTAATATGCCAGACGACATGGTAAAAATGCCCTTATGCATTGAACGACGGTTAGAACCAACCTATGTGCACCAGATTACAAATGAGGAAGAGAATCCAGGGGAACCTTGGTTTCAAGCCATTCTAAACTTCAAGCTCAATGGTACATACCCACTAGATATGGACAAGAGAGGACAACGCACCATATGCCTACTAGCTTCTCAATATCTCCTCATGCAAGGAGAACTGTACAAAAGAACAACTCTTGGTGTAGTCTTACGTTGCCTTGATCATTCATAGGAACAAAAAGTTATGGAAGAAGTTCATGATGGAGAATGTGTTCCTCACATGAGTGGACCAATGATGTCAAAGAAAATCACGCGTATGGGATATTACTGGACCACGATGGAGTCAAATTGCATCAAGTATGTCAGACATTGCCATAACTGCCAAATATTCGGGAATGTACAACATGTCCCTCCTTCACAACTCTACACCATGACATCTCCTTGGCCATTTTCTGCTTGGGGAATCGATATCATCGGGAAAATCACTCCAGCCGGAACAGGAGGTCACTGTTTCATTTTACTAGCTATCGACTATTTTACTAAATGGGTCAAGGCGGCATCTTACACCAGTCTCACAGCCAAAAACGTGGCAAAGTTCATACAAGTCAATATCATCTGTCGATATGGTTGCCCACATGAGATCATTAGTGACAATGGATCCCATTTCCAGGCTGAGACTAAGCAATTACTAGCCAAATACAAGATCAAAGACCACCATTCCTCGCCTTAGAGACCTCAAACTAATGGCGCAGTAGAGGCAGCTAACAAGAATGTCGTCACTATCCTCAAGAAAATGATCGACAATTACCGCGATTGGCCCAACACGATACCATTCGCATTATGGGGATATCGCACATCAGTGAGGACGCCCACTGGGGCCACTCCTTTCTACTTGACCTACGACATGGAAGCCGTACAACCAGTTGAATTAGAAATCCCGTCTTTACACATCAAAGAAGCAGATTTAATCCTCAAATCAGTCAGAGCTCTACTACCTGTCGATCCACGAGGAAAATTTAAATCCAACTGGGCCGGACCTTTCTTAGTCAAGTCCATACTCCCGGGGGGTGCGGTTAGGATTACAGACCTAGACGGGAATGAATTTGCTAATCCAACCAACCTCGATCAACTGAAACGTTATTATGCCTAGTGTAGGACAAGACACGCGTCTCGCGTAACACCCATGTGCCGCTCTTGCGACACGAAATAAAATGGCTCTTGGCCCGCTGAAATAAAGCTCATGTCACTGCGCTCTTGCATTTTGACATTTCGCCACCCTCATATCATCAAATAAATTGAATTTTATTTTAGAAGTAAGTAAAGCTCATGCTTATTTTCTAAGTTCACTACAAGCTCTTGCTTAGAACAATTATTCTTTTACGTTTATTCGAACTACGCGCAAGGGTTTGATTTCATTTTCTTAATGAATACGTAGGCAATCCTTCACAGGATACAACCCGTTATTTTTAAAATGTAAATAGAAAGACATTTGCATTTGTATGTGAAATTCGACAAGAATAATAAAAGAAAATAACAATGGTTTATTAACTAATTAATCTTTTATTCATTTTGTTCCATAAATAATAATAATATGCCACATAGTATAAAATGCTGAAAAAAACCAAATGCTAGGCTAGGATTCTAAAAACCCCGCCGTTTATTACAAATAATAATAATAATAAATAATACTACGACTAAGGCTACTCTTCCATCTTTCCTTTGCCTTTGTCATTTTTGTCATACTTCTTGTCTCGACCACGGGCCGGGCGCTCTTGTGCTATCTCTGACCTAATCACCAAAGGTCTCTCTCGCGGTCTAGCCTTGCCATTTTGGTCCACCACCATCTCTGCGGCGGGAGCGGTCTTCGGTTTCTTCTTCGGATGAACGACTCAGAATCCGGCCTCTTCTTCCTCTTCAGTCAAGTATTTATGGTTCTCTTTTGCTATCTCACGAATCTTGTAGTCAATAGGCTCGTGCTTCCTCAATTTCTCACGCTCTTCAGGAGTAGCAGCTTTCCTCCATTGCAAATATGAATCGGATACCCATAAGGAGCCAACTGGAGAAAGTATGAACCACATGTTCCTCTGAGCCCACTTGAGGGCCCACTCTCGACGACTCTCTGTAGTATGTACCAATGCAGTCTGAGGAACAGTGTCAAGCTTTGGGATCTTCTGTTTAAGGCCCACTTGTCTCATCAATCTCTCCGGAAAGATGCATATCATGAATTCCAAGCCAGGGATGCGAACTGACCGAGTAGGATCTAAAGACGAAACTTCGGTGACTGACCTGAGGTGCCACCATGGCACAATCCATCGGATCAAGGGAGCTCCTTCATTCTTCAACTTGTTTTCCTAATAGTTGCAAACCCGAGTGAAGTCCACCATGTAGAGCCTGGTTCTCATGGCAATTGAACGAGCATGGTATCCTGGCACATTAACTGGGGGCTCGATCAACCGCAGACGCTCCATAAGCCAAACCTACCAAGGATAAAGGGAATTAATGCCCATAAAGCCAACCGGAAAAAGAAAAAAAAGAAAAAAAAAACCGAAAGAAGAAAAAAAAAGAAACCGAAAAAAAAGAAAAGAAAAAAAAAGAGAAACCGGGTTCTTACCTGCAAGGTAATAAGACTTCCCAGATACGGAAGCTCGCGGTTGGCTTTTCTGTTGTCCAACCCTTGAATGATCTCTCCTAAACAAAGGCATGTTGGGCTCTTGTGCAGCTCCATTTGTTCCACTATGCTCAAGAAACGAGGATCCCCTCTCATCTCTTTGTCAACATTCCCTTGAAGGACATAACAATGAAGTAGACAAAACCCGAACGCCCTGCGTCTCGCCACATATATGGGAGTTTTTAGAAGATAGACGGAAGAAAGATGGAGGAATTATGAGAATAAAAGCTTCCCCGACGTCTCTATTTATACTAAAAGCTCTTTCCTAATTTCCGTCAGGTCTGACCAACCGGGGAAGTGGCGCAGCAGGTGCTGCGCCTCTTCGAAGAGTCGCAGCTCTTGCTGCGCCTCTTCCCCAGGCCGATTTCTGTGATTTTCAGCTTTGGATCTTTCCTAATTTATTTTGGCTATAATTTCCTATTCTTATAGGTTATTACTTTGGTAATTCCGTCAATTTGCCAAATTTATGTCTCTTAATTTTCCGAGCACGCTTTTCGAGACAACACCGACATTCTCGCCAAACGAGCACACTTACCCATTTCATTTTATTTTCTTTTTTAGGGGAATCATTTCACTCCTCGTTTCATATTTCATTTCAAACTTATACATTTCTTTTTCCTTTTTTTAGGGGGTAGCCCTCCCTACTGTAACACCCCGCACTTTCCTTATATTTTTTTAAATAAACTTTTAAGCGATTTTTATTAAATAATTATTATTTAAAGCTTATTTTCATAAAATATAGCCGTAGCCGTGTAACGGTAATAATAGTGTAGATTTTAATAATATTATTCTCCGACTCGAGTTATAGTAGACTTGGGACGAAAATTCTAGTGGATACCGACTCATTTTGAGTTATTGGGCTTAACTTGGCTCATGGGCCTTTTTCCCCTCTTTTCTCTACACAAAACCTCAACTAAACCCTCACAACTTCATCTCCCTCACTTGTAATTTCTGAAATTTCCCAACAACCACCCCACCATTGTTGAACCTTCCCTTACTAACCCTAAAACCACCATATCTCACTCAATTCTTCACCAATCTCGTTCCTTTTCGCGCCATTCTCTTCCTTTTCTCATTTCCTTTCTTTCTAAGTAAGAAAGTTGTCATCTTTCTCTCTATTTCGAAATTATCATCTTTCAAGGATGTGAATTCTTGACTTAATATCTCTATTTTTGTGTTTAGGGGAGAACTTGGACAACCCGGAGGAGGATAGCTACATCATTGACGAGTCTTTGGAAGATTGAAGTGCAAAAAGGTAACGGTGATGGGTTACTCGACTTTTATGTTAGAATTGTGTGGTTTTATGTAGTTATAATCTCATATGAATGTTAAAAGTTGTATCTTTCATGATTGGTGCTAATTTGGATGTTGAATATCATGCTTGTTTGCAATTCTCACATGTTTGGTTGAAAATCTCATGCTACATCTCTTGAATCCGAAATTACCCTTTCACATGCTCAAATATGTTGTTTTTCCGAGTTAGAAGCATGCTAGGATACGTAAACAATTGATGAGAAACGATTTTCGTTGGTTTCAAATGGTTTGGAAATGTGTTGCTTGGAATTCGCGTGTTCGTAGTCCCGGGGTGTCGGCGGTCTCTTGGCCGACCTTGGGAGATCCCAGTAAATTTTGAGCATATTTTAGAAAGGTGTAGTCAGTAGGGTGACGGCGGCCGGTCTCTTGGCCATTTGGGAGTTTCTGTAAGTTTTGGACAAATTTTAGTATGTTTGTATTCCCAGTAGGGTGGTGACTGGCATGGTGACCTGGTGGGAGTACATGAAGGCCTTTTTGTGTTTTTGGAAACTTGGTTGTATTCCCAGTGGTGTGGCCAAGGGTGACCACTGGGAGTCATCAAGTCTTTTTTTTTTTTTGAGAGTTTTGAAATTTGGTGTAGTCCCAGTAGGGTGACGTGCCGGTCTCTTGACGGTGGGAGTACACTATGTAAGTTTTATTTAAATTTTTGACTTTGGCATGTTGTCCCGCCGGTGGCGGCGGCAGTGCACCCATTTGGGAGTCCCCTGTTTGCTCTATTTCACTTGCGATTTCGATAACAATTGAGTTATGCATGCATCTTCTTTCCTATCGATAATTGGTTACTTTAAGACTCATTAATGTTATGATCATGCAAAATGGTTATGGTTCCTTTTCGGACCCGAATGTGACGTTTTACATTGTGAGACTACTCGACTTTCCCTATTTATTTGCCCTCGGACATTGGGTCACGGTTAGGTGCCATTGTCTCCGAGTTGGGCTACTCTTCCTTCCGCCTTTTTGGATGGGGGGTCACGGTTAGGTGACAAGGTTCCGCTTGAGGTTACTCGAGTTTCGGGCACGGTTAGGTGTACCATATTTCGAGTCTTGGATACGATTTGGTATCGTTTGTCGAATCGGGTGTCGTCCATCCCAGAGTCCGGCCAGGTTTAGACTAGGACCGTATTATGATCGTCGTCCTACCAAGAGGTTGGAGTCTAGAGGGTTGTCTTGTTTGAGTCTATACTTTGTAAATTGTCTTACAATTGAGTCGGGTTGATATGTGATGACTTGATCTAATAATTCCTCTCTCATTTATGCGTAACTACTCTTATTGTATTTTGCATACTAATCATGATCCTCTCGTCACCGTAAGTATGTTACTCTCATGCTCGTTTATTTAATTAAATTCTTAATTACTTGTATTTTGACATATTGTGGTTTGGGAGAACCCGAGTTACTCCCCACCGATTGTGGCTTTCATATTTATTATGAATGACGGGTTGGTGATGAAGCTTAAGTGGGCAAGACCGTGTGAGCTAGCGAGTTCTTACCTTGGACCTTATTAGTTATCACATAATAGACTCACCTACTCTTGAACTTATGTTAATTCGTGGGATATCTTTTCCCCAATAAACAGACTTGTGTTGTAAACTTAAACTTAACTATCTAGACTTGTTTATCGTATTGGTGATACCTCGCGTTGGACTTCATTAGAAGTCTTAAAAGTTTTAAAAAAATCTCGTGTTTCCGCCACGATTTACTAGTCACATTTAGTTACCTCAACGAGGGGTGTCACAGTTGGTATCAGAGCATGTATTGCTCCCGACGGACACACGTGTACCCCAACTTAAAAATTCTTACTTGACCTTGAATAATGAATGAGAGATGGGTAGAATTAAGGACCTAAGTTGGTAGCCTTTTTGTGTATGTTTGGTGATAGGTTCTAACTTGTTTGCTCTTGTGCAAAAAAAGATGGTACGAGCGACCAATGTGGATAATGCTATCATGCAAGCCCTCACTCAAGTTCTTGCTAATCAACAAAATGCTCAACCCGCTCCCCTTGCACCCGAAGCTAACCGTCAAGGAAGTTATGCTTGGATTGCAAGTCAACTAGCAAGGAACAAGGCTAAGACCTATGGTGGTGAAGTGGATCCCGTTGCTCTCTCGGAGTGGTTTCGTGATATGGAGAAGAACTTCTCTCTCTTTGATGCCCGAGAGGAGGACAAGGTGAGATTAGCATCTCACTTTCTTGTGAAGGAAGCCGATAGGTGGTGGACTTTGACCGGTCCTACCGCTACTCAAGACCCCAACTTTGATTGGAACCGCTTCAAGTCACTTGTGGAGACTCGCTTCTACCCTAAGGAGCTCAAGCAACAAAGATTGAAGGAATTCATGGAGTTCAAGCAAGGGAAGCTATCAATTCAAGCCTACACCGACAAGTTTAATGAACTTGCTCATTATGCCTCCAAGTTCGTGAAAGATGAAGAGGATCGTGTCTACTTCTACAAGAACAAGTTGAACCCTAAGGTGGAAAGTATGGTGAGAAGAAGCTCAACTACCTTCGTGGAAGTTTATGATGATGCTATTTGGGCCGAAAGCTCTTTGAAGGCCATTGAAGAAGATTCCAAAGTCCACTCCTCTTCTCATTCTTACCGTCCTAACTTTCATGGCAAGAGACCATTTGTGCCTTCTACTTCCAACTATGCCAACAAGAGAAGGTTTGTGCCAAGGATGCAAGACCATGGAGGACAAGGACCAAGAGTTCAAGAACCTAGAGGACAAGTTCCCACACCAACTAATGAACTTGAGAAGGACCGTAAGTGCTACCATTGTAGACAAGCTCTACACCCTGGAGTTGGATGCTATGGCAAGCCCTTGACTTGCTTTCATTGTAAGAAGCCCGGACATCGTGTTGCCGATTGCCCCGAGAAGAAGAATGCCCCTACTCCAAATGCTAGGCCAAGAGGAACCATCTTTGTCATGAGTCGAGCCGAAGCCGCCGCTCATCCCGATATCATTACGGGTATGTTCTCAATTTTTGATCAACCTTGCCTCATTTTATTTGATACCGGCGCATCTTTATCTTTTATATCTTCCAAATTCTCCGAAAAGCTAGCCATTGAACCTATTCCTAGTGAGGAAACTTCTATATCCTTACCTTAGGAGAGATGTTCTCTTGTTCCCTCACTTTCTCCGACATTCCTATCTCTATTTCGGGAACCTTATTCCCCGCTAACCTACTTCGTTTTCCCCTTGAGGAATTCGATGTAATTTTGGGTATGGATTGGTTGTCAAAGTATGATGCAAGATTCGAGTGTAGAGACCAAAAGATTCGCCTCAAGAGTCCGTTAGGCACTCGTGTGTCCTATAGAGAAGTCCGTTCCCAAGAAGGTGTGAAGTTGATTTCCGCTTTGAAGTTGATGAGTATGAGGAGGAAAGGTTACCAAATCTTTCTTTGTGTGGTGACTTCTACCTCCCTTTCCTTACCAAAGATCGAAGAAGTGCCCGTGGTTTGTGAGTTCCCCGATGTCTTCCCAGAAGAATTGCCGGAATCCCTCCCGAGCGTGATGTTGAGTTTTCTATCGACCTTGTACCCGGAACCGGACCGATTGCTAAAGCCCCGTACCGTATGGCGCCAACCGAGTTGAAGGAGTTGAGAAAGCAACTTGATGAGATGATTGAGAAAGGATTCATTAGACCTAGTGCCTCGCCTTGGGGTGCTCCAGTTCTCTTTGTGAAGAAGAAAGATGGATCCATGAGGCTTTGCATTGACTATCGTGAGCTTAACCGTGTTACCATCAAGAACAAGTATCCTCTACCAAGAATTGAAGATTTGTTTGATCAACTCAAAGGCGCTTCTACTTTCTCCAAGATTGATTTGAGATCCGGTTATCATCAAATCCCCGTTCGTGAGTCCGACATCCCTAAGACCGCCTTTAGCACGAGATATGGACATTTCGAGTTTGAGGTGATGCCCTTTGGTTTAACCAATGCCCCTTCTATCTTCATGGACCAAATGAACCGGACCTTTAGTGAGTTCTTAGACAAGTGTGTTGTGGTCTTCATCGACGATATCCTCATCTTTTCCAAGTCCGAAGAAGAGCATGCCGATCACCTCCGTATCATTTTGGAAATCCTCCGTCGTCAAAAGTGGTTTGCCAAATTCTCCAAATGTGAATTTTGGTTGTCTAAAGTGTCTTTCCTAGGCCATGTGATATCTAAAGATGGTGTCATGGTAGATCCCTCGAAGATTGAAGCCGTGATTGAGTGGAAGAGTCCAGCCGATGTTGGTGAGATCCGTAGTTTCTTGGGTTTGGCGGGTTACTACCGTCGCTTTGTGAAAGATTTTGCCAAGCTTGCTAGACCGATGACTCAACTTTTGAAGAAAGAGACCAAGTTTGTGTGGACCGAAGCTTGTGAAAGTGCATTCCAAGAGTTGAAGAAGAGGTTGACTACCGCCCCCGTGTTGACCTTGCCCGAGGATGGAGTTGATTTTGATGTGTTTTGTGATGCTTCTAAGATGGGTTTGGGTTGTGTTCTTATGCAAAATAGAAGAGTTGTTGCCTATGCTTCGTGACAATTGAGAGTTCATGAGGTGAACTATCCCACTCATGATTTGGAGTTAGCCGCCATTGTTCATGCTTTGAAGATGTGGAGACACTACCTCATTGGAGTCCATTGCCGTATCTACTCCGACCATAAGAGTTTGAGGTACATCTTCACCCAAAAGGATTTGAATATGAGACAACGACGATGGTTGGAATTGGTGAATGATTACGACATGGAGTTGTTGTATCATGAAGGAAAGGCAAATGTGGTTGCCGATGCCCTTAGTAGGAAGTCTACTCATTCCTTGAGTGTTATTCGTGTGCTCCCCGACGACCTTTGTGCCGAGTTTCGTAAGTTAGGTTTGCAACTTGTAGAGAGTGGTTTTGATTATCTTGGTGCTATGGTTGCCGAGCCCGTTCTTCACCGTGAGATTCTAGATAGCCTTGTGGACGATGCTACCTTTAAAAGTTTTCAAGCCAAGCTTCTTGAAGGGAAAGCAAAGGATTGTGAAATTGATGCTAGAGGTTACCTTCGTCACCGAGGACGCATGTTTGTGCCCGATGCCGTCGACTTGAGGAAGAGAGTTCTAGATGAAGCTCATCTATCCCCTTATTCGATTCACCCCGGAGGAGACAAGATGTATAAAGATTTGAAGCTTCAGTTTTGGTGGCCTAACATGAAGAATGACATTGTGTCATATGTTGGAAGATGTCTTACTTGTCAACAAGTGAAGATTGAGCATAAGAGACCCGGTGGTTTCTTTGCAACCATTGGATGTCCCTTTATGGAAGTGGGAGTCCATTTCCATGGATTTTGTGATGGCTTTGCCTAAGACCGTTGGTGGAAAGGATGCCGTATGGGTTGTTGTGGATAGGTTGACCAAGTGTGCTAGGTTCATTCCTATCAAAGAGACTTGGAGTTTAGACCGTCTTGCTAGTGCTTATGTTGAAGAGATCGTTCGTTACCATGGTGTTCCTAAGGAGATCGTTTCGGATCGTGACCCGAGGTTTTGTTCAAGATTCTGGAAAGCTTTGCAAGATGCTATGGGTAGTAAGTTGTTGATGAGTACCGCTTTTCATGCCGCTACCGATGGACAATCCGAGAGGACAATTCAAACTCTAGAAGACTTGTTGCGTGCTTGTGCCCTTGATTTTCATTCTAGTTGGGAGAAGAGCTTACCTTTGGTGGAATTTTCTTACAACAATAGTTATCATGCTTCTATCAAGATGGCCCCTTATGAAGCCCTTTATGGAAGGAAATGCCGTAGTCCAATTTGTTGGGACCAAGCAAGTGATGTTCGTGATCTAGGACCCGACAAGTTAGCCGAGACGATTGATCAAGTGAAGCTCATCCGTGAAAGAATGAAAGCCGCCCAAGATCGCTGAAATCCTATGCCGATGTTCGCCGTCGACCCTTGGAATTTGAAGTTGGAGATAAAGTGTTCTTGAAAGTGTCCCTGATGAAAGGAGTAAAGAGATTTGGAGTCAAAGGGAAGTTGAGTCCAAAGTACATTGGGCCTTATGAAGTGATCAAGAGGATTGGTGCCGTGGCTTATAAGTTGGATTTGCCCCCGAGTTTGGGTAAAGTTCATGATGTCTTTCATGTTTCTCAACTTAGGAAATACATTAGCGACCCTAGTCATGTGTTGCAAAATGAGATTCCCGAGCTTGAGCCTAGTCTTTCTTTCGAGGAGAGACCGATTCGTATCTTGGATAAGAAGGAGAAGAAGCTAAGGAGCAAAGTGGTGCCCTTGGTGAAGGTTTTGTGGAAGTGTGGTGATGTAGAAGAAGAGACTTGGGAGCCGGAAGCTTCCATGCGTGTCAAGTACCCTAGTTTGTTTTCTTAAGGTAATACCTTTTCGTCTCAAGTTTCGAGGGCGAAACTTTTTAAAAGGTGGGATGATTGTAACACCCCGCACTTTCCTTATATTTTTTTAAATAAACTTTTAAGCGATTTTTATTAAATAATTATTATTTAAAGCTTATTTTCATAAAATATAGCCGTAGCCGTGTAACGGTAATAATAGTGTAGATTTTAATAATATTATTCTCCGACTCGAGTTATAGTAGACTTGGGACGAAAATTCTAGTGGATACCGACTCATTTTGAGTTATTGGGCTTAACTTGGCTCATGGGCCTTTTTCCCCTCTTTTCTCTACACAAAACCTCAACTAAACCCTCACAACTTCATCTCCCTCACTTGTAATTTCTGAAATTTCCCAACAACCACCCCACCATTGTTGAACCTTCCCTTACTAACCCTAAAACCACCATATCTCACTCAATTCTTCACCAATCTCGTTCCTTTTCGCGCCATTCTCTTCCTTTTCTCATTTCCTTTCTTTCTAAGTAAGAAAGTTGTCATCTTTCTCTCTATTTCGAAATTATCATCTTTCAAGGATGTGAATTCTTGACTTAATATCTCTATTTTTGTGTTTAGGGGAGAACTTGGACAACCCGGAGGAGGATAGCTACATCATTGACGAGTCTTTGGAAGATTGAAGTGCAAAAAGGTAACGGTGATGGGTTACTCGACTTTTATGTTAGAATTGTGTGGTTTTATGTAGTTATAATCTCATATGAATGTTAAAAGTTGTATCTTTCATGATTGGTGCTAATTTGGATGTTGAATATCATGCTTGTTTGCAATTCTCACATGTTTGGTTGAAAATCTCATGCTACATCTCTTGAATCCGAAATTACCCTTTCACATGCTCAAATATGTTGTTTTTCCGAGTTAGAAGCATGCTAGGATACGTAAACAATTGATGAGAAACGATTTTCGTTGGTTTCAAATGGTTTGGAAATGTGTTGCTTGGAATTCGCGTGTTCGTAGTCCCAGCCGGGTGACCGGCGGCCGGTCTACTGACCGGCTGGGAGATCCCTGTAAATTTTGAGCATATTTTAGAAAGGCTGTAGTCCCAGCCGGGTGACCGGCGGCCGGTCTACTGACCGGCTGGGAGTTTCCTGTAAGTTTTGGACAAATTTTAGTATGTTTGTATTCCCAGCCGGGTGACCGGCAGCCGGGTGACCGGCTGGGAGTACACTGAAGGCCTTTTTGTGTTTTTGGAAACTTGGCTGTATTCCCAGCCGGGTGACCGGCAGCCGGGTGACCGGCTGGGAGTGCACTGAAGTCTTTTTTTTTTTTGAGAGTTTTGAAATTTGGCTGTAGTCCCAGCCGGGTGACCGGCGGCCGGTCTACTGACCGGCTGGGAGTACACTGTAAGTTTTATTTAAATTTTTGACTTTGGCATGTTGTCCCAGCCGGTGGCCCGGCGGCCGGTGCACCCCCCGGCTGGGAGTCCCCTGTTTGCTCTATTTCACTTGCGATTTCTGATAACAATTGAGTTATGCATGCATCTTCTTTCCTATCGATAATTGGTTACTTTAAGACTCATTAATGTTATGATCATGCAAAATGGTTATGGTTCCTTTTCGGACCCGAATGTGACGTTTTACATTGTGAGACTACTCGACTTTCCCTATTTATTTGCCCTCGGACATTGGGTCACGGTTAGGTGCCATTGTCTCCGAGTTGGGCTACTCTTCCTTCCGCCTTTTTCGGACCGGGGGTCACGGTTAGGTGACAAGGTTCCGCTTGAGGTTACTCGAGTTTCGGGCACGGTTAGGTGTACCATATTTCGAGTCTTGGATACGATTTGGTATCGTTTGTCGAATCGGGTGTCGTCCATCCCGAGAGTCTGGCCAGGTTTAGACTAGGACCGTATTATGATCGTCGTCCTACCAAGAGGTTGGAGTCTAGAGGGTTGTCTTGTTTGAGTCTATACTTTGTAAATTGTCTTACAATTGAGTCGGGTTGATATGTGATGACTTGATCTAATAATTCCTCTCTCATTTATGCGTAACTACTCTTATTGTATTTTGCATACTAATCATGATCCTCTCGTCACCGTAAGTATGTTACTCTCATGCTCGTTTATTTAATTAAATTCTTAATTACTTGTATTTTGACATATTGTGGCTGGGAGAACCCTGAGTTACTCCCCACCGATCGTGGCTTTCATATTTATTATGAATGACGGGTTGGTGATGAAGCTTAAGTGGGCAAGACCGTGTGAGCTAGCGAGTTCTTACCTTGGACCTTATTAGTTATCACATAATAGACTCACCTACTCTTGAACTTATGTTAATTCGTGGGATATCTTTTCCCAATAAAAGCAGGACTTGTGTTGTAAACTTAAACTTAACTATCTAGACTTGTTTATCGTATTGGTGATACCTCGCGTTGGACTTCATTAGAAGTCTTAAAAGTTTTAAAAAAATCTCGTGTTTCCGCCACGATTTACTAGTCACATTTAGTTACCTCAACGAGGGGTGTCACACCTACTGTCCGGTCATTTTTCTGGCATTTTTTTGTCATTTTCGCTCATTTCTGAGCAATTTTCCGCAATTTTTCATTTTTGCTCATTTATAGGCACTTTTTTGCTTTTCTAATTTTGAGCTAATTCAAGCCACGTGTATATTACATGTTGTACATGTAGATTCTGTGTAAATTTTGGCAGCATGACGGCGTAAACCGTCATCTACCAAACATGTTTTCTAAGCTAACCTGCAAGAACGACATACAACCCAACAGCAAAGGCACTCAGGCCGTCATATATACAACCAAAATGCAGCATGTACATCAAAATAGGGGCTCTCGCCCAAAAGAGATCCAAAACGCCCAAAATGAAGTCCAAAATGTACAAGTATATACAAGACAATCAACAACAAAAGAAGCAAGCAAAGACAGCTACTCCTGGTCTCCACTCAGCTCAGCTACGACCACCTCAAGAGCAGCGATCTCAGCATCCCGGACCTCCACGCTCCCACCAAGGCTCCGAAAGCTCCCAGCTCGATGATGGCCTTCTCCTCCTCCGTCAGCTTCCCGTAGGCCTCCATCATCGTCGTGTAACCATAGAAAGACCTCAAGTTCCCGACCTCCTGTATCGATTCAAGAAAATGCTATCTTTAGCACAAAGCAAATGAGAAACGGAATTACAAGTGAATAGAGGAGGAAATTAGTAAAGAGATGACAAGTCTGAAGTCTACCAAACTCCTTGCCGTCCTGTAAGACAGGTGGCTCTCCGCTGCCCAAATGAGATGTCGACCATCCCATTTCTCCGCCCACTCAGGTGCTCCCGCTAGCTGGCGACCACCTCGTCCGACGTTGGCCCGCCTCGGGACCTCTTCGAAAACCTCCTCGAACACCTCCTTAAGACTACGAGAAGGGTGAAACTCAAAGTCAACTTCCATGGGAGCCCTCCCCGACATAGAAGGAACGTCACCTGCAAAGTCGAAGTAAATTAGGCTGCGTCGAGTGACGACAAGCCTCGATGAAGGTGGTTTCAAGCCTTTTTGAGCCCCAAAAATGGCGTTATATCGCCATCTTTGGCCATTTCTTTCAAAACCCGACCATTCATATGGGTAAATTGAGTCAAGTCAAGTCTAAGTCTAAGCCTAGTCATGGGTTTGGGTCAAAAATTCGGCAGCATTTCGCTATAAAGGCGGTTATGCCCTAGAAAAGTGTCCTGAAAAAGCTATCACAAATCAAAAATCCGACATGGTAGGAAGTTCACCCATTGCACAAGGGTTCCAAAAACCAAATTTCATCAAAAATGGACAATTCTAAGGCTATTTTCGAAGCGGTTTTCGAAACAGCTGAGAAACCGTCTCAATTTCACTCTAATGCTCAATGCTTGACGAAAATTCAAAACAAATACATGGTTATGTTCCTAAAATCGCCAATTATCTATTCTAATTTTAATTTTACAAGGCAAATTCATTTGGGGGAAAAGCCCCAAATTTTCGAAATAAATGGGTTGAAAACCCTAATTTTATCGATCGAAAATCAAGAAAATATGAATATTAAAGCAAGAATGAGTCACATACCTCGATTAGTCATGATTAATGGAAGGATTTGATCAAATTTTGATGGATTTTTGTTGGAATTTGAGAGAGTTGTAAGAGTTTTGTGTTTTGTTATTGTGAAGTAAACACGACTTCTGTCGAGTTTTTACTCAGACAGGGACGAGCTCAGGAAAGGACGCAGCATCTGCTGCGCCTCTTCCAAGAGTCGCAGCTCTTTCTGCGCTTCTTCCCTAGTTTCCCTCCAGTTCAATTTTCAAAAGTTCGTTATAAATTCGTTATTTGTGGGCCCATCTTTGGTGCGCCTCTTCTCCAACACCATATGTCATATATTTGGATTCTTGGGCATTTATTTTTGTCCAGATTAGTATTTTGTCTTTGAGCAGACTGCAATACGTCGCAGTAATTTATCTTCGAGCAGACTGTGAATCGTCGCAGTACTTTATCAAGCCCAGCAAAGATATTTCACCAAGACTTCGCTTGCAGCAACGAGCGGATTTTTTTTTCGACCGTGTTTCGACACACCTTATCAATACCTATATTTTCCCAGCAAGTGTTCATGATAGCTGATTGTACTTCTCAAGATATGGAGTTCGCTTGAGAGCGACGCAAGCAGATTCCCCCAGCAGTTTCTACCGACGTCCTGCTGCCCTCAATATTATGTTTCGTTTCCCCTTGGAGTTCGGCAAAGGTATCGTTCTCCGGATGTTCTCATACCAACCTTAGGTTCCCAACCTACCTATGCTCCCACACCTAGCCTTCATCTATAGGATCCTAATCCCTTTGTGATCGCTTTCTCCGGGTTCATACGCCCAAACCACGGTTACCCTTAGGCCGCCTTCCTGTCGATGTTTTCCTTTTAGGGTCCCACACCCCTAGCACAATCATTATATATCTTTTAGGTCCTAGCCTTAGCTCCTACGCTTAACCTTAGCTCCTACGCAATTCCGAAAACATCTCGAGGAAGAAGTCTCAGGTATGGTCTCTTCTTATGGCTGGAGAGCTTCCTTACGTAGTCTAATGGACTTTAAACGACCCTCCCCGATAGTCGACAGACTATAAAATGTTCCCGACGACAAGTCCTTGACTCAGACCCCTTGAGCCGCCTCGCGTCGGCATAGTCGTCAGGTTGTAATCTTCGATTGACATGATGACTATACTTTGACTTTCACCTTGTCCAAGCCTCAGCCAAAGTGGGGGCTCTGTAGATACCTAATTTCTGCACCTCCCGCCAAACACCCGGTGATGATTGGACTGCATGTTTGGTACGCGGAATGATTTATGACAGTTCGTAAGTTTATCGTCAAGTGATAGTCTGTGTCTACCCCTTGGTTGTCATCTACGCGCCGATACGGTTGTTTTGACAGTAATTAGAGTTCATTTGGAGTCCGGGTCAAAAATCGTTTCATTTTCTAAATAAACCGTTTAAAATGCCGAGTCGGAATGTTCTAGAATGTTCCAGATATTTATTCCATAAAGTCAATTTTTTATCTTTTGGTAAAATATATCCCGAAATTTTATGATAAAGAATAAGGAAGTTGAGATCTACCGCAATTCCATAAAAGAAACGCGGAAATCTTTCTTCCGCAGGAGGAAACCTCCGGGGAAAGGACGCAACACTTGCTGCGCCTCTTCGAAGGATCGCAGTGGCTGCTGCGCCTCTTCCCCAGCTCTTTTCTGCGTATTTTCAGATCTTTTCGAGATATGTTTCCAAAGTTTCAGTCATTCCATAATACCTCCGTGTGATTAGTATAAATAGAAGCCTTTGGCTTCACATATTTCTCACGTGAGTGTCCGCCCTTCTCTTCTGCCTTTGCATTCTAAGACCATGCTCTAAGCTTATTGACGTCTACGTACTTGATCAATCGACCACGTAAGCTCGGATCCTTCTGAGTACCAGTCACGTTTGCATGACCGACCAATTTGACCAACTACACCTCAATTAATCAATCAATTTAATCTAAATCCTCTTACGAGGGCACTTTCATCATACATTCGAGTCGAGCAATCACTAAACGTTAACTTAGTTAATCTCGTTTCGTTAAACATATAAATCTGAGGGTGTAAATCCCATCTTTTATTGTATTTTATTCTTATACTAATTAATGTAAGGTTTACATCAAAAATATATTTAAAACCGATTTCTAAAACCCCTTTATTAAACTACTTTTACGGATTAACAGAAGACAGACGTCGAGAAGAAACGCAGCAACTGCTGCGCCTCTTCGAGGAGTCGCAACATCTGCTGCGCCTCTTTCTGAGGCTGCCGCAGTTCCTGCCTTTCTTCTTCTTCTTCTTCTTCTTCTTCTTCTTCTTCTTCCTTTGTCCTTTGCAATTTCGTCTCTTTTGTTTCGTCTTTTCTTATCTTCTTACTATTTCATTCGTATAATAGCTTTAATTCTAACGTATTTATAATAATTATCGCTTTAATCCCGACCTAAATCCCTAATAATCAATATTTGCGGGTTTTCGTCATTAAATCAAATCCGAGTTTTGGAGATTCGATTTATTCATATCAAGTCTCTGGAATTCAACTTTTGTATAATGCTTCCATCAGTTTATCACTGTAGATACCCAGTATCTGCATCCAAAAACCACCCGATCATGATCGGACTATAACGTGTTTTTGATATGCGTGCGTGGATTGGCTATACATGAGACGATTTAATGCACTACTCGAATATGAAAAATGATTTCAAAAGTTTTCTAACTTCATTTGCATTAAAATAAATCTATTTAGAGTTAAAACCGTCTTCGGACCCAAAACAGACTCAGAAACCCGCAACTCGAGTCAACCTGAGTCAACCCAAATCTCAAATGTCGAAAATAATGCCATGAATGTCTTTATCATGTCATTTCCATTAAAATGACCCTAATTAGAGTCAAAACCGACACCGAGCCAAAAACCGACTCGAAATTCAAATCCCCACTCACACGGGTCAAACCCGAGTCAAAGACACAAAATACCTACCCCAAATATCATCCAAGAGGAAGCTTACACGGCTAAGCAACCATCAAAGACCACAAATCACAACCAACAAAACATTGGTTAGAACAAATGGAAAATCCAAATTTGCGAAAAGGACAATACACCCATTTGTATCACAAGGTAGCTCGCGCCTCAATGGGGTGTCTGCTTAGCCTCCACGCGAACTCAACCGACCTACCTCCCCATGTTTTTCTATAAATACCCACCATCACACACCACAATACTCACGCGAGTGTCCGCCCCTTCACCTCTCTGTTAAACTTCTAGACCCGACTTCCTAAGTCACAAAATCGACACATGTTCGACCAACTCAATTCATCAATCAACATGTTTTAATTAACATATTTTCAACTCATTTTCAAAAAAAAAATCCTTTTTTAAGGCACTCTTTTTAAACTTCTTTGATCACGAGTAGTCACAACGAGAAAACCGTCTCTAAAGTCGTCTACCACGCAAACATCAAAATGCGTAAGTTTGAGGGTGTAAATATCTTACTTTAATTCATGTCTTTACTGTTTTGATGAGTTTATAAGCATGAAAAATGCATAACACGATTCAAATTTAGGTTAGATGAGCCAAAACCGAGTTTTGGCTCTAGACAGAAGTCCTTTGCTATGCAAAGAGGCTCGCGCCTCTTGTGGGTTCTCGGGTCAGACTCAAACGTGTTTGTTCTCGTCTTTCCTCTTTACTCCATTTCTTATTTGCAATCGGTTTTTACCATTTCAAATGTTTTAATTCATTTTTATGACAAACGTTTTAACCATAAATCATAATCACCCTTGGTTCCTAATACCATGACGGTTTAATCCGTGACTCGGTGATTTTAATTGGTTAATTACATTTTAAAAGAAATTCTTTTCTTTTATTTACCATTTTAATTCATTTTTATGATAAACATGTTTTGACCATTACAAAAATCATCCTTGGTTCTTTTTACCATGACGGTTTATTCCGTGACTCGGTGATATTATTTGGTTAATTACAAATTAAAGGGTATTTTAAACACCTTTTATTTTATTTACCATTTTTCTCATTTGTTTACATTTGTAAATATATTAGTCATAATTCATAATCGTCCTTGGTTCTTTATACCATGTTGGTTTAATCCGAGTACGATGATTAACTTGACTAATTACAAAGAAATGAACTTAACATAATTAGTTCAAATCAAATATTTTACATTTTTGTTTGTAAACTATACTTTTCAAACATGCAAATCCGACAACGAATGTTACTAACACAATAGTAATTATTCCGAGTCATGCAAACAACATTTGCAAATCTTTCATCATAAGTTCCGGTTTAAATAACCTTTTCAAGAACCAGGAGACGCCCCCTTAGGTCGGCTCATGGCTCATGCCCCATGCGGCCGTCTGTTTCCATCTTTCAAAACCAGGGCAAAGCCCTTTATCTCGCCAATAGGCTCGCGCCTTAATAGGGCTTCCTGGCACTGTTCTGTCCCATTTTGGTACTTGTCTAGGACGATCCCGATTACGGTTTATCCGAATACGTGACGGATCAGATTGACAAGTTTACGTTTTTTACACTTTGTCATTTAACACCCTTTTTCAATAAATGGATCGTGTTAAGCATCATAACCCGAACTTGGTAAATGGATGTTTAATTTCCGTTTTCACATGTAAATCAATCTAAATCCAACTTGACATCTTATGCTTGATATTTGGATTAACAAACCGACTTAGAAAGCTCACATGTTAGGTTAACACTTTTGGATGTGCATTCATGCATTTACACCGTTTTATCAACTTTTGCACTTAAACAACCATGATCGATCAGTAGAGGCCGCTAATGCGGGCGGGATTGGGTGTCCGATTAAAGGGCTTCCCAATACGTACCCTCACCCCTTACTCAGAACCTTTGGATAGTGGATGGTCTTATCCAGGGCGTACGAGAGTCATTTTAGGCATAGAATGCTAAAAGGGGGACGAGTTCTTATCTTTAGTACCTATGTCAAACACCGCTTTTTGCCTTGATTGACCTAGGTATAAAGTGTATTCGAACAGGTTCTAAGCATCCCACAAATGCTTGGTGGCGACTCCGAACATCTCTAATCGTTTCGAGACCTTTTCCGAGACGAAACCGAACGATCTAAAGCGATCCGGTCGAAAGCATTTTTACGCCGCCGAGCGTGGCTTTCAAAAGACCGCTGCATGTCCACATATTGCCTTGGCATGCAGGTGGCCCGTGACCGCAGATCGGTAGGTGGCCCAAATCCACAGACCGGGCTGTGGCCCATGTCCACAGATTTGGCGACTCCGCTGGGGAAAACTAGGACACTGGTGTCTTTGTGATCCTTAGAGGTGAAACTCGAACGAGGTCGTGGTTAAAGTGCATTAATTGATATTACGGTCATAAGTCGGGTTCCTTGTCTGGGCCCACAACCTAACCTTTTTCGACCAATTGGCTCATCTCGTCGGCATGAGTTTTCTCATCCCTGCGTTTCGAATCCCGATTGAGTCAAGCATACCATTGACGATACACACTTCTGTTTCGTCAAAGAGCTTTCATCACCTTCGAGCACGAGGCTAGGGCATCCTCCTTATACATTTTGTTTGGATTGGTATCCCTCTCGCAAATTAGGGTTTGATTGCTTGGTGTGTAACCACCCTTTTTAAGCCAAAACCCGTGTCAGCATTATGCATAATATAATGAACTACGAGTGCTTATGTGTTATGTGATCATAAGTCCCTCCGTGTCATTTTTTAAAACTTTCGAGAACACCTTTTTGCGCCGTTATAATGACCATTTCAAACCTCGGTCTTTCGCCGACCGTTGCACACCTTTTTAGGCCGTCGTAATGACGATTTTCAAACCCGGTTTTTACAACCGTTTCAAAGCACCTTTTTCATACCGTTATAATGGCCATTTCAAACCTCGGTCTTTCACCGACCGTTGCACGCCTTTTCAGGCCTCGTAATGACGATTTTCAAACCTGGTTTTTACAACCGTTTCTAAGCACCTTTTTATGCCGTTATAATGGCCATTTCAAAACCCGGTTTTTATAAACATTTCAAATGCACCTTTTCATACCGTTGTAATGACGATTTATAACTTTGGTTTTCACAAACCATTTCAAAATCCCCTTTTACGTCGTCATAATGGCCGTTTCAAAACTCGGTCTGCCGCCAACCGTTGCATTCTCAAAGCGCGCTTTTACGCCGTCGTAATGACGAATTCTACCCCCGAATTTTCAAAATTCAAAATCAATTTTTAAACAGAAACGTTTTTCAATCCGTCGTAATGACGATTTTAACCCGTGCAACTTTCCAAAATTTCAAATGTCGTTTTCGAAATCAAATTTCGCTTTTCTAAGCCGTCGTAATGACGATTTCAATTCTCACAATTTTCGATTTGCATACCGTCTTTCAAAGGTTAAAACGGTTTTCTAACCCGTCGTAATGACGAATTCAATCCTCACAATTTCCAATTTCAAATCTTTGAAAACAAATTTAACCGTTTTTAAATTTCAAATCCAATTTCAAATCATTTGAAAACAAATTTAACCGTTTTCAAATTTCAATTCAAAATCAAATATTTGAAAACTAATTTAACCGTTTTCAAATTTCAATTCAAAATCAAATATTTGAAAACTAATTTAACTGTTTTCAAATTTCAAACCCTATTTCAAATTCTTTGAAAACAAATTTAACCGTTTTAAAATTTCAATTCAAACTCAAATCTTTGAAAACAAATCTGACCGTTTTCAAATATCAAATCCAACTTCAAATCATTTGAAAACAAATTTAATCGTTTTCAAATTTCAAATCAAAACTCAATCTTTGAAAACAAATTTAACCGTTTTCAGATTTCAATCAAAATTCAAATATTTGAAAACAAATCTAACCGTTTTCAAATTTAAAATCCAATTTCAAATGTTTGAAAACAAATCTAACCATTTTCTAATTTTAAATTCAAAATCAAATCTTTGAAAACAAATCTAACCGTTTTCAAATTTCAATTCAAAATCAAATCTTTGAAAACAAATATAACCGTTTTCAAATTTCATTTCAAAATCAAATATTCAAAACAACTTTAACCGTTTTCAAAATCCAAATCAAAATTAACTTATTAGAAAACAAATCTAACCGTTTTCAAATTTCAAATCCAATTTTAAATGTTTGAAAACAAATCTAACCGTTTTCTAATTTCAAATTCAAAATCAAATCTTTGAAAACAAATTTAACCATTTTCAAATTTCAATCCGATTCCAAATTGTTTGAAAACAAATCTAACCGTTTTCAAATTTTCAACCCAATTTTAAATCCTTTGAAAACAAGCTTAACCGTTTTCATGGCCATTGTGATGACGATTCCAAATTATTCGATTCTCGATTTTCTAATCCGTGATTCGGAATTTCAAAAACCGTCTTTGGAAACAACACTTTGTTTCAGAGCCGCCGCAATTTCAACTCAAACTGTCTTTTGAAAATAAACCTAAGACAAACCCTTTCAACTGGCTGACCTTTTGAAGATCCCTACTCTTCGGAAGTCGTTCACAAAATGACAAATTAATCTTTTGAAAATTTCTATTTTCGAAAATTTCAGTCCACTATTCCGATTCAGCCTCGAGTCGATTAGAGTCCAGTCGATTTCAAGTCAAGTCGTCTAGATAAAGTCGAGTCTTCGCCGAAGTTAGTACCTACCTTCTGGTCTAGGTCGTGTCGCCTAATTGTCGAGACATCTTCAATGGCGTTAGCAGGGTCAAAACCTGTCGGGTTTTAAACCCGCTTTTCACCTACATTACGGGTCAAAGGTCAAATTTGCGTACGCGTCTTGTCTAACGGCGTCACGCCATCGACAAACCTCCAAACTAAGTCAGAAGTCGTCTGTCTAGGCATCACTATGCCACACTCGACACTTGAGTCTAAGTTCAAAGTCGTGCACCAAGAGTTCAAACACAAGAGGTCATTCACGATCTTTAATGAACTCATAACATAGTCACACCGTCGCGTCTTCACAGCAAAACTGCCTTTTGTGCATATGTGTCGTACTTGCCTTTTTTTGTGCAGTCTCTTGCCAAGAAAAGTTATAACGCCTATCGTTATATCAAATAGGAATCCCTTGGGTGCCATCGATCGTCGACAAGAAACTCAAGAAGCCGATCAATCTGCATCTGCCATGACTTCTGCTGAAACCAACAACATGGTCCTTCGACTCCTAGCTACCGTGGAAGGCTTGAGCACTCGTCTCTCCCAAGTTGAGAAAAAATGATAACCGGGAATTCTCCCTCTTCCGATATTGAACAAAGGGTTATGCTCCTTGAAAGCCGACTACTTGCCAATGACAAAACCAAAACCAGACGACCTCATATGTCCTTCCCTGATTTGGGTATGCCTTATGCCACAGCCTTGGAGAGGCTAATCTCCCAAGGAAAGCTCAGTCCGATTGGTCCAACTCCAGACCCTTCACCACACAAGCGAGGATGTAGGTGGGACGGAAAACTGTTTTGTCAATATCACCAAGGTCGCGGACATGACACTGAAATGTGTTTCCCCCTAAAAGGTGTCATCCTTGATATGATCGAAAAGGGTGAATTACCATTACCCCCCTCAACAAACAACAACAACGACCCTCCAGAAAATCCTATTGGATGCAGTCAGGAACCTTCCCTAGACTGCTCTCACCTCATCTCTCCTGACGATGAGAAAATTCATGCAATTGACGAAGATGGCATACAAAGCGCTATAATGATGCTCTCCGTCTCTATCAACAACATATTCTCAAAGCTGCAAGTGGCTATTGATAATTTGAACACTCGGGTAGCTAATTTGGAGAAGAGGTTTGGTAGTACCGAAAATGAACCTGACCATCAAGGAAACCAACCCTTGGTTCACCAACCAACAGCTATTGAAAATGAGGAATCATCCGATGGTTCCCATACCCACGAACCTACCGACAAAGAACATGAAATGACCTCACCAAAATACCCTTCAAAATATCAAGCAACATCCCAAAAACTTCCCATTGACAACAACCAAATCCTGCTTCGGCCCAGGATTGAGAAAAACAAAAAAAAACTCACAAAATCCTCCCCAAAAACACTAATGTTGGAACCATGGGAAAACATCAAAGGGTATTCATAGATCTGGGAATAACATACGGCACCGCTTTGGGGATACTTGATTTAAAAGGAATGCTGCAACCCATTGGTCCCGACTCCGGACCCACCAAAACACAGGAGAGCCCGTTCATGGAACGAAAATGCTTATTGCCAATACCATCAAGGCAAGGGCCATGACACCGAAACCTGTTTCAAACTCAAGCATGCCATTCAAGATATGATTGAAGCTGGCAAAATCATTGTCGCACCTCGCAGTTAAGACAATCCTCCTGGATGTCTCAAGTCAAACAACAAGGTTGAACGTTCTCAAAGGACATTCACCAACCTCAACACAACCTATGCCACAGCCCTTCAAAAGCTCATGACTGAAGGGAAACTACAACCAATCGGGCCCACTCCGGACCCGTCTGAACAGAGGAAAACCCGTTTCTGGGACGGCAGTGCTTATTGCCAATATCATCAAGGAAAAGGTCATGACACTGAAACATGCTTCAAACTGAAACATGCTATTCAAGATATGATCGACAGCCATGAACTGACAGATTCATCCCTAATCCAACCAAGTGTTGAGAACAACCCTCATGAACATCTCTTTCTGCAAGGAGATGGAAGCCTCATGGACTATTGTCCTCATATCATTCCCAACAATGAGAGTGAAGTGCTCAAGTGGGTTGATGCTCAAAACCAGACATTCAAGCCACCGGATGCTGCGAAGGAGACCTTCGAGGGGGAAAGTGATGATTAGGAGTTCGTATCTACGATTGAGTTCGAGTTCGAGTCTTAGGTTTTCTCATATCTATCCTAGCGTATGTCCTTTTATTCCTAAATAACAACTGGGGGCTGTCCCCATGAGTCACATGTATTCATCGAGTCTGTGCTAACCTCTTATTTATCTAAATAAAAGCATAATTTCCAACTATCATATATTCTCCCCTTTACCATTTCCCGTTGATAACGAGAATTGATTTGAGGATTGATTTAAAACAAACAACATGTTCCAATTCAACGTGAGTACACTCGAGTGACGTTCCGTACCGAGTAAGCGGAGGACTCGAAACTCCGTGTCCATTCTCTTTACCTATTCCATGTCTGGCAATAGAAACCTTTCATTAGCACCCGATCTAGAACGAGCTCTCAATAAAAGGGATCCTACGACGAACCTAGATAACAAACCAGAACATCTCCTTGTTCATGATCAATGATGGAAGGCAAGCCCATTCCCCACAAAAACATCCCATCACTAAATGTCAACCTCTCACCAACGGGTACATCTACCTATCTCGAACGAAGGACGGCAAAGAACCAATAAATCAAAAACCAAAGCCAAAGCAAAACCAGAGCAAAGGCCAAAATCAAAGGCCCAAGCCAATAGCCATTCACCAAAAGCCAAAGCGAAAGGCCAAAATAAAAGGCCCAAGCTAATATCCTTTCACCCAAAGCCAAAGCGAAAGGCCAAAAATCAAAGGGCCAAGCCAATAGCCATTCACCCGAAGCCAAAGCAAAAGGCCAAAATCAAAGGCCCAAGCTAATATCCTTTCACCCAAAGCCAAAGCAAAACCACAGCCAAGGCCAAAATCAAAGGCCCAAACTAATAGCCATTCACCCGAAGCCAAAGCGAAAGGCCAAAATCAAAGGCCCAAGCCAATATCCATTCACCCAAAGCCAAAGCTCAAGGCCAAAGCAAAAACCAAAGCCAAAAGCAATTCACTCAAGGCCAAAGCCAAAGTCAAAAGCAAAAACCAAAGTCAAAGCCAAAGCCAAAGGCTGCTCACCCAACGTCAAGGCCAAGACCCAAGCCAAAATAAAAACAAAACAAGATTGAAACCCTTTTCTCAAAAAGGCCAAAATCCAAAGAAAGCATCCAACACACAAAATCCTGGACAAGTGAGTACAAAATACCAAGTCCAGGACCAACAAGTCCAAATCCCAGGACCCATGAGTCCAACATACAAAATCCCGGACCGACAAGTCCAAAACACCAAACAAGTCAGTCCAAAACACCAATTCCAGGACCGACAAGTCCAAAGCCCATGACCAACGTTTCTTCCCTCCAAACTCCGGGACCAAAAAGTACAAAACACAAAAATACCAAAACCTGATGTCAAAGAGCCGAAATAAGAGCTCAAGACTCACAAACTAACAACAAATCCAACACTACTTCATCCCTAAGTCCTTCCAGAGACTGTCATAGGGAGATCTATCTAGGATCCTGGGGATTCCCCTTAAGATCATACCCAACACTGCTTCACCCCTAAGTCCTTCTAGAGACTGCTACAGAGAGACCTATCTAGGATTCTGAGGATTCCCCTCAAGCTCGTAATATCACACCTTAACCCTTAAGGTCCAGACATGGGAATCTGATCCCACATTATTTACCAACCATTTCGTGCTCGAGCCACATTATTTACCAACCATTTCGTGCTCGAGCCACATCAAGCTTGAGACCCCATTCCGCACCACATTATCAGCCGTAACCCACCGACCTAAACATCACAAAATACAAACTCCGGATTTTTTACCAAGCTTCACATTCCAAAATGCTGAAGCCATTTTCACCTTGGCTCAGATTCAGAGTCTTCAAAAAAAAAAAACATTTCATTCTTAGAGTCCACTTTTTAGTGTGCTCACGTAATAAGAAACAATTTCACCAACCATGCCTCTTCGATTCATGATCAAGAGGTAATTCTCCCCAATCAACTTTCGAGTCACCAAACGGAATTCACCGTCGTGACCCTCAACTCCAGATTTTTATCTGTGAAACAAACCTTTTATTAACAAGCTCCACATTCTATAATATCGAAGCCATTTTCGCCCTGACCCAGATACGGAGTCCTCGAATGCTTTGCTACCGAGAATGGGACACACCCAATCTACCCTTAGGGTCCACTTTTTAGTGTGCTCACGTGATAAGGAACATTTTCACAAATTACACCTTTTCGATTTATGATCAAGGAGGAATTCTCTCAAATCAAATTTTTGAGTCACCAAACGGAATTTACCGTTGTGATCCTCACACTTTAAGGTCCTAACAACTCGCTTAGGCACACACATTCAGAACTACGATCTGGTTTGATTTCACTTCACGTGAATACGTAGGCAGTCCTTTAAGGACATAACCATACCCCTCAAAATCACTTTAAGGTCCTAACAACTCGCTTAGGCACACACATTCCGAACTACGATCTGGTTTGATTTCGCAAACATGCGAATACGTAGGCAGTCCTATTACGAGGGCACAACCACACCCCCACACACATTCTATTTTCAAACCCTTCAATTTGCAATCCATTGCACACACATTCAGAACTAAGATCTGGTTTGATTTCGCAAACATGCGAATACGTAGGCAGTCCTATCACAAGGGCACAACCGCATACTCCTTTCATAATATTTCCAGTTTTCAATCCTCAAAAGCAGCCCACCCAGCCGCAAAAATTATTCTTATACTTCTTTATTGGGGGCTTCTTCCTTAAGACATCGCCCATTCCTTGTTTTGTCAAATTCCCACCTTCTCACTCTGGGGCTTCTCTTCCAAGACGCCACCCGTCCTTATCCTCAAACATCTTTTGAGTCTCAACTACAGTCCAAAATAAAACCGCCCATAGCCTAGTGCTCGGTTCGGACTATGACAAAGTCTTGGTTCCACTCTCCGAATCATCATGCCTCAGAGAAGGACCTCAAACAAGCAAACAGGGGCAAAGATGTCTGGAGAAGATAATCAATTCATGTCCCCAGCCGGGCGGACCTTCTACCTCAGGGATTCGATGCGCGTTGTCACCCTTTCTTGGCTAAGGAGTTACACTTACATGTGCAAAGTCTGTCAGAGTCACCCTCGTGTCGTGTCGATACTGAGTCTGTATCACGTTCATGACCATCTATTTTTCAGTCTGTCATTATGCGTCCGTGTGAGTCAATGTCATGACAAGTAACGTGTCTTAAATCTATCAAATCACGGATCTACGAGTAACAAGACTCGCCTTTAAGCTTCACAACATTCAAAACTCCTATCTCCCCTCGTGTGAGATATTACATGCTAATTGCTCACATGCTTATGTGCTTATATGCTTACGTGCTAGTTGCTTATATGCTAACTGCTCACATGCTTATGTGCTTACGTGCTTGTATGCTTGCATTCGCCTGCTTGTCTATGCGGCTGCGGGTTTGTGTGGTCACTAACCATGCAGATAATCTTGAGAAGACAAACTCGCTCCAACTGAGTACTGGGTTCTTCCCAACAAATGGCGACCCATCAAGTCCAAGAGCTTTAACCCCGCCGATTACATGGCTTATGCTACCTCCCAGCAAGCAGCAACTCATATCCCCGGCGAGTCCTGAGAAGTTTCTAACTCCCCAGCGAGTACCGATTTTTAAATGGATGTCACACATGCTATTTTCCACAGTCGATCATTCGACCATAGATAGCTGGCGAGCCTTACAACGCATATGGCTGGCGAGCCTTTGTCCGCAAACAAGATACAACTCAAGGACGTATCCCGAAGATGCCTCGGGTACGACTCCTTATCACAGCTGGCGAGCCTTTGCACGCACACAAGATACGACTCAAGGACATATCCCGAAGATGCCTCAAGTATGGCTCCTTCCTATGGCTGGTGAGCCTCAAAACGCAACACCTTCAACACCGGCTGGCGAGCCTTTGCGCGCAAAAGATTCAAGGACATATCCCGAAGATGCCTCAGGTATGACTCCTTCTTATGGCTGGCGAGCCTTTATACATAGTCTAATGGACTTTAAACGACCCGAAACAGAAGTCGAAAGACTCTAAAATGTTCCCGACGACAGGTCCTTGACTCGAATCCCCGAGTCGCCTCGACGTCGCCCTTCCCGACGGCAGGTCCTTGGCTCAAACCCTTTTGACTCGCCTCGACGTCGCAATGGTCTTCAGGTTGTAATCTTCGATTGACCTGGAGATCATACTTTGACTTTCGCTCTGTCCAAGCCTCAGTAAAAGTGGGGGCTCTACAGATACCCAGTATCTGCACCTTCCAAAAACCACCCGATGATGATCGGACTATTACGTGTTTTTGATATGCGTGCGTGGATTGGCTATACATGAGACGGTTTAATGCACTACTCGAATATGAAAAATGATTTCAAAAGTTTTCTAACTTCATTTCCATTAAAATAAATCTATTTAGAGTTAAAAACGTCTTCAGACCCAAAATCGACTCAGAAACCCGCAACTCGAGTCAACCTGAGTCAACCCAAATCTCAAATGTCGAAAATAATGCCATGAATGTCTTTATCATGTCATTTCCATTAAAATGACCCTAATTAGAGTCAAAACCGACACCGAGCCAAAAACCGACTCGAAATTCAAATCCCAACTCACACGGGTCAAACCCGAGCCAAAGACACAAAATACCTACCCCAAATATCACCCAAGAGGAAGCTTACAGGCTAAGCAACCATCAAAGACCACAAATCACAACCAACAAAACATTGGTTAGAACAAATGGAAATTCCAAATTTGCGAAAAGGACAATACACCCATTTGTATCACAAGGTAGCTCGCGCCTCAATGGGGTGTCTGCTTAGCCTCCACACGAACTCAACCGACCTACCTCCCCACGTTTCTCTATAAATACCCACCATCATACACCACAATACTCATGCGAGTGTCCGCCCCCTCACCTCTCTCTTAAACTTCTAGACTCGACTTCCTAAGTCACAAAATCGACACGTGTTTACGACCTACCGATCGTAAACACAAGCCTTACACATTTTGTTTGGTACCGTCACCGTGCATTCAACCGACCCATTTGACCAACTCAATTCATCAATCAACATGTTTAAATTAACATATTTTCAACTCATTTTCAAAACAAAATCCTTTTTTAAGGCACTCTTTTTAAACTTCTTTGATCGCGAGTAGTCACAACGAGAAAACCGTCTCTAAAGTCGTCTACCATGCAAACATTAAAATACGTAAGTTTGAGGGTGTAAATATCTCACATTAATTCATGTCTTTACTGTTTTGATGAGTTTATAAGCATGAACAATGCATAACACGATTCAACTTTAGGTTAGACGAGCCAAAACAAAGTTTTGGCCCGAGACAGAAGCCCTTTGCTATGCAAAGAGGCTCGCGCCTCTTGTGGGTTCTCGGGTCAGACTCAAACGTTTTTGTTCTCGTCTTTCCTCTTTACTCCATTTCTTATTTGCAATCAGTTTTTACCATTTCGAATGTTTTAATTCATTTTTATGACAAACTTTTTAACCATAAATCATAATCACCCTTGGTTCCTAATACCATGATGGTTTAATCCGTGACTCGGTGATATTAATTGGTTAATTACATTTTAAAAGAAATTCTTTTCTTTTATTTACCATTTTAATTCATTTTTATGATAAACATATTTTGACCATTACAAAAATCATCCTTGTTTCTTTATACCATGACGGTTTATTCCGTGACTCGGTGATATTATTTGGTTAATTACAAATTAAAGGGTATTTTAAACACCTTTTATTTTATTTACCATTTTTCTCATTTGTTTACATTTGTAAATATATTAGTCATAATTCATAATCGTCCTTGGTTCTTTATACCATGTTGGTTTAATCCGAGTACGATGATTAACTTGACTAATTACAAAGAAATGAACTTAACATGATTAGTTCAAATCAAATATTTTACATATTTGTTTGTAAACTATACTTTTCAAACATGCAAATCCGACAACGAATGTTACTAACACAATAATAATTATTCCGAGTCATGCAAACAACATTTGCAAATCTTTCATCATGAATTCCGGTTTAAATAACCTTTTCAAGAACCAGGAGACGCCCCCTTAGGTCGGCTCATGGCTCACGCCCCAAGCGACCGTCTGTTTCCATCTTTCAAAACCAGGGCAAAGCCCTTTATCTCGCCAATATGCTCGCGCCTTAATAGGGCTTCCTGGCACTGTTCTGTCCCATTTTGGTACTTGTCTAGGACGATCCCGATTACGGTTTATCCGAATACGTGACGGATCAGATTGACAAGTTTACGTTTTTTTACACTTTGTCATTTGACACCCTTTTTCAATAAATGGATCGTGTTAAGCATCATAACCCGAACTTGGTAAATGGATATTTAATTTCCGTTTTCACATGTAAATCAATTTAAATCCAACTTGACATCTTATGCTTGATATTTGGATTAACAAACCGACTTAGAAAGCTCACATGTTAGGTTAACATTTTTGGATGTGCATTCATGCATTTACACCGTTTTATCAACTTTTGCACTTAAACAACCACGATCGATCAGTAGAGGCCGCTAACGCGGGCGGGATTGGGTGTCCGATTAAAGGGCTTCTCAATACGTATCCTCACCCCTTACTCAGAACCTTTGGATAATGGATGGACTTATTCAGGGCATACGAGAGTCATTTTAGGCATAGAATGCTAAAAAGGGGATGAGTCCTTATCTTTAGTACCTATGTCAAACACCGCTTTTTGCATTGATTGACCTAGATATAAAGTGGATTCGAACGGGTTCCCAGCATCCACAAATGTTTGGTGGCGACTCCGAACATCTCTAATCGTTTCGAGACCTTTGCCGAGACGAAACCGACCGATCTAAAGCGATCCGGTCGAAAGCATTTTTACGCAGCCGAGCGTGGCTTTCAAAAGACCGCTGCGTGTCCACAGATTGGATTGGCGTGCAGATGGCTCGTGACCGCAGATCGGTAGGTGGCCCAAATCCACAGACCGGCCTGTGGCCCATGTCCACAATCACGTCTGTCTAATTTGTTTCCGTCTCTATAAATAACCTAATTAATTTGTAATTAACCTTAACTCGTTTATAATTAGTTTTAATTAGTTTTAATTTGTTTTAATTTGTGTTATCGCTTTTATGACCAAATTCACATGTAAATAACCTGCTAAATCACTTTCATCCGAGTCAAATATCTGTAATCAACCATTAAAATCACCAACGAACATTAACAATTCGCAGTTCCGGCTTCACTGCCAGAACTCACCTCAGGAACAGATGCAGTGCCACTACGCCTCTTCCAAGAGACGCAGCACTGCTGCGCCTGTTCCGGGTTGAGTTCTGTCTCTGAACTTCCGTTCTTGCTTCGACCTAATTCGTTAGTCTACGTATTAATTGACTATCAATCCTAATATCACCTTTAACCTGTCCGTATTTAACCTATTTTATTTTCTCTTGTTTTTACCAAATCATCCATCTTAGATGTATTTTTGACGTAAATCGACATAACCCGTTGTAATTTATTGTAATTTTATTTGTTTTATTTATTTATTGTATTGTGTGATTTATTTACTTGTTCTTTCACATGTAATTAATTCTAAACCCTACTTCGACATAATTGTTTGTCTAAATACGTGTTCACCGACTTAGTTAATTCTCACATGTTAGGATTAAATCTTGTTTGTTGCATTGCATGCATATAATCGACAACATATCAAGTATAAACAATTTCCCTAATCATTAGTAAAGGCCGCTATCGAGGTGGGCGGGATTAGGCGTTCATTAAAAGGACTTCCTAATATGTACCCTCACCCCTTACTCCAGATCTCTGTGAACATCCGTGTTTATTGGCATCCACGAGAGTCATTCTAGACATAGAATGCTAAGGGTAACGAGTTCTTAGTGTTCATGTCACTACTTTGTGTCTTGACATGACACGAGGTATTCGAACGGTCCCAATTTCCCATAAAAATTGGTGGCGACTCCTCAAATGCAAACGCTTGTTCCAAGCGCCCCCGTGGCCCGTTGTCCACACACTCATGCTTAGTAGTTGTTTCAGTTTTTAGAGTTGTAATCCTTGTCACGTTGGTTTATTCTGTAAGGGACATTTAATAAACATTCTGTAATTGTGTATTTGATACACTTACCTCGGGCAAGCGAGATGGTAACGCCCTTAGTTATTGGGGAAGGTTTGGTTAAGGCTCCTTGGTAAATGGAGGTGTTACAAAGTGGTATCAGAGCGACGATTTTGGAACCTGAACCAAATGAATATAGGGTGTCAATTTTAAATGAACCTGGTGTATGTGTGTTGGAAGCCCCATCATGCTTAAGCCAGCAACGTCGCGTGGGGTAAATGTATGGGGATATATGTGTCTGCTGAATGTGTGATATGTGGTTTACTTGAATGTTACTTTGTGTTGGTGTCAAAAGTTGAAATCGCTAGAATATAAGTGTGGTAATGATGTGTTCTTGTGCTTATGAATGAACTGTGTAGTTGGTTTAATGTTTTGTGTATGGTTGTTTTTGACAAGGGAAGTAATGGTAAACGGGGATGGTATGATATGTAAAGAGATGGCAAGGTATATGAACGACTCGAGTTAGTAATGTATGCTTGAATGTGATAAATGCGTGGATGCGTATGATTTTGTTTACACATTGTTAGTGATGTAATCGATTTGAGTAGGTTCACTACGCCAAATATGGCCATCAGTAACGAGCGTATCACAACGTTTAATGAATATAATAACGACACTTAAAACACCGTTGCTAATTATATATGTGTAATACTACGGTTTTCTATGTCTTTGGATACTCTATCGAATGGGGCTTACTCTGTCGAGTAAGTAAGTTTGGTTTACGAAACAGGGTTCTGCTGATGGGTATTCGATCGAGTAAGTTGGGGACTCGATCGAGTAAGGCTCACTCGATCGAGTAAGTTACTTACTCGATCGAGTAAGTTGGTTCTACGGGTTGTTTTAGCCGGGTTTTGTTAGTAACGCGTGATTCATATTTAAAGCCTTCCGTCACTTTCTTAATCACTTTTATCTTTTCTAAAAACCTTTTAAGAGAGAAAACAAGTTACGTTGCTTTTATTCGTCGCATTCCTATCAAATCATTAAGGCTTAGGTTGTCGGATCGTTGTTTTCTTTACGCCGTTGAGTTCGTTGTGTCGTGGGTAAGTTCCTTGTATGATTTTATACCGTTTCGTTGATTTTGTTTAAAACCCTAATTGGGTAGGTTGAGGGTTTTGGGAGTATGATCGTATTTAGATAGTGATTATATGGTTATGTGTTTATAGGAGGAGGTTTCGTAGAGGAGCGATATTGATTAGCTGCTTGTGACGATCTCGTGATTGCTTATTCCAGGTAGGGTTTCCCTACTCGGTTATTGGTTACATAATTGTTGATGGTGGTTGTGTTTATTATTGATCTATAACAAGTTGGTTTTGTGTTGGAGTTGTTGTTGCATAATTGATTGTGTAATTATCTGTGGTTCGCGAGGTGCGCCCTCGGCTGAGTGGAGTCACTTGCGGGAGTGACTTCACACCCTTGATTCGCCCTCTGTGGAACCCGCCACAGAAGGGGATGTGCACATTAATGAACATGGGTTATCGCTCGGATGAGATGAGTGGGGATTAGGTGGGTACGGCTGCGGTTCCCCACTGGCGGCGAGGAATATCTGTTGCGATGGGTATTCTGGCAGGACTACACACTTTAGTGTGTAGTCAGGTGTGTTGAGTTGTGACGGAGTTTGGTTAATGTGTGTGTTGTATCTTATATATTTTGTTTTGTGTAATCAGTAACTGACCCCGTTTAAATGTTTTGAAAACTGTGGTGATCCATTCGGGGATGGTGAGCAGTTATTGAGCAGGTATGAGATGGCTTGCGCGAGGGATAGCTGGGATGGAGTCATCACATGTCTTAGAGTCTTCCGCTGTGTCATGAACTTAATTTACTTTCAGTTGATTGGTTTTTGGAACATTTTATTAGTTTTACAGTTTTGGTTTTGATATTGTAATCAGTTTAACTCATTTACTTAATTACGTATGTTTCTTTATTGTCTATTTGATATACATTGCCTCGGGTAACCGAGATGGTAGCATTCCCGTGCTTTAGGTGGTCCTGGTAAGGCACTTGATGTATGGGGTTGTTACAAAGTGGTATCAGAGCGACGATTTTGGAATCTGTAACAAATGAACCCAATGAATCTAGGGAGTCAAATTAAAATGAACCCGGGTAGGAGTTGTTAGGATCTAGTGCAAAGGTTTGGGAGACGTCCTAAAGTCGCGATCTCGCCCTACAACTTTGAACTGGTCACTATGGGGTGTGTCATGGGATCGTTATGTGTTTATTGAAGTTATGTTGCATATCTATATTGAAAATGTGTTGTATGAATCGGTGGGTAAATGAATGTGGAGAATGGAGAAAGTGGTGGCGAAAGGTGAGTAGTTTGTATGATTATATATTGATATGAATATTGGAAATTTTATGATGATTGATTTCTAATGTGGCTTGTTAGAAACATGTGAATATGATGTTGTGTTGTTGTATATACGTATACAATTATATATATAGCTGTTGTTGTGAAAAGTAGTTAAGTTGAGCATGCGGGTAGCTAACGAGTCAGCATGACTCGATCGAGTGTCGGATACTCGATCGAGTAGGTGGGGCTTGATCGAGTAGGCTGGACTCCGTCGAGTGGGGTATATGATGTTTTTGGGTAGTCGCTGCTGTTTTTGGGCACTCGATCGAGTAAGTTGGGGACTCGATCGAGCGAGGGCTACTCGATCGAGTAAGTTAGGGGCTCGATCGAGTGAGGTTTGTGATGCTTTCTGATCAGGTTCTGGAGTCGAGGCACTCGATCGAGTAAGTGGGCAACTCGATTGAGTGGCCTCAACTCGATCGAGTATGGTGTATTGCTGGTCGAGTGTGAGCTGTACAAGTCATATACGCAGCTAAGTTGTGGGATGTGTGTTTATGTTTACCTCTTCTCTTATATAGTTCAAAGATGCCGCCAAAGATATCCGCTTTGTATGCTAGGGCTGAGATGATGAGTATAGATGAAGTAGCCAAGATGCTTGAGCATCAAGAGGCGCTTGCTGAGGCCTTAAAGAAGTTTGGGAAGGACAAAGAGGCTGGGGTAGAATTTGCCAAGATGAGTACTACCATAGCCCGTTTCAACCCAAAGGAATACATGGGTACCAGAGCGCCAATTTTGCTCGACAATTGGCATAGGGAGATGGAGAATATTCTGAATGTGGTTCATTCCCTTAAGGACTTTAAAGTGGAACAAGCTGCGTTCTACTTGAGAGATGCGGCTGGAGAATGGTGGGATAAGGTAAGGGAGAGTGCCTTAGATATGTATGTGAGACAGGGGAAGTCAGCTATACCTTGGAGTGAGTTCAAGAGAGCTATGTGCCGAGAGTTTGTACTTGAGCATGTCCGTAGTAAGCTGAGAGAGGAGTTTGATGATTTTAAAATGACTCCGGAGATGACTGTGGCTGAGTACTATCACAAGTTTAATGAGAAGTCTAGGTACGCAGAGGATATGGGGTTGAGTCAGGAGAATTAGTGCTGAGATTTGAGAAGGGCTTGGCCTATAAGATTATGGAGAAGATACCTGTAGGAGTCCTTACAAACGTTAAGGAAGTGTATGAGCGAGCCGGGAGAGCTAAGAGGTTGGTCGAGATGGCCAAGGAGAACAGGGAGAGAGGTCCCGAGAAGAGGAAGGCTGAGAGTGAGGCTGGTGGTCAGTCTAGTTACAAGAGGGGCAACCATAACCAAGCGAGGGCTTACACATCGGGATCGAGGTTTAGTGGTGGAGCTTCCTATGGACGTGGCCGCGGTGGTGGTAGTAGCAGCTGGGGTTTAACTTGCTTTAATTGTGGCGGTATAGGCTACAAGAGACATGAGTGCAACAGTGCTGTGGAAAGGGGTTTTCAGAGGCCATCACAGGGGAGTTTCTCTCAGGGTTCGTCTCAGAGTTATGCTAGCAACAGGCCGGCTGGGTCATGGAACAATCAAGGTGGTCAGAGTAACAACAATAGAGGATCTAACCGCAATGGTGGTAATTCTTCTCAGAAACCGGCAGCTACCAACAACCAGGGGTCGGCTGCCAAGCCGTCTACTTCTGCTAGTACTGTCAAGGGAGGTGGACATAAGACCAGTGGCAAGTTATTCATGATGGAAAAGAAACTTGCTGAGGATGATGCTCACGTGATCACGGGTACTTTTCTTGTTAATGGTATTTTTACTTTTGTTTTGTTTGATTCGGGGCATCACACTCTTTTGTATCGTCGAGTTATGCTAAACCTTTGGGTTTAAGAGAGTTTGAGTCTGTAAAAGATGAGGTTTTTTTACCGTCGGGTGAGTCTATAACTTGTGGGAGGTTGTATAAGGGTGTATCTATGATAGTTGGGCTGGTTGACCTTCCAATAGATTTGTTAGATTTTCCCATGGATGGTTTTGAGATGATAGTTGGTATAGATTGGCTGGGTAAGTACAAGGCTAGAATAGATTGTCACCAAAAGAGAGTCTCTTTGAGAGGTCCTAAGGGATTAGTGTGTCTTATCTTGGGTTTGTTGTCAAACCCAAAGTCAAAGTGATTGCAGCGGTGACATTGAAGTCTTATCTGAGGAAGGGGTGTCCTTTGATTTTATGCCATGTAAAAGACCATAGTAAGGTGAGTTTGACAGTTGATCAGATACCAGTGGTGGGAGAGTTTCCAGATGTTTTTCTGGAGGAGATACCGGGTTTACCACCAAAGAGGGAGATAGATTTTAGTGTGGAAATGAAACCAGGGACGGGACCAATCTCTAAGGCCCCGTACCGCATGGGTCCTAAGGAGTTGGAGGAGCTGAAGAAACAGCTGGATGATTTGATAGATAAGGGATACATTAGACCTAGTGTATCACCGTGGGGAGCACCTGATGCGTGTATTTTATATATGGTTTTTACCCTGTATTTACACGCATTTCTGCGTTATTTATGTGGCGACTAGCTACAAATGCCCCCGAATAGTCTACTTTGGTCTATCTTGTATTAATTGCAGGAATGAGCCGGAAGGAGCATAATCGAGCCTAAACTTGTACCGTTTGCATGCATTTCGGAGAAAGAAGAACCGGAGCCCGGAAATTGTTATCTAAGGATGCGTGAAGTGGTCTCGGAGGATGCTCTGTGTTGATGTGCGTTGATATAATGCTGTTTTGCTCGATCGACCAAAATTGGTTGTCCAAACCGTTCGATCGAGTAACTATCCTATTGAAGACCTTCGATCGAGAGGCATGTTATCTATGTTCCTCGATTGAGTATCTATTTTACTCTATCGAGATGTTTGCCATCTGTTGTCCCCGATCGAGTAGTTTCATTCTACTCGGTCGAGGGGGTTAACCTATTACGCAATCTTTCAGTATCTTTTGGATATTTTAATTTGTAACTGAGAATAAATAAAAAGGGGAGGGAACGACGGCAGACATCTCTTCTTCTCTCTCTTTTCTCCTCTCTTAGGAATTTACTCCTTAGACCTAAACTCTCCATTGCTGGGAATTCCCTTGTATTCGGTATTTCATATTCTTATTTCAATTAATTCTTATTGCTATTGTTATTCTTGTTCTATTTATTTCCTTTCTCTTTCCTCTCTTTCTCTTGTTTTCTTTAGCAAATTATCACTATGCTCAATTTATTTGTTTCAGTTGTGGTTATTGATTCCTTAATAATTATGCATAGCTAATTCTCTTATGCTAGGACAAAAGGGGAGCCATGGTAGTTAGGGAGATTATGAATAGGTGATTAGGGTTCGGTATAATTTAGGTCTGTGTTGTTAATCATTGCATTTAATAGCGATTAGTTGCTTGAGTCGACGCATTTAGCTAATTGATTTGGTACACCTTGACCTACATCGAGAGATTGGAAGGGGTAAGGCTTGCAATGAACATTAGAGCATTCTAATGAGGGTGAAAGCTAAGTTAGTATGTTTTAGGGCGAATAGCGGACCGAGAGGACCTTTTCATTACCCTACAGACCGAGTTTGTGTTGACCTATGACCTTAGACTGGACTCCCAGTAAACCATGGTGAACCGACTGTCCTAGCTATTTCTCTCTATCTGTTAGTCTCGTTAAAATTCTGTTTTATTCCTCTTTGCTCTCTCTCTTTCTATCCCTTATACCATCGTAGTTTAGAACCAAAACAATCAAACCCCAAAGAACGGTTACTTAAGACAGACTTAGTTTAGCGTACAAAATCCCATCTCCCTGTGGATTCGATACCCGACTGCCTCTACTACATTTTATAGAGACCGGTTGGTTTTATTTTTGATAGGGTTGCGACAGCCGTGTCAAATTTTTGCGCCGTTGCCGGGGAGGTGGTGTCATTTTGTCTGCTTTATATTAAGTTTGTCTCTCGTCTTAAGGAATTCATTCCTTGAGACTGATCTCATATTCTTCTCTAGTGCTATAATTATGTTGTAGGTAATCTGTCCTAGAAGAGGGCACTGTTATATCTGCTGTTCTTACAACTTCATTTGCTAAAATGCCGAACATCGCCAGTCACTCAGAACCTACTGTAGATTCTCTGCCCAAAGGTTTCTTGCTTCCTACTACAGATTCGTGCACCTTTGGAATTCATCCAGCCTACATTCAGTTGGTTGAAAGGAATCTTTTCAAGGGATTAGCTGGCGAGGATCCGTGTAAGCATATGGAGTTGTTTACTGAGTATTGCGCCACCATTCCTTTAGCTGCTGGGGTGACACAGGATAGGGTCAAGGGAGTTCTTTTTCCTTTTTCTTTGAGTGATGACGCCCGGGAATGGTTGAGAGATTTGGATAGGGAAGCTTCTGGTGTTACTGACTGGAATTCCCTAGCCTTGGCCTTTTACATAAGGTATTTTCCACCGCAGCGCACTAATGCATTAAGAGGCCAAATCACTACATTTACACAACTACCTACCGAAGATCTGAATGGAGCTTGGACTAGGTTCAAGAAACTAGTTCGCTCTGTACCTCACCATGGTTTCCAACGATGGTTATTATGCACCCAATTTTACAATGGGTTATATACCGACCAAAGAGCCATATTAATGATACCTCATTTCTACACCTCCCGCCAACCACCCAGTGATGATTGGGCTGCATGTTTGGTACGCGGAATGATTTATGATAATTCGTAATTTTATCGTCAAGTGATAGCTCAAATACTTGTGTCTACCCCTTGGTCGTCAACTACGCACTGATACGATCATTTTGTCAGTAATTAGAGTTCATTTGGAGTCCGGATCAAAAACCGCTTCATTTTATAAGAAACCGTTTAAAATGCTCAGTCGGAATGTCCTAGAATATTCCGGATATTTATTCCATAAATTAATTTTATATCTTTTGGTAAAATATATCCCGAAAATCTTATTTTAAGAAATAAGGAAGTTAAGATCCACCGCAATTCCCTAAAAGAAACGCGGAATTCTTTCTTCCGCTGGAAGAAACCACTGTGGAAATGACGCAGCAGATGCTGCGCCTCTTCGAAGGATCGCAGCTGAAGAGTCTATCACAGTCGAAATACTTGAGGGGGAGGGGGGGGGGGGAGGGTGAATTGAGTATTTAAAAACTTATGCCCACTTTTTATTTTATATCAAAGTAATTAATTACTTAAAGTTTATTGATTAAACTTTAACTAATCAATTAAGTGATTAAGAACGTAATAAAATGAACAAAAACGAAATATGCAAAGACACACGGTTTTGAAGTAGTTCAGCTTCACACGTCGAAGCCTACGTCCACTATTTTCGATTAATAATTTTAGTACCTTTCTCCGGATTACAAAATTATCAACCCAACTCGTATAACTAACTCTAGTTATAACTCAATTTGAATATCACTAGATATTCGATTTTGACTATCTTAAGTTACTAAGAAAGCACTTGATTGTTCTTCTAAGTGTTCACACAATTGAACGAGTAAGAAACAATATGAAGTACTATTATCTTATAACGTAACCTTAAGAACAATGTGCAATTTAAAGAGCACGACTTTTCGTAAAGATTTTCAAATGCAATACAATAAAAGTACTTGAAATAAACTCAATTTGTTTGCAAGAAATTATATATTTCGAAAAGCTTATTTTAAATGAAAAACCATCATGTGTATTTATAGTAGAGAGGAAGATTAGGGTTTAGATCGAAACCCTAGCAGGTGCCGTGAGATAGGTAGATTATTTCGCAAGAAATAAATCTTATCTCTTCCTTAATTTAATCCATAAGATAATTTAAATTAAGTAAATAAGATAAAAGTAAATCTTATCTTACCTTAATTTAATCTCTAAGATTTTCGGATAAGTAAACAAATTAAATCAAATATAATAAAAAATGAGAATATCATGTAAAAATATTATTAGATTTAATTAGATAGGTTACTTGCACTAGAGGACTCACGAAACCAAAACGGCTCAAGACCGTGCGGCCGAAACCCTAGGCCGAGTCCAACTAGGTTGTAAATCCAGTTCTTGGATTAGGGTTAGGTGAAATAATTTAGAAAACCCTAGGTAGCATGTCGACTCATAAGCCGTTTTACTAACCAATAGAGAAATGTAGATTATTCATTATAACAACCCATATTTCATCTCTATCATATAGACAAATGTATTTGAAACACATTTGAAGAATTTTATCTTTTGAAAATGATTTTAAAACTATTAAAATCATGCCATAAAATTGCTACTCAAAGTTATAGTAAAAGCAACTATAACCTTAAGCTTGGTAAGTAAAGTTATAGGTGAAATAGCTATAACTTTACCTTCCCAATATTGCTTCTTAAAGTACCGTTATTAGATGACGTCCTATACTAACTAATCTTCCTGGAGATCATCAGTAGTAGATACGTCTCTTTGTCGTGATCAAAAGCTCTTCATGTTGAGTTTTGTTATAGACTTGATCGAGTCTTTTGCTTTAGTGATCATCATACTTGAAACTTGTTACAGTTACTATGACGCTTTAAGAATCTTCAATGTTATAGCTCAAGCTGCTATAACATTACTTGAACGATGCTTCACAAATCTTCAATATTATAGCCAAAGTTGCTATAACATTACTTGCTAAACTTGTTAACTGAAGTCAATCTATTAAAGACTAAACAAGCGATTACGAGCAAGAGTATATATAACACGAAGCACACACTTGTCATTATCAAAACTTAATCATATACCTATATGGTCCAACAAATTCTCCCTTTTTGATGATGACAAGTCTGTTACGATTTGTGACTAAGTGTAAGTTCCCCCCTCAACATAATACTATAAAGTCATAGTCAGTTGAACGCAAGAACAAGCCACTTATATACAAAGTATAGCATCTAAGGACCTTAAGAAATTAAAGGTTCTGACAAGGAGCAAGGTTAGGCAAATACTTAAGTCACGATCATTTTCTTCCCCCTCTTGACATCATCGAAAAGACGAGAAAAGACATGAAACAACTAGAATAATATAGATCGAGACACGTATTAATCATGTAAAGAGAGATTATAAAACGAGAAAGTAATCTACGATAAGCATGCAAAATATAAGATATGTCTACTACAAACCAAGTAGTCTGATGCCAATGGGCCGAATGATTAACAAGTTTAATTCCTAATGGGCCGAGTAGAGAAGTTAGCCAAAATGGGCAGAATTAGACACAAATCCAAAATATAAAGTCTAATTATAAAAAGAGCAAGAAAAGGATTTGGGGGGGGGGGGGGAGGGTTTGGGATAGTCGCGTTTCACGACATTCGGGTTCACATATCCGAGACGAGTCCTAAACTCAAGAGAGTCAAGACGATCAAAGCAAGACCGTACATGGTTAGCTTGTGCCGTGAGGTACGTCTCAAAATTGAGCACTTTTAAAGACAAGGCCTTAGTAGCTTCGAAAATAAGCCCCATATCCTCATGCATATCCTTCCTTCACGCCAAATAACCCCTCCTTGACTAGCCAAATTAGCCAATGACCCGAAATGACGAACACACTCCTTAGCTGCTCTAGCCGCAACACGAGCCACTGCTTCAACACGAGCTTCCAACCCATGCAAATAAGCTAGGACCTCGGCATTACCCGAACCATTCGAAACCGAAGCCCCATCCTTTTCCTTTCCCAAACCCGAGACCAATTCCGCAATTAACTTGTTTTGAACATCTAATTTTTCACAAATACTCGTCATAAACGAGTCCAATTTTTGTTCCACAACCGACATCACATCCGAAGACTTCTCTACCACATTACCCTTAGCCAATAAGACCAAGTCAGGTCCAATCGCGCCAATTTTCATGAATTTTAGATGAGTGTCATACATCTCATCCTTGACCATGACGCCATAGCTAGTAGGACCGACAACCCCTTTATGTTCCAATAGTCGAGAAATCCACATCCCAAAAGGTAAATCCAAGGTAGTGTAAAATTTTTCCTCGGTGACGGAAATACTTGTTTGGATAATCCGATGAAAAATAAGTCGGGGAAGACTAACCTTAGTTCCTTCGAGCCACTTTGAGACCAAAACCATCTCATAGCTTGACAACTTATCACGACCACCTCTCCTCGGGACAACCGTATTCCAAAGAAAATTTAAAAAGAACTTCAACTTAGGAGTAAACGGACCAGCTAACATATTACTAGACCCCGTAGCACCATCATCAAAAGATCGTTTAATCTGAAGCTTCTCTTCCTCCGTCACATCTCCCCATTCCGCACTCGGGTTGATTTCTATCCCATTATCAGGGACGGGAAACAGAGTACGAAAATCGCCAAGGGAGATGTTGACTTCGGACTCATTTACCATTGCATGCAACACATTTTTCTTTATAGAAACCGAAGAATAAAATTGGATTACCTCAATCGGATAAACGGGACCGATGAAAGAGCTAATCTTTTTCCACTCTTCATAAGTTAATAAATCTTTGAAAAATTGTAAAGCTTCAATTTTTGCATACCACTTTTCAGAATAGGACCGTCCTCTATGAATACCATATCTCATAACACGGTTTGCCCGAGTCCTTTCATCCGCAGTAAGTCGAACCTTATCAAGACCCGTCATTGTTGCATTCAACATATATTCGCGAAACATAGCTCTTTGAGAACCATCTTGATTGACAACTACCTCGGTTTCTTCAACTAAACCCTCGAAACCGACAATCTTCTTCTTACCCTTATTAAGCTTCCGTCATTTGCCCTCTAGATTAGGATTAACCCGGTTATGATCGGGATTTGGTTGAGGTGAAGGAGTGTTGGTAGTATGAAAGGGTTTGTTGCATGTTGGTTTGGAAGACCTGGTCCGAGTTATGGACCGAGTTGAGGGAGAGTGGAGGTGAGTTGAAGGTGGTGTCATGATGATGATTGATTTGTGAGGTTGAGTATGGAAAAGTTTTGAGAGAGGTAAATTTTAGGGAGTTGTGTAGTGATGGGACGTATGGAAGGTGGAGTATTTATGGGTTTAGCAAATTGTAATATGGAAGTTTAAGTTTGTATAGGATTAGGAAAGTGGAGTAGGGTGGCGTGTAGGAGTAGGCAAGGATTTTGAAAGATTTTTTGTTTTGTTTACTTACCAAATTATACAAAAGGCTTAGGAAATATTGTTAGGGTAAATCTTTTGTGAGATATGGTAAGATAAAATTTGGCAAAAGATAGAATTATAGTAGGAAATTTCGGTAAAGGAATATAAAAGATATAATTTGTTACCGACTTTATGGTTCGTAATAAAACATAAGATATACATGACTAGCAGACGGAATATTCTCGTAATATAATATAACATTTAACACAAATAAACTTACAACGAAAAATACGGACACAGTCATACAATCTCGTCAAATCTAGTCAGTCATACGGAAAATAAAATATTTGTGACAAGTTTAGTTGCCACCAATTAAACCAATTTCCAACCGTAAAATCTCAAAACGTTCTCTAGCCAATGCTTTGGTAAAAATGTCAGCCCATTGTTTTTCTGTACTACAAAATTCCAGTCTTATGTTGCCCTTATCCACATGATCACATAGAAAATGGTGTCTAATGTCTATATGCTTACTTCGTGAGTGCTGCGCAGGGTTCTTAGATATGATTATAGCACTCGTATTATCACATAAAATAGGTATACAACCAACATTAACACCGTAATCACATAACTGTTGCTTAAGCCATAAAAATTGAGAACATACCAGCCCAGCGGCAATGTATTCGGCCTCAGCTGTAGATAATGCAACGGAATTTTGCTTCTTTGACCCCCATGTAATAATACACGATCCAACAAACGTAGCTATGCCGGAAGTACTTTTTCTGTCAAGTGAACAACCTGCATAATCTGCATCTGAATACCCTATGAGATCGAAATTACACTCAAGAGGATACCATAGATATAATTTAGATGTACCAATTAAATACTTCAAGATTCTCTTAACTGCAATCATATGTGATTCTTTAGGGCACGATTGAAATCGAGCACAAACGCATACACTAAGCATTATATCGGGACGTCTTGCAGTTAAATAAAGAAATGAGCCAATCATACCTCGATAAGTCGTCCCATCGGCAGACTTACCATTTTTATCCTTAGTCAACTTCTTATCTGTACCCATAAGAGTTGGCTTAGAATTAGAATTTTCCATACCGAATTTCTTGATTAGCTTCTTGATGTATTTCTGTTGGTGTATCATAATTCCTTCAGTAGTTTGTTGAATTTGGAGTCCAAGGAAGAACTAAAGTTCTCCCATCATGCTCATCTCGAATTCTGAGGTCATCAATTCTGAAAATTACTTACATAAACGATCATTTGTTGAACCAAAAATAATATCGTCAACGTAAATTTGTACAACTAATAAATCGGAATTTTCAGTTTTCAGGAATAAGGTTTTGTCGACAGATCCTCTTTTAAAACCACTTTCAAAAAGATATTTTGACAATCTGCCATACCACGACCTCGGAGCTTGTTTCAAACCATACAAGGCTTTATCTAATTTGAAAACATGGTTTTGAAACTTGCTATCGAGAAATCCTGGAGGTTGCTCAACAAAAACCTCCTCATTCAAATAACCGTTAAGAAATGCTGTCTTAACGTCCATTTGATAAGTTTAATTCCTTTATGAGCAGCAAATGCTATTAATAATCTAATAGCCTCAAGTCTGGCTACAGGAGCGAAGGTCTCATCATAGTCAATTCCTTCTTGTTGATTGTACCCTTGTACAACCAATCTAGCTTTATTTCGTACAATAACTCCTGTATCGTCCAGCTTGGTTCTGAAAACCCATCTTGTATCAATAACAGTTCGGTCTTTAGGTCTTGGAACCAAATGCCAAACTTTGTTCCGTTCGAACTGTTGGAGCTCTTCTTGCATAGCAACGATCCAATCTGGTTCTGCAAGTACTTCTTTGATATTTAATGGCTCAATGGTTGAGAGGAAGGAGTAGAAGGAGCAAAAGTTGTTAAGCTTCCTACGAGTTCGTACGCCTTCATTCAAACTTCCTAGGATAGTTTCCATTGGATGAGAGTCCTTATATCTCCATTTCTTAGAAACAAGAGGCACATCTTCATCTGAACTAGTCTCACCTTCTTCGAATGATTGGGGTTCAAGCCTTGTTCCCCCTGAATCCAATCCTGGGGTTATAACTGAATCAAGTATAACATTGGATCTAGTTTGTTGACTTGGAGTTGATGTTATAGCATCATCAGCTATAACTTTATTCTCCAATTGCTTGGATTGTGAAGAGGTTATAGTATCATCAACTATACTCTCAGTTCTCTTTCCTTTATCATTCGAAGGGCTTCCTTATTCATCATTTGTGCCCTCAATTTCTTTATCTTCTTCATCCAATTTTGGAAGATCATCCCTGGATAGTCGGAAATCAGGTTCGTTCAAATCTTCTTCCTCATCCTGTTCAGCTTTGTCAAACATATTATTCTCATCAAAAACAACATGAACACTTTCTTCGATGCATAAGGTTCTCTTATTGAAAACCTTATATGCTTTACTATGATTAGAAAAACCGACAAACACAGCTTCGTCACTTCTGGGATCGAATTTGCTTAATCTATTTTTGCCATTATTATGGACAAAACATTTACTCCCGAAGCAACGTAGATGTGATATGTTAGGTTTACGTCCCCTAAGAAGCTCATAAGGAGTCTTCTTAGAATGGGTCTAATCAGAGCTCGATTATGAACATAGCATGCAGTACTAATAGCTTCGGCCCAAAAATTTCGAAGTAGGCCGCTACATAACAACATCGTGCATGCCATATCCTCCAATGTTCTATTCATACGCTCAACAACACCATTTTGTTGTGGGGTTCGTGGTGCTGAGAAGTTATGCCCAACACCATTCTCCCTACAATATTCTATAAAAGCATGGTTATCAAATTCAGTGCCATGATCCGTACGAATAGATACTAATTTGGATTTATATTTGTTTTGGGCAAGCTTCATTAGAACTGCAAACTCTTCGAAAGTTTCATCTTTTGAGTTGAGAAAGATTGGCCAAACATATCTAGAGTAATCATCAACTAGAACAAAGATATACCTGGATCCACCTCTACTTCTTACCTTCATTGGGCCACATAAATCAATATGCACGAGTTCTAGTGGTTCATTGGTACTTATAATTCTCTTGGGTTTGAACGATGATCTCACATGTTTGCATCGAGCACACGAGTCACATAATGTTTCTTGATTGAATTTGATTGAGGGAAGTCCTTCAACCAAATCCCATCTCTTTAGCTTATTCAACGTTGTTGAATTTATGTGAGCAAACCTTTTATGCCAAAGACATGGATCATCTGTTGTTACTTTCATGAAGTGAATGAATTAGTAGTAATATCGTTTAGATCAATCATATAAACATTCCTTCTACGATATCCTTCAAGCACAACACTACTTGTTCCTTCAATTATTATTCGACAAGAATCTAAATGAAAGATAACTTTATTTCCTTTGTCGCATAATTGAGAGATACTCAGTAAATTGTGCTTGAGACCACTAACAAGGTAAACATCACTAATATCATGAGAAGAAGATATTCCGACTTTACCAACACCGATAACCTTGCCCTTCTTGTTATCACCAAATGTGACCTTACCTCCATCGAAGGGCTCAAGTGAAAGGAAAAAATTTACATCTCCAGTCATATGCCTTGAGCATCCACTATCAAGGTACCATAGGTTATTCTCTTTCACCATAACCTGAAAAATAATTAGATACGGTTTTTAGGTACCCAAGCTAACTTGGGTCCTTTGACGTTAGTCATTATAAAAACTAAATCTTTTCTAACCCAAACCCTTTTTAAAACCTTACGTTTTGGAGGCGAATGAGTTTGTCTGGGAACCGTCTTTGGTTGAGTTCTGGGTTTCTCATGATGTGGTCCTTCAGGTTGTTTTGGGGGAGCTTGGGCTTTGAAGGGCTCTTTAGGTTTAGATGTTTGTTTTGGTTTTGTAGTCTTCTTAAAGTCGAAGCTCATATCATAGAACCAACGATGATCATTGTTTCGTTCTTCACTTGTACTTGGTTCTGATGGGGTAAGTTCATTATCCTCAAAAACAGTGTCAGAAGCTTTAAAAAAGTTGATTCCTTTTCTTAAATCCCGAGCATATTTGACACAATTTTCTTGGACATGTCCAGTATGACCACATTAATTACAAATCAAATATTCTAGTAGATTTGAATATTTCTCCTTCTAAAATCTCGTTCGGAAGGGGTTGATTTGCATTTAGAGTGATCTCTACGACTATAGCACTCGTGCCCTAGTCCCATTTTCATGTTATTATCTGATTGCTCAGTTAGGAAATTTAGAACACGTGTGCTACCTTCCCATTTTTCGTGAACCTTTCTAGCATGTAAGAGTAATTCTTTTAAGGATTGTATCTCTTTGTTGCATTTTGAATGGTTTGACTCTACGACCTTGGGAGGGTGAGTCTCTTCATAATTGTCACGAAAGTTTTAGAATCTGTCATTAAGAACTCGTACCATCTCGGTATGCGTTCTTTTAGTATTTGATAGAACGATTTTAGATTCCTTTAATTGCTGAGCTAGAGATTCAATTTCCTTCTTTTGATCTGAAATCATGGCTTCTCTAGCCGTAGCTTTTGACTCAATAAGCTCTTTGAGTTTCCTCAATTCCAAGGTTATTGTTGGAATATGTGTCCTCCGACAATAATGCGATCACAACTGTTGATCATGATGATCACATGTTTAAGTCTCATTTTAAAGAATACAATTGGGAAGTATTTTTACTGACAACTGGTCCACACATATCGGTAATGATTGGTGACTAGAGTTTGACATTCTTGTCGTCGTGCGACGGTGGTGATCAGTTGATCCCCTAGGTCATACCTAAAGGATATTACTCTTAATTGATCATTTAATTGATCGTATAACGTTACGAGTTAATTAAATTACTTGAAAATTGACGGACGATTTTGGAAGTAAAATTTACGTATCTCATTATAATCTGATTAAATAAGATACGGTCTAAGTGATAGAATTGTTTTATTACTTGGATGAAATTATTGTTTAAGGAAACAATTGAAATTGAATGAATTATTATAAATACAAGATGTTGTGATTTATAAATTGGTAAATTATTTTGGTACAAGTAATTGTGAATTACTAAGTCAATTTTGTATATGACGTATTTTTATTAATACGTTGATTTTTAATATGTTAAAAATATATAACATTTTTACATGACATGTAACATGTGACAAATTGACAAAGATAAAATTGAATCCATTTTATCCCAATTTGGACCGAAATATTGGGAGAAATTAACATATATATTATGTTGATTAAAGTTAATGGAAAGCATAATGATGTTAGCCTAATACTAGCCATGCATACCTACACAATCTTGTAAAGAACACATTGTGCATGCATTGGCCACTCTTCCCCACCCCACCCGGTTTTGGACAAAAGAGGAGCCAAGGGTTTTCTCTTATTTTCTCCAATATACACTACATGCAAATCTAGTGTAGTATCAATTTTCATTCTAACATCATAATAATATTTTTAGAGAGATAAAAATATTTTCTTACTTCTTCATCCTCCTCTTGACCGAAATCCAAGAGGACCAAAAATATTTTGGGTCTTTTTATTTAAATTAATGTTATTCTAGTATTGATAATATTAATTTTATTAAGAGTATATCTTGGGTATCATTCCTTGGGAGAGATTCTACATTTGAGTCCTTTGTTCATCCATTTAAGGAGAGCTCAAGAACAAGAGAGTAGGAGAACTCTCTTGTGCCCTTAAGATCCGAAAATACCAATGTAAGATAAAGATTTCTTCTTTATATTGATTATAGTTTGCATGCATAAGATCACCAATTAATTTTATGATTAAATTAACATAAAACATATATGAATATGTTAGTATATAGATCTACTTTTCCTTCAATCGGTATCAAGAGCCATGGTTGTTTGCATGCAAATCGGTTAAAAGTTTTTCCGAGTTATACGATTAACATATAAAACTTATTTAATTTGTGTTATTATGATATATCACGAAAATCATTATGCATATTAAAATTTCTGGTACTAAAATGTTTTTAGGATATTTTGGTTAATTTATGGATTTTTATTGTTCATATTATATAATAATGGCATTAAAAATATGATTTTATGAATAAAATGTCATTTTCGGACTAAACTTAGCTAAACTTCGAATTTTCCAGTGATTTTTGGATATGTTGTCACATATATTATTTTGAGATGGCCTGTAAATTTTCATAATTTTTGGACTTATTATGCTCGAAAAATGGATTTTTCATTATTAAAGTCGGATTTAGATGAAAAATAGGTTAATATGAGATAAATTTCGAATCTAGTCATAGAAATTTAGTATGTTGTCACATGCAATTTTACAAGATATGTGTAAAATAATAGGCTATATTGAAGTCTTTATGCATGATTTATGATTTTTTGAAGAAAAATAGGATAAATAGTGACTTAATTAGTGAAATATTAATAAAACATACTCTATGACTAAGGAAAAACATCACATGTTGCATTTTATTATCTTTTTCAGATCTAAAATTGAAAAGTTGATGAATATAATTTTTCTCATGTTTTTATGATTATTTTGTTAAAACCGATAAACCGCAACATTGTTTTTCCGGATAAAATTCGAATTTTTTTAACCTAAGATTTGAACATTATGAGTGTCATGGTATTTTTCCAGAATGTTTATGAGTTTAAATTTCAAATTTCAAATTTATTTGAAGTTTTGTGATTTATTTGAAGTTTATACCTTTTTATTATAATTTTAAGTCCATTAATGAACAAATTTTAGAAATATGAGTTAATTATGGTCAAATAATTAGTGAAGACTAAATTTTGAGTCCTAAGAAGTTAGGGTAATTAACTTATGCATAAATATGAATTTATGTAATTTTTGTGATTATAAAACGTTGAATCACGCAAATCCGTAAAAACCGTGTAATATACGATATTGGCTACTTAAAGGCGATTTAGCATAAAATTGGGCATGTTCATACATATTATAATGCTACATTTTATTTATGATTGTCATAATTTTATTTTATGTAATTTTGAATTATGTAATTTTTACTTAGTATGGCCTTAGTTTTAATTGATATTACCCGAAATGTATGGGAATATCAATTCGGTTGTAATTTATTGTGATCTCGTATCAACGTTTTGTAATTTAATAGATTTATTTTATTTTATTTACAAATGTATAATAGGAAATTATGTAATTTGTTATGTAATTTTATTTATTTCGGAGTTCCCAAAGATGGATTTCTTCAAGATGGTGATACATAAAGACGGTGTTACCTCGAGATGCGTGCCACAACCGAAGTTCAAGGGACCATTGGAGTTGGTTTCCGAATATGTAATAGTTAATTAGATTTTCTATTTTAGGAAGGCCATACTAGGATTTACTTTTATGCTTTGCATTTTATTTATATGTCGCATGCATCGCTAAATCTCCATAACTAAAACATGCATCATCTTTCATCGAGTTTATCGACCGTGTCAATTACAATTATCGTAGTTCACCGCTTTAGTTCACTTAAAATGTGATAGATAATAAATTAACATGACCTCTCGCTAAAAATAAATAATTGAGACATAGCCTTACCAAATAGTAGAAACCATGAAAACCTATTTCGCGAGGGAGTGCACTCGGCCATCCCGGGGTACAAACCTTGTTACGTAGGGGAAGTGGGTGATAAATGTCTATCCACCGAATTCGTGTTGATGAGGATTTCATCGGCCATCCCGTGCCCAAATTAATGTGAATTTGGATCATGGACACATTTATTCGAAATTTGGATTGACCTCAACGGAAATATTCGTGACCGTAGTCGCATGTGTTCCGGGTTATAGATAAACATTAGAGTAATTTTATCGACCAAGAATTCTAAAAGTAGAATCGCTTAAACGTTAATCCACCAAGTTATATTAATAAGGGTTTCATCGGCTATCCCGTGCCTAAGTTGATATGAATTTGGGTCTTGGAATCATTTATAATAGTTGGGTAGAGGTCACTATATAAATGTTCATATCTTGTTAAATCTTTTTACAAGTATGATTTAAAAAGACAAATGTTAATATTTCCTTTTCCTCCATACTTGTAGTTCATTACAATGAATCCATCAAATGCTACCGCACCGATAACTATTGAGTCTTACCACAATGTTTTTGACGACGTTTGCTCCAACAATGATTTCGACACTACTAGAGAACTTCATTTTGGGATAGGTTCGGATGGAAACCTTAACTTCATCACCTCTTCTAAACCACCTACTACTACTAGATCTCGTGTGAGCCCGTCTCAGGAAGACTACCTCATACAATCTATAGGGTCTTTGTCTCTGGAAGATAAAGATGCCAAAACTAGTGGGAGCTCAAGCAATCAAGTTCTTGCTTCCAAGGACAAAAGGTTCAAGAAGAAGGGAAAGAAAGTCAAAAACTTCAATCAAGTTAATGGTGAGTGCCATTATTGCTATGGCATGGGACATTGGCTTAGGAATTGTCCCGAATATTTGCGAAATATAAGGGAAGGAATCATCACTCCAAAAGGTAAAATTCCTAAGGAAATTTATGTTATTGATATAAATTATACTTCCACTACGACATGGGTACTGTAACACCCCCATACTCCAAATGCCTTACCAGGACCACTCAGGTATAAGGATGCTACCATCTCGGTTACCCGAGGCATGATAATCATAAGACAATGAAGAAACATACTTTATTAAATAAGTTTAAGTGATTACATTACAAAACCAACTGTAAGCAAAATACAACTGTTCTCAAACTATAAACCAACTGAAAGGAACTGTTCTAATAAACACAGCGGAAGACTAAAGACTCTGATATGTGATGACTCCATCCCCAGCTAGATCCCACGCGTATCCAAGATATACCTGCCAAGCAACTGCTCACCACCCCCGAATGGATCACCACAGTTTTTAAAACATTTAAACGGGGTCAGTACTAATCACACAATTTACATATATATCAACAATCCAATAAACAGACGGCTGACTCACACCGTCACACATACAATCACACCAATTCCAATATCTCTCATTCGATCGACGTCCACTGGACCAGCCCCGCGATGGGGGACCGCAGCCGTACCCACCAAATCCCCGCTCTACATAGTGAGCGATAACCCTGTCCATTAATGTGCACATCCCCTTCCGTGGCGGGTTCCACGAAGGGCGAAACTAGGGCGTGAAGCCACTCCCGCAAGTGACTCCACTCAGCCGAGAACTCATCTCGAGAACCAGAGAACAATCAATCACAATCACAATCACAGCCGTCACAATACAATTACTATATCAAACAATCAATCTCAACACATCAACAATCATCCCATTATGGGACTAATACTGAGTGGGAAATCCTACCTGGAAAGCAACACAATCATCGACGATCTAGCAAATTGTCTCAAAACCTCTCCTTTACAAATCCTTCTCCTATCACATAATCACATAATCACAATCTAACCATAACAAATCATAAAAACCCCCAATCCCAAAATTAGGGTTTAACGAAACTTGACGAAATACTATAAAATTGGTATGCAGATCTTACCCTCGACGCAAGGATCACAAAGGTATAAAGAACGATGGAATCCAACCTCTCAAGCTCCGGGATTTGTCAACAATGCGATTAAGGTGATGAACGTAGTTTGCTTCCTCTTCTCACAGTGATTAGGTTTTGGAAAAGTGATTTGGAAACAATGACGGAAGTGTTTTATACTTTAATCGCATTATTAACAAAACCCGACAAAACAGCCCCCGTAAACCGGCTACTCGATCGAGTAGCTAAGGTACTCTGAAATCCCCCTATAAATCTAGTACAAAACAGTGGCGGAATCACTGTCGAACGGGATTAATAACACAGTGATAAAAGTCTAACTGATAAAAATTGAGAATATAAAATTCTCAATTATGAAGATTTGCAAAGCTCGGTCAAATACAAATGCCACTTTCCTAGAAAAAGGGCTAAAACAAAAATCCTCAAAGTGTTCAACTGAAAACATAAAGGAACAGAGTAGGATCTTCAGACTACTCGCTAGCTCTCACACTGATATCCCATCCATAAGAATACCTGTCATGTTATAAAACATAATGACCCACGATCGATGGGGAGTAACTAGACGTTCTCCCAGCCATGTTACACAATATAAATGGTATAGAAGAAATAATATATCAAAATAGATTGAAGTATTATAACAAAAGTAATTAAAATATGATATCAAAATTACGATCGAACAAACAAATCGTCTTTGCATGCTTAACAAAGAAAATTCCTCAAACAACAGAATGGAAATAATATAGTTCAGGCTTAGATTTTAACATGCTGGCAATACTGCTAAAAACCGTAGACCCTGCTCAGCCTACCATGTGCTAATTGTTGGGGACCCTGCTCAGTCAACCCACTAGTCACAAACCATAACGGAACCCTGCTCAGCCCCGGTCTAAGTACATGTACATGACTCTACGACAATCTGTACCAACGGAACCCTGCTCAGCCCCGGGGTAACAAATCAAATGGTGGTAAGAAAATAGTATACCTCAGTTTATTATTCCTTGCCTTCCCTCCAAATATTCCAAACTCAAAAATACCCAAAAGGTAGTATCTTATTTCAAGGTTTGTAAGTGAACTTACTCTTTTATTATCTCGAGTGAAAACTTTAACTGTATAATTATAAGGTATAAAATGATTTCGAAGTTTACATATGATAAAGCTACTGCTTTATACTTTAAATCAAGTCTAAATGAAAGTACTTTATGAAGATATGTATTATTTAGGCCTTTATTGAGACTTAGTCATAAAAACAGTTTTACAAAACAGAACAGCCTTACGGTAAAATTCATAATTAAATATATAAAAATAGAAATGATGCAAGGTCAATTTTCATGGTTTCCAGAAGGTTTTAGCTACAACTTTTATTCTTTGATAAACTTGTAATGACGAAAGTAGCAGGGGTATATAAATTGATTTGCAGAATCAGTCATAAAATGATAACCAGAATGTCTTAATTTATAAATCGACTTTTAGAATATATTTTGAGGTAAATTAAAATTTTACAGGATACTAGACATCCTAAAGTTTATTCATGAAAAATATGAGCTTATGTTTCGAAGGATAAATATGTTTTTCAAATTAAACTTTGAGCTAAAGACAGAATTGTTGTATTCTGGATAGATGTTCACAAATATTTGCTTCTGATCAAACCACACGTCCAAATGTTATGAAATTTTTTGTGTAGATCCTAGACTTGAAAATAACAGGACTTTATTCACAACATTTTTAAATATTCGAAATATAAACAGGGGATATAAATTTTACAAACAGATTGTCAGAATCGTTTATCAACAAATTTCGGTTTTGACTAAAACTTCCAATTTACTTTAAATTACGAAATGAAGGTTTCGAGGGCTAAAATTTAACACAACCTTAATATATAATGTCTCAGCCTTATATTAAAATTTCATAAATTGTTAATTAGTATAAGTATTTTAAAACTAATTAAAACAGTCCAAGTATACTATATTTGCAAGAATTGCAACAATAATGTAAAATACGAAATAAATACTTTAAATGCAAAACAATTACTATAAAACTTCATGGTGACTTATAATATGTCAAATGTTCCAGAAAAGTAATTTATAGCCATTTTACTCATAATTTCGAAATTAGTTATTATCAATTTATAGTCCAAATTATTAGTAAGTCCTCTAAATGTCAAAGTTCTTAATACAAGCAACTACAACAAATATATGGTAACACCGAGTAACGTCCTTTGTTACCTTAGTTGTCAAGGTCCGAGTCGATTAAATACTCGTCTTCTTCGGAGTCTTCTTGATAACCTATAAAATAAAAACACATATGGTATATTGCTCCATATGTCACGATTAAGTATATGAAATAAAACTATGATGACTATAAAACTACCTTGACTATTATTATTACTATTCTTACCAAAGTAGAAGAGATTACCAATAACAATTAGAGTTTTGAAGGAAAGGAATAGGATGAATTCTCTTGATATGTTTTCTCCTAAATTATGGTGGAAAACAAGCTTGTAAACTAGTAAAAAGAGTAGAAGAATTGATTCAAATTGCAAGAGCTTTGAAGTATGAATTGTAGTAGTTTGTACGTAAGAAATGAAGAGGAAAATGGAGTCCTTTAAATAGAGCAAGTGACCAGCCAAAGCAAGGGACAACAAGGCACAATTATTGGTAAATTCCACCCAAAAGAATAATATAAGGAAGCTATGAAGACAAGGGGCCGAACTATGGTATAGATTAGGGTTGTTTTTGCAATAAAATAAAAAGTAGGAGGCAAGCTAGATGGCCTCTAAAATATGGTGGGTGTATTATGTAGGGATCACTTTGATCTTATAATATATGTATAAGACAATTACAAAATATTACGGGTTTGACGGAATTAAATTCCGAGTCAAAAAGGATAAAATACGCATCAAGAGCGAACACCGATTATAAAACGAATTTAATTAAATAATTAAATCATATCCGTACTTGAAGGATTAAAATTACATCTCATAATTTAAAAGTGAATAAATGAGATTAGAAAATTTGCGGGTGTTACAACCTCCCCACTAAGAAAAGTTTCGTCCCCGAAACTTGAAAGGAGTTAAAGAGTGTTGATAGGGAAACGAGATTACCTTAATCGAAGAGGTGAGGGTGCTTAATGCGCATAGAAGATTCGGTCTCCCAAGTCTCCTCCTCGAAGCGGTTGCAACGCCAGAGAACCTTCACTAAAGGCACCACTTTATTCCTAAGGCGTTTTTCCTTCCTATCAGTTATCCGGATCGGTCTCTCCTCATAGGTCAGGTCTGGTTCGATCTCTAAAACTTCTGGTTCGATCACATGCGCGGGGTCACTAACGTACTTCCTCAGCTGGGATACATGGAACACGTCGTGAGTCTTACCCATCGAAGTGGGTAGCTTGAGCTTGTAAGCCACTTCGCCAACTCTCTCAACGATCGGATATGGTCCTATGAACTTAGGACTAAGCTTGCCTTTAATTCCAAACCGTTTCACTCCTTTCATTGGAGACACCTTCAGGAAAACCAAATCACTAACCTCGAACTCCAAAGGTCGACGGCGAACATCGGCATAAGACTTCGACGATCTGGGCGGCTTTCATACGGATGGATCAATCGAACTCGATCGATAGTGGCGCAATCACATCTGGTCCAAGGGCCAACACATCTCCAGGTTCATCCCAACACACAGGGCTACGACAACGACGTCCGTAAAGAGCCTCAAAAGGAGCCATCTTGATTGAGCGTGATAAGCTGTTGTTATATGAAAACTCAACCAAAGGTAGATGTCTCTCCCGGTTTCGAAAATCCAAAGCGCAGGCACGGAGCATATCCTCCAAGGTTTGGATTGTTCTCTCGGATTGACCATCAAAGTAGATAAAGATGAAAAGCAAAGTGCTCATCGGCAACCGGGTACCTAAAGCCTTTTGCAGAGCCTTCGAACTTAGAACGAGAACCTCGGATCACGATCGGATACTATCTCCAAGGGAACACCATGATGTCGTACCACCTCGGCAACGTGTAGGTCTCAAGTCGCTCCAAACTCCAAGTATCGCGAATCGGGATGAAGCGAGCACTCTTGGTTAAACGATCCACCACAACCCAAATACCATTCCTACCGAGATACGAGTCCTCGGTAGGGCCATTACGAAATCCATAGCCACACCGCCATTTCCATTCGGGAATTGGTAGTGGTTGCAACAAACCTCCAGGTCTCTTATGCTCAAACTTGACACGTTGACAAGTCATGCATCTACTCACATAAGCAGCAGTCTCATCTCTCATATGCGGCCACCAGAAGTGAAGCCTTAGGTCCTTGTACATCTTGTCGCCACCGGGATGCACCGAGAAAGGAGTTTTATGAGCCTCATCGAAAATCTTCTTTCTCAAATCATCATCCTTAGGTACAACCCAACGACCCTTAAACTTCAAAGCTCCACTGGAGTCATTAGCAAAGTCGATGACTTTCCCAAGACCCATCTTTACACGGATCTCAAAGAACAAAAGAGTCAACCAACTGCTTCTCACGGATTTCCTGAAAGAGGTCAGGTTCAGCCACCAAAGAGTTAACACAAACGGCAGGATCATTGAGGACCACGCCAATGGACATTTTCTCGAACTCGCGAACCAGAGCTTCGGGTAAAGCAGAGCAAGGGATAAGGGAATGAACATTCTTCCGGCTTAAAGCATCAGCAACAACATTAGCTCTTCCTTCATAGTACAACAGCTCCAGATCGTAGTCATTCACCAACTCAATCCAGCGTCTCTGTCTTGCGTTCAAATCCTTTTGCGTGAAAATATGACGCAGGCTCTTGTGATCAGTGTGAACCTTACACTTCACACCATACAAGTAATGACGCCAAATCTTAAGAGCATGAACCACAGCAGCTAACTCCAAGTCGTGGGTAGGGTAGTTTACTTCGTGAACCTTCAACTGCCTAGATGCATAGGCGATCACCTTACCTTCTTGCATTAGCACAAAGCCTAACCCATGCTTAGAAGCATCACAGAACACATTAAAGCCAACACCGTCTTCAGGCAAAGTTAGCACAGGTGCAGAAGTAAGACGCTTCTTGAGCTCTTGGAACGCCTTTTCGCAAGCCTCGGACCATAGAAACTTGGATTCTTTTTTTAGAAGTTGAGTCATCGGACGGGCTAACTTGGAAAAATCCTTAACAAACCTTCTATAATAGCCTGCAAGACCCAAGAAACTACGAATCTCACCAACATTAGATGGACTAGACCAATCAGAGATAGCAGAAATCTTTGCAGGATCCACCTTAATTCCTTCCTTCGAGATAATATGGCCAAGAAAAGCTACCTCGGAGAGCCAAAACTCACATTTCGAATACTTTGCATACCACTTCTGCTTCTGCAGGATGCCCAGAACAATCCTCAGATGTTCAACATGTTCGGCTTCAGACTTAGAGTAGACCAGAATATCATCGATGAAGACCACCACACACTTGTCAAGGAATTCTTGGAAGGTACGATTCATCTGATCCATAAACACCGCAGGGGCGTTGGTTAAACCGAAAGGCATAACCTTGAACTCATAGTGACCATACCTTGAGCAAAAGGCGGTCTTATGAATATCGGACTCTCGTACAGGGATCTGATGGTAGCCAGATCTCAGATCGATCTTAGAGAAGACGGAAGCGCCCTTCAACTGATCAAAAAGGTCATCGATACGGGGTAGAGGGTACTTGTTCTTTACTGTAACACGGTTAAGCTCTCGGTAGTCGATGCACAACCGCATAGAACCATCCTTCTTCTTCACAAAGAGGACAGGAGCACCCCAAGCCGAGGAGCTAGGGCGGATAAAGTCCTTCTCGATCATCTCATCCAATCGCTTCGCTTGATTCTTGTAACTCAGCGGGGGCCATACGATACGGGGCTTTAGCAATCGGACCGTGCAGGCACCAGATCGATAGAGAACTCAACATCTCGCTCGGGAGGAATACCAGGTAAGTCTTCGGGAAAAACATCGGGGTACTCGTTCACGATACGAACCTCCTTAAGCTCAGGTAACTCAGCAGATGAGGAAACAGAGCATAGAAACACTTGACAACCCTTCCTTTGTAGACTCATTAGTTTCAAGGCAGAAACGATCTTTATACCCTCCTGACGCCTACCACCATGGTGGGTAACTCGGCACCGCATAGGACTCTTTAAGGAAATCCTCCGATCTCAAGACCGGAAACGAGCGTCATAAAGGGCCAGCCAATCTATACCAAGGATCACATCGAACTCACCCAGAGGGAAGTCCAAAAGAGTGGTGGGAAAGACCTCACCAGCGATGAGAATAGGCACGTCAACATATGCCTTAACACAAGATATAGCTTCGCCAGAAGGTAAAGATATGGGAACGGGCTCAGCAGGAATGGATACCAGGGATGCTTTTTCAGCGAATTTAGAGGATATGACGGATATAGATGCACCAGTGTCAAATAGAATAAAAGCATGACGTCCAGAAACAAGGTACGTACCAGTAATCACATCCGGGTTAGCCTCGGCATCAGCTCGGCTCAGCACAAATATACGACCTTTAGGGCGAGCAGCACCTCCAGTCTTTGCAGTCGTGGCAGCAGCAGCAGTCTTAACAATTGATGTACCAGTATCATTCTTCGGGCATCTGTTAGCTTTATGACCCGGTTCATTGCACTTGAAGCAGACAATAGGGTCACCACCACAAGTAAGCCCAGGATGATAAGGGTCACCGCAAGAATAGCAAACGGCATCCTTCTTCACGAAGTCTTTCTTCTCATCAGTCTTCTTCCAGGCAGGTCGGGAGGTAAAGTGAGGTTTCTTAGGTCCGAACCTCCGGAGATTTATTCTTCTTGGGAGCGAGAATAAGTAGGAGAAGAAAAAGGCCTCTTTCGAGATGGTACATTAACAGGAGGGCAGCCTCCTCCTTGATTCGAGCTAAGGATCTCTCATTTAGCAAGGCGACATTGTAGATCTTTTCTACGGTATCCAGGTCTTTAGGCATCAAATGAGTGACCTCGGCTTTCCTTCCTGCGATAATAGAAAACCCTTCGGGCCTCATCGGGAGCGGCTCCTCAAAGCAAAGTGCGCAAGACTGTTGAAAAGGTCGGTGAAGTCTTGGACCGATAGGTTTCCCGCTTGCATTCCATGAACTCTTCGATCTTCCGGTGTTTTAGTTCTTCAGGGTAAAATCTTCTCTCAAGCATGGTGACGAATTCGGTCCATCCGAACCCAGGTGCTAAAAGGCCGGAACCAACAATCCTCCACCAATGGTCGGCTTCACCTTGCAGATAATGGACGGCCGGGTTCACCATGTCTTTGGTTTGGGACCTCGCAGATTTCAAACGTCGCTCCATCTGTCCGATCCACAGCCTTAGAGCCTCGGGGTCAATGACACCCTTGAAGAAGGTCAATCTGCTCTTCGCCATCTGTCCGGCAGCTCGGGAAAAACTGAACTCTCGCTGTCCACCGTTTCCTCTACCGTGTGGGGCCAAGTCTACGATCCTGTTGGTCAGGTGATTAAGCGAGTTGATGATCGCTTGGTTGATTCCGCCCGATCCGGAATCTCTTCCTGTTGACATCCACGTCCACGTCCACGTCCGCGTCCGGCCATCTTAAAAGAACGTTAACACTTAGTCAATGCTAAGCACTGATTTGCAAAAACAGATAAACTAGCATCCAAGTCCTTATTGGTTTCTACCCATCTCTCACTAAATTATTTATTAGGCATAATCCTACAGATCAATGTGTGAGCGTCGGGAGCGCGATGCTCGATACCAACTGAAATCCCCCTATAAATCTAGTACAAAAAATGGTGGCGGAATCACTGTCGAACGGGATTAATAACACGTTGATAAAAGTCTAATCGATAAAAATTGAGAATATAAAATTCTCAATTATGAAGATTTGCAAAGCTCGGTCAAATACAAATGCCACTTTCCTAGAAAAAGGGCTAAAACAAAAATCCTCAAAGTGTTCAACTGAAAACATAAAGGAACAGAGTAGGATCTTCAGACTACTCGCTAGCTCTCACCCGATATCCCATCCATAAGAATACCCGTCATGTTATAAACATAATGACCCACGATCGATGGGGAGTAACTAGACGTTCTCCCGGCCATGTTACACAATATAAATGGTATAGAAGAAATAATATATCAAAATAGATTGAAGTATTATAACAAAAGTAATTAAAATATGATATCAAAATTACGATCGAACAAATCGTAAATCGCATGCTTAAAAAGAAAATTCCTCAAACAATGAGAATGGAAATAATATAGTTCGGGCTTAGATTTTAACATGCTGGCAATATCGCTAAAAACCGTAGACCTGCTCAGCCTACCATGTGCTAATTTTTGGGGACCTGCTCAGTCAACCCACTAGTCACAAACCATAACGGAACCCCTCTCGACCCCGGTCTAAGTACATGTACATGACTCTACGACAATCTGTACCAACGGAACCCCGCTCACCGGGGTAACAAATCAAATGGTGGTAAGAAAATAGTATACCTCAGTTTATTATTCCTTGCCTTCCCTCCAAATATTCCAAACTCAAAAATACCCAAAAGGTAGTATCTTATTTCAAGGTTTGTAAGTGAACTTACTCTTTTATTATCTCGAGTGAAAACTTTAACTGTATAATTATAAGGTATAAAATGATTTCGAAGTTTACATATGATAAAGCTACTGCTTTATACTTTAAATCAAGTCTAAATGAAAGTACTTTATGAAGATATGTATTATTTAGGCCTTTATTGAGACTTAGTCATAAAAACAGTTTTACAAAAAGAAATGACCTTACGGTAAAATTCATAATTAAATATATAAAAATAGAAATGATGCAAGGTCAATTTTCATGGTTTCCAGAAGGTTTTAGCTACAACTTTTATTCTTTGATAAACTTGTAATGACGAAAGTAGCAGGGGTATATAAATTGATTTGCAGAATCAGTCATAAAATGATAACCAGAATGTCTTAATTTATAAATCGACTTTTAGAATATATTTTGAGGTAAATTAAAATTTTACAGGATACTAGACATCCTAAAGTTTATTCATGAAAAATATGAGCTTATGTTTCGAAGGATAAATATGTTTTTCAAATTAAACTTTGAGCTAAAGACAGAATTGTTGTATTCTGGATAGATGTTCACAAATATTTGCTTCTGATCAAACCACACGTCCAAATGTTATGAAATTTTTTGTGTAGATCCTAGACTTGAAAATAACAGGACTTTATTCACAACATTTTTAAATATTCGAAATATAAACAGGGGATATAAATTTTACAAACAGATTGTCAGAATCGTTTATCAACAGCTCGGTTTTGACTAAAACTTCCAATTTACTTTAAATTACGAAATGAAGGTTTCGAGGGCTAAAATTTAACACAACCTTAATATATAATGTCTCAGCCTTATATTAAAATTTCATAAATTGTTAATTAGTATAAGTATTTTAAAACTAATTAAAAAGCAGGTCCAAGTATACTATATTTGCAAGAATTGCAACAATAATGTAAAATACGAAATAAATACTTTAAATGCAAAACAATTACTATAAAACTTCATGGTGACTTATAATATGTCAAATGTTCCAGAAAAGTAATTTATAGCCATTTTACTCATAATTTTTGAAATTAGTTATTATCAATTTATAGTCCAAATTATTAGTAAGTCCTCTAAATGTCAAAGTTCTTAATACAAGCAACTACAACAAATATATGGTAACACCGAGTAACGTCCTTTGTTACCTTAGTTGTCAAGGTCCGAGTCGATTAAATACTCGTCTTCTTCGGAGTCTTCTTGATAACCTATAAAATAAAAACACATATGGTATATTGCTCCATATGTCACGATTAAGTATATGAAATAAAACTATGATGACTATAAAACTACCTTGACTATTATTATTACTATTCTTACCAAAGTAGAAGAGATTACCAATAACAATTAGAGTTTTGAAGGAAAGGAATAGGATGAATTCTCTTGATATGTTTTCTCCTAAATTATGGTGGAAAACAAGCTTGTAAACTAGTAAAAAGAGTAGAAGAATTGATTCAAATTGCAAGAGCTTTGAAGTATGAATTGTAGTAGTTTGTACGTAAGAAATGAAGAGGAAAATGGAGTCCTTTAAATAGAGCAAGTGACCAGCCAAAGCAAGGGACAACAAGGCACAATTATTGGTAAATTCCACCCAAAAGAATAATATAAGGAAGCTATGAAGACAAGGGGCCGAACTATGGTATAGATTAGGGTTGTTTTTGCAATAAAATAAAAAGTAGGAGGCAAGCTAGATGGCCTCTAAAATCTGGTGGGTGTATTATGTAGGGATCACTTTGATCTTATAATATATGTATAAGACAATTACAAAATATTACGGGTTTGACGGAATTAAATTCCGAGTCAAAAAGGATAAAATACGCATCAAGAGCGAACACCGATTATAAAACGAATTTAATTAAATAATTAAATCATATCCGTACTTGAAGGATTAAAATTACATCTCATAATTTAAAAGTGAATAAATGAGATTAGAAAATTTGCGGGTGTTACATACTCGATCGAGTGCCCCCTTACTCGATCGAGTACCCTAGTTACTCGATCGAGTACCCAACAGGTCAGAAACTATTTTATTTCGCAAAACTCCCTTACTCGACAGAGTAAGGCCTACTCGATAGAGTACCCCAAGACTCATAAATACGGAGTATTACAGTCTTCCCTCCTTAAAAAGAACTTCGTCCCCGAAGTTCAACCCATACATGAAAACAAACATACTAACTCGATCAAGACACAACAACGTGACTAAGAACTCAAAACAAAACTCCAACCCAAACATGAACTCGTAACACCAACTCCACTAACTATTCCTACCTCCACAACATGGCTCACGATATCGTATCCACTCCATTATATCTCTCTCAACACTAACTCCATACACTACCAAAATACTCATAACATCAAACGGAATGTTACATTCTACCACCCTTAAAAGGAACTTCGTCCTCGAAGTTTACTCAGACTCATAACACCATCCTCCAACTGTCAACACTATATAAAATATTCTCACACTCCAAAGCATCACACTACTACAAGCACGGCCATAGCCTTTTATAAGTATCATCCACAAAACAAATCCCTCCTTTACGCTACGCTAACACTCTACTTCCAATTATATTACAACATGCACCACCATGAAACTCTCTTTTATCGCATCCTACTCCTCTTAAGATAAATGTTACGTCCTCGTAACTCACTAATACTAAATCCTAGCTATATCGTGTCATTATCCTCATCACCACCGCATGTCAAAGATAACCACTTATAATCTAAACACTCGCCATGCATATATCCAAGGCTCTCTTACTTAAACATTCCTCATACCTCAACTCATTCGGCACACCACCTAACCTATGCCATAAAACTCATAGCAAAAACACCATACTAACTCTCCATTATTACTGCAAAACAACATACCTCTCTATGTAAAGCACCTATCTCCCAAACGCATAACTCACGATCCACACTCGTTACGTACACTCACACTAGATCCTCCAGTTCTTTCCTTTATTACCGCAAGACTCATACATAACTTAACACGACACTTATTATTCAACACCCTACACTCACTGTCTCAACAAAGGATTATGAACCACCTGCATATATCATATCATTACCACACATGTTCTACGAATCACTTGCCATTATCATGTCCACTAAAGCCTTATTTAGAACAAGATCAAAATTACTGTAACAACCTCTCACAACCGTGTTCCATCAACAAAATATCACTATACCATGACAACAGCAAAAGCATATACCACTCTATTTCATATCATACTCTACCCTCATTCCCAACTTAACCTGGTAAGAAACATCAATAACAAAACAACTGTATATCTTTACAAACTGAAACTCACAGGGAAGCAACATCAAACAAAACAACAATCTATGTATGACTGGTATGTTCTTTCGAAACTCGAATCATAATCATCCCGCCTACTCCACCACAACCGGTGACGGCATCACAACACCGCCACCAACAGCCACACCGCAGTGCGAAAATACCCGCATCACAACACCAAATATCGTGCCCGGATCACCACCCGACGCACCACAACCGCATCGATAAACATCACAACATACACAATCCCATAAGTACTGACTCAACATAACTTCTTGAACAAGAAAAACTTACTCAAATCCACTTTACTAAATCACAAAGCAACATATTATATGAATTAAACAGATAATAACCTCACGAATATCATCCCCTTACCGCATCACGGAATCAACATATATCATGAATACATACAAGTATAACCAGTCATGCCAGATCAATCAAATTATTACCCTTTTGAATATCATTCAATTAAATTACCGTGTCCAACATATATTCTGTAACATTCATAAAACAACTTTATAATTATCACACCATACCACTTCTTGTGAGGTCAGAACCTCACACAAACATTTACACATATCATAGACCCGTAATCACAACCGACTAGTCAATCCTGACCACGTAAGTTACCACTCGATAAAGGTTACCTGTCGCCCGAGTTTAACTCATATGCCCCTCATAACATATTCCCCCATTCGCACAACCATCACTTCCTGCCAAATATAACCATACCTTTACTATTCAACTATTAGCATCCGCCTCATCTAACCACATCTTATACCCTCTCACAATCATACACAACAATCAGGTCCCTACCAAATCAACCTCGTTAGAATTGCTACCTTTCTAATATACCATCACTCTTGACCATTAGTCAAAAACCATAACACTACCACTGTCCGGACATCAAACCTCTTCACTCATCTCTAAACATCACGATTTCTTTCCTATCTTTGGTTAACATCCCAAACAACGAACAACAAACCATCAACAAAATTACCTCAACATTATTCCCAATACTATCTTATTTGTATTGTCATCCAACTCTCCACCAAATATCTCGTATCGTTCCAATACTCCACCAACTTCTTACTCCCTTAGTTCCTCGAAACTCATTATCAATCATGTTGTCCTGAAACTCCTATATAACCATTAGCTAACATCCTCGTGATACTATCACACATTTCGATGATTCCTTACCTTTATATCACATAACTCCGGTGAACATTTTCCTCAGCTTTCTTTTGTCCTTCCTTTCTCTTTACACTCAATAATACCAATTAATAGTTCAACTCCTTATTCCTTCTACCTAGCTCTTTAGAAATCCAGTTGCCCCTTCGTTGCTTCAAAACTCAAATTCCATTATTTTCTACCGACATCATCTCAATCTTTCTTACCATGGATCTTCTCTTATTATGCTATCACTCACACTTGCCACTAATCTATCCATAGAATCAACGTTTAATGTTCAAACAATTGCATCTCTCTTTTTACATCTCTAGAAATCATAATTCATTTAATACCGTTAATTACCCAAGAAAATCACACAGTAGTTTCATCTTTTAATAAACCAAACCTCCCAAACTCACTCACTGTCTACAAATACACCTCGCGACATGTCTCCACAAAGTTCACTATATATTACTCTTCTCAACCTCTTTTAAACGAACTTTCACTACATATATCCATAACCCACACGACTCCTAACCATTTCCCTCCATAATTCTTTACACATCTCAAGCTGCCACTATCCACATCCTTACTTTCAATCTTTTTATTCTCACGTTCATTATACTCACATCATCCCTTGCCCATATTCACTTACTTTTACATTACTCAACACACAATCATATCACTCATCTTATCTCAGAGAACATGCTCTATGTCTCAATTAAGCCATAACGATCTTCCTTTTCTTTTCCCACTATCTATCACAACCACATATAACTCATGTCCTTCCACCGAACTCATATTCACCACAGGTGCCACTCCTTACATCACAATATTGGGTAACTTACGCATCAAGACCAACATACATGTAAAACAATGCATAAAGAAGTAATACAACACCTTTGAATTAAACATATTATGAAACGAATGTCAAAAGATAAACATATGACCCGAAACACGCATATGACCTGCACAGACCCCACTCGATCGAGTACCAGAACCTACTCGATCGAGTTGAGGCTACTCGATCGAGTGCCCAACATGCTCGATCGAGTGCCCCGACTCTTAACCCAACCCAAACAGACCTTCGATCTCGACCTACTCGACCGAGTAGCCTGGCTACTCGATCGAGAGACCCCATACTCGATCGAGTGCCCTAGGTACTCGATCGAGTGCCCAAAAACACGATTCTGGTCAAAATAACGACAAATACCCACTCGATCGAATCAAACCCACTCGATCGAGTCATGCAGACTCGTGAATACTACCCGCATGTTATCTCACATACCCCAACGTACTATGCATTCATTATTATTTCAACATTATGATTACAACTACGAATTCAAATCTGCGCGACTCCTCATACAATCAACAAAATAGTCTACTTCGTGTTATCAAGTGCCACATTATAAACAACCATCATGCTTTTCATCCAATTCGTTATACAAAACACATATCATTGAACCTCTATTCTTCATGTTACTTCTTACCAAAAGCCAAACATTACCATCTATCATGCTCATATAACATTCAACTTTCAATCATGTATTACCCGCATGTTTTAAATTTTCATAACTTTTCATAACACAAACCACACTCATACACTACAAATCCTATTTTCATGTTGCTAATACAAAAACATTACAAATCCACTTCATCACATAAACACTTCCATAATCAAGAAATTCATATCCTTACGAAATTGTCACTTCATCTTTTCCAATCAATTCATCTAGTTCAATCACATACTTCATCTAACAAGCGCATATGATACGATAGTAGACAATTACACGAACTTAATACATAGCTTTACGCAAACAAAACTACGAAAACAAATCTTATCACACCCCCTAACCACATGTTAGTAGGATTGCCTCATTATAAATCATTCGTCCTGCAACATCATTATTCATCACACATCCTCATATACGAACTACTTTCTTTTTCTACCATATCATTCATCATTCTCATATACTTTTCCAACGATTCCAACCAACATGTAAACCAACTATCATGCAACATGCTCTCAACAAGCCCTATACAAAATCACATCGTCACCATCTTTATCTACACATTCCCCATTCTCCACAATCATACATCCACTGGTTCACACCACACATTACCATATAGATACACAATACATAAGGTAAACACATAGCGATCCCGACTCATATCCCAAGGTGACCGGTTCAAAATTGTAGGGCGAGTTCGCGACTTTAGGACGTCTCCCAAGTCTTTGCATTAGCTCCTACAACCTTTACCCCTGGTTCATTTTAATTGACTCCCTATATTCATTGGATTTATTGGTTACAGGTTTCAGGATCGTCGCTCTGATACCATTTGTAACACCCCCATACTCCAAATGCCTTACCAGGACCACTCAGGTATAAGGATGCTACCATCTCGGTTACCCGAGGCATGATAATCATAAGACAATGAAGAAACATACTTTATTAAATAAGTTTAAGTGATTACATTACAAAACCAACTGTAAGCAAAATACAACGGTTCTCAAACTATAAACCAACTGAAAGGAACTGTTCTAATAAACACAGCGGAAGACTAAAGACTCTGATATGTGATGACTCCATCCCCAGGTAGATCCCATGCGTATCCAAGATATACCTGCCAAGCAACTGCTCACCACCCCGAATGGATCACCACGTTTTTAAAACATTTAAACGGGGTCAAGTACTAATCACACAATTTACATATATATCAACAATCCAATAAGCAGTGACTCTCACACCGTCACACATACAATCACACCAATTCCAATTATCTCATTATCGATCGTCCTTTGGACCAGCCTTGCCAGTGGGGGACCGCAGCCGTACCCACCAAATCCCCGCTCTACATAGTGAGCGATAACCCTGTCCATTAATGTGCACATCCCCTTCCGTGGCGGGTTCCACGAAGGGCGAAACTAGGGCGTGAAGCCACTCCCGCAAGTGACTCCACTCAGCCGAGAACTCATCTCGAGAACCAGAGAACAATCAATCACAATCACAATCACAGCCGTCACAATACAATTACTATATCAAACAATCAATCTCAACACATCAACAATCATCCCATTATGGGACTAATACTGAGTAGGAAATCCTACCTGGAAAGCAACACAATCATCAGACGATCTAGCAGCTGTCTCAAAACCTCTCCTTTACAAATCCTTCTCCTATCACATAATCACATAATCACAATCTAACCATAACAAATCATAAAAACCCCCAATCCCAAAATTAGGGTTTAACGAAACTTGACGAAATACTATAAAATTGGTATGCAGATCTTACCCTCGACGCAAGGATCACAAAGGTATAAAGAACGATGGAATCCGACCTCTCAAGCTCCGGGATTTGTCAACAATGCGATTAAGGTGATGAACGTAGTTTGCTTCCTCTTCTCACAGTGATTAGGTTTTGGAAAAGTGATTTGGAAACAATGACGGAAGTGTTTTATACTTTAATCGCATTATTAACAAAACCCGACAAAACAGCCCCCGTAAACCGGCTACTCGATCGAGTAGCTAAGGTACTCGATCGAGTGCCCCCTTACTCGATCGAGTACCCTAGTTACTCGATCGAGTACCCAACAGGTCAGAAACTATTTTATTTCGCAAAACTCCCTTACTCGACAGAGTAAGGCCTACTCGATAGAGTACCCCAAGACTCATAAATACGGAGTATTACAGGTACTGGATACCGGTTGTGGTTCTCACCTTTGTAATCATTTACAGGGTTTAAGAGATGTGAAGAGGCTTAGCAAAGGAGATGTGGATCTACGCCTTGGAAATGGAGCTCGAGTAGCGGCCGAATCCAAAGGAACTTATGTTTTAGCTTTGCTTAACGGATTTGAGTTGTATTTACATAATTGTTTTTATGTGCCTACACTCTCTAAAAACATTATTTCAATCGCCATGCTAGACATGGACGGTTTTTGTTTTGTCATTAAGAACAATTGTTATACTATTTCTAGGAATGAATTGGTTATAGGCCAAGCTTCTTCCATAAATGGCATTTACATTTTAGAGACCTCAAATCCGACTAATGATATCTATAACATTCAATCAAAGAAACTCAAATCAAGTGACCCAAGTGAAGCGTTCATTTGGCATTGTCGATTAGGTCACATAAACGAGAATCGCATCAAAAGATTAATTTCGACTAATGTGATTACACCATTTGATTATCAGTCATATGGTACATGCGAATATTGCCTACTTGGCAAAATGACTCGTAATCCTTTTAGTGGTAAAGGGACACGAGCTAGTGAACTATTGGGACTCATACACACCGATGTATGTGGACCAATGAGTATCACCGCTCGTGGAAATTATGACTACTTTATAACCTTCACCGACGACTTGAGTAGACATGGGTATGTCTATTTAATGAAACATAAGAGTGAAGCGTTTGAGAAATTCAAGGAATTTCAAAACAAAGTAGAGAACCAATTGGACAAAAAGATAAAAGCACTACGTTCCGATCGTGGTGGAGAATATCTTAGCCTTGAATTCGATTCACACTTGAAAGGTTGTGGTATTATATCACAACTTTCTCCACCCGAAACACCACAACTCAATGGTGTTGTCGAAAGGAGAAATCGAATTCTACTTGATATGGTTCGATCAATGATGAGTCAAACCGAGTTACCAAACTCGTTTTGGGGATTTGCAATCCAAACTGCAATTATATCTTTGAATAATAGTCCCACTAAGGCCACCGGAAAAACTCCATTTGAGATGTGGAAAGGAAGGGTTCCTAATCTATCCTACATGAAAATTTGGGGATGTGATGCTTACGTCAAGACTAAGAATGACAATAAGCTTGCTCTAAGATCTGAAAAATGCACCTTTGTAGGTTACCCTCGAATTCTCGAGGATACTACTTCTACAAACCTCAAGATAACAAAGTGTTTGTGTCTTGCGAGGCTGTCTTCTTAGAAAGAGAATTTATTTCTAAGAGACAGAGTGGGAGAAATTTTGAACTTGACGAAGTTCAAGAGCCACAAACCGAGGTAGAGACGCAAGAAGATATTCCTTCGTCGTCTAACGCGGTTGTACCTCCTCCACTAAGAAGGACGGGTCGAGTAATTCGCCATCCCGATCGATATGTGGGACTTATCGAGGAAGATGGAAAAATCGATGTGTTACTTATAGAAAGTGACGAGCCCGCCACCTACAAGGCCGCAATCTCTAGTCCAAATTCCTCCTTATGGCTTGAAGCCATGAAGTCCGAAATGGATTCTATGCATGAAAATCAAGTTTGGGACTTGGTAGATTTGCCTAAAGGGGCAAGACCTCTTCAATGCAAATGGATATTCAAAATCAAAAATGGCATAGAAGGACATGATGATGTCTACAAACCTAGGCTAGTGGCAAAAGGATTTACCCAAGTCCAAGGTCTCCATTATGATGAGACCTTCGCACCCGTAGCCATGCTAAGATCCATACGGATTTTGTTAACGATCGCCACATTTCATGATTATGAAATATGGCAAATGGATGTCAAAACCGCTTTTCTAAATGGGCATTTAGAAGAGGAGGTGTACATGATACAACCCGAAGGTTTTGTTGATTCTAAAAATACTAACAAAGTGTGCAAGCTTAAGAGATCCATTTATGGTCTTAAGCAAGCATCTAGAAGTTGAAATCATCGATTTAATCATGTGATAAAAGAGAATGGTTTCACTCGAAGTGTTGAGGAACCATGTTTATACATGAAATTTAGTGGGAGCAATGTTGTGTTCCTAATCTTGTATGTCGATGACATACTACTCATTGGAAATGATATTCCGATGTTGTCTTCTGTTAAGAAGTGGTTAGGTAACCACTTCCAAATGAAGGATTTAGGAGAAGCACAACGCATATTAGGTATCCGGATCCATAGAGATAGATCCAAGAGGATATTGGCACTAATTCAAGAGTCTTATGTTGATAAGATTCTTGACGATTCAAAGCATGGACAAATCCAAAGGGGATTGGTACCTATGGTAACCGGGACGATATTGAGCAAGACTCAATCTCCCTCCGAACCCCATGATGTTGAACGCATGAAGACGATCCCTTATGCTTCCGCTGTTGGATCGATCATGTACGCCATGATATGCACACGTCCTGATGTCTCGTATGCTTTAAGCATGACGAGTAGATATCAAGGAAATCCAGGTGAGAGTCACTGGATTGCCGTCAAGAACATCCTTAAGTACTTGAGAAGGACTAAGGATTCTATCTTAGTGTTTGGAGGAGACACCGAACTCCGTGTTAATGGTTACACGGACTCAAGTTTTCAAACAGATAGAGATGACATGAAATCACAAGCTGGTTTCGTTTTCATGCTCAATGGTGGTGCCGTAAGCTGGAGAAGCTTCAAGGAAGTCAGAATCGCGGATTCTACAATGGAGGTGAGTACATTGCAACATCGAAGTCGCTAAGGAAGCTGTTTGGATCAGGCAATTCACAGAAGGTCTAAGAGTAGTACCTACCGCCAATGATCCCATCACTCTCTATTGTGATAATAGTGGGACGATCTTCCAAGCTAAGGAGCCGAAGTCTAGTAATAGATCTAGACATGTACTTAGAAAATATCATGTAATAAGAGATTTCATTGAAAGAAAGGAAATTGCGATTTGTAAGGTTGGGACCGATGACAACATAGCCGATCCGCTCACCAAGCCTTTATCGCAGGCTAAACATGATGGACATATGGCGTCCATGGGACTTAAACGTGTACCAAGTCTATGTTAGATTTTGAAATGAAATAAAAGCGTTGTTTTTGTTCATGTTCATAATCACATTTGTCTTTTATCCTTAATTTATACATTGTTACATCCAAACGGGTTGTAGTGACAATTGAACCCCGTTAAAGTGAACACGGATTAACATAGTATTTGCCCATAGTCACTTGTATGAGGTGACGTCTCGAAGTGACTAGAGTGTGATGCGATTGATGGCAAGTTCAAGTGCCATAGAGTCATGTGAGATGACTAGTCGATCACATAGGTAGACTGTTAGGAACATTTTGTCGGGCCTAATGACCGCTTATGGAGTTCTAGCAAATTTATATAGCCTGGTCGTGGCGAGAGCTGCTATAGTATTCAAATGAGTCGATTCTTTTGACTAAAGACTATTCGCCTAAGATGGCACAGTTTCAGATTAACTTTGATTTATGTTACTACGACCTTCGTAAATGGGGTCAAATGGGCATATTTTGGGTTATGATGGCTGTGGCTAGTCGAAGGGAATGAGTGCGATAGGAATTGTCCACCCCTAGTCAGGGTTATAAAAATATCTCAGGGCCACTTGAGGAGTAATGAACTGGAAATGCGTGGCCACGCTCGGATTGTATCCATGGTGGATTAATCCGGTCAATCAGTTATTCTCCAGATCAAGGAAACCACTCTCGATATGATCACTTGCAAGTACGACCTGAAAGACACCTTGCATTGAGTGGGAGATAGTAATAGGACAAGAGAATTGGTGACGCACACTTGTCGAGGACAAGTGGGAGATTGTTGGAATATGTGTCCTCCGACAATAATGCGATCACAATCAAGTTGATCATGATGATCACATGTTTAAGTCTCATTTTAAAGAATACAATTGGGAAGTATTTTTACTGTCAACTGGTCCACACATATCGGTAATGATTGGCTGACTAGAGTTTGACATTACAGTCGTGCGACGGTGGTGATCAGTTGATCCCCTAGGTCATACCTAAAGGATATTACCCTTAATTGATCATTTAATTGATCGTATAACGTTACGAGTTAATTAAATTACTTGAAAATTGACGGACGATTTTGGAAGTAAAATTTACGTATCTCATTATAATCTGATTAAATAAGATACGGTCTAAGTGATCGAATTGTTTTATTACTTGGATGAAATTATTGTTTAAGGAAACAATTGAAATTGAATGAATTATTATAAATACAAGATGTTGTGATTTATAAATTGGTAAATTATTTTGGTACAAGTAATTGTGAATTACTAAGTCAATTTTGTATATGACGTATTTTTATTAATACGTTGATTTTTAATATGTTAAAAATACATAACATTTTTACATGACATGTAACATGTGACAAATTGACAAATTGACAAAGATAAAATGGAATCCATTTTATCCCAATTTGGACCGAAATATTTGGAGAAATTAACATATATATTATGTTGATTAAAGTTAATGGAAAGCATAATGATGTTAGCCTAATACTAGCCATGCATACCTACACAATCTTGTAAAGAACACATTGTGCATGCATTGGCCACTCTTCCCCACCCCACCCGGTTTTGAACAAAAGAGGAGCCAGGGGTTTTCTCTTATTTTCTCCAATATACACTACATGCAAATCTAGTGTAGTATCAATTTTCATTCTAACATCATAATAATATTTTTAGAGAGATAAAAATATTTTCTTACTTCTTCATCCTCCTCTTGACCGAAATCCAAGAGGACCAAAAATATTTTGGGTCTTTTTATTTAAATTAATGTTATTCTAGTATTGATAATATTAATTTTATTAAGAGTATATCTTGGGTATCCTTCCTTGGGAGGGATTCTACATTTGAGTCCTTTGTTCATCCATTTAAGGAGAGCTCAAGAACAAGAGAGTAGGAGAACTCTCTTGTGCCCTTAAGATCCGAAAATACCAATGTAAGATAAAGATTTCTTCTTTATATTGATTATAGTTTGCATGCATAAGATCACCAATTAATTTTATGATTAAATTAACATAAAACATATATGAATATGTTAGTATATAGATCTACTTTTCCTTCAGTTATAACTTAACTAGCTGTAACTTTGGCTTGAAGATGCTTAATGTTGAGTTTCAGGTCTGAGGTTATAGCTTCATTAGCTATAACTTTAGACTCAATAGCCTTCTTCTCAGCATTTGTCACATCTGAAGTTGTAGCCGTATTAGCTGTAACTTTAGATTTGAGCTTTTTGGCCTTTGCTTTAAGGAGATGATTCTCTTCTGCAATATCGAGGATTTATTCTTTCAAGTCTTTCCATTCCATCTCTTGTTCGTAACACTTATCAAGAGATTGCTCAAAGTATTCAATTAAAGCATTCTTAGGCAATTTCTTAACACTTTTCTTAAGTTCAAGATAGCTTACCTCTTCTTCTTCTTCTTCTGAATCAGATTCTCCTAGAAAGCAGCAATAGGAGTCCATGCTATCTTTATCACTGTTTGAAAAGAGGTCAAGACTGACGTTGCTTAGACATAGGTTAGCAACTTCTTCTTCTTCTGATGCTTCGTCATCCTCAGTGTCGAGATCTCCCCAGCATGATGCCATCATTACTTGCTTGAATTCCTTCTTGGTCTTCTCATGTTTTGCTTTGTCTTTAATTTTCTCCCATGTGGGACAATCCTTAATCATATGACTGGATTCTCTGCACTTGAAGCATCCTCTGTTAGCAAACGTATTCTTAGATTCAAAAGTTTTCTTATTATAGGACTTGTTGTTGTTGTTGAACGATTTTGCTTGCTTATTTCTGAAAATACGTTTATTAAATCGTTTAGCAAACAAAACCATTTCGTCCTCTATTTCAACATCTTTTTCTTCCTTAGAAGAAGCTTGTAGAGGGCTCTTACTGTTACTGGCCTTGGCCTCATCATCTTCCAAGACGAGTTCATGAGCCATGAGAGTACCAATAAGTTCTGCATAAGGTAGAGAAGTGAGATATCTGACTTCTTCCATAACCGTGACTTTGGGACGCCATTTCTTGGTTAAACTCCTAAGTACTTTTCTAGCAATATCCTCGGAGTTAAAAGTTTTGCCTAGATTTTTAAGCTCATTGACTATAGCAGAGAATCGTGCTGACATGCTATCAAGTGATTCATTCTTTTCCATTTTAAAAAGTTCATATTTTTGAATCAGCAAGTCAATACGATATTTCATAACAGCCGACGTTCCTTCATAGGCCAACTCAAAACCATCCCATATTTCCTTGGCCGAAGTGCAAGAAGAAAAACGATCGAATTCGGTCGATGTCATGTCGTTTTATAACATGCTTATCGCTTTTGAGTTTTTCTCAGCCTTCTTGTAATCAGCCTCAATATAGTCTTCTTCCTTTTTCTCATAGGTAGTGCCTTTCGAAGATGCGACCAAAATTTTGTGTGGTCCATTCTTAATTATCGTCCAGCACTCCCAATCATGTCCTTTTATATAGTGTGTCATCATATTTTTCCAAAGTCCATAATTCTTCCCATCAAAGATAGGACACTTAAGATACTTGGAATCCATTTGACACGTGTAAGGCAACGGAGATAAAATAAAATAAAAAGATAGACGGATCAGCCTCTTTGCGGTTAGGCAATAAAGAGCACGAGGCTCTGATACCGATTGAAGAGTCTATCACAGTCGAAATACTCGAGGGGTGGGAGGGGGGGGGGGGAGGGGGGGAGGGTGAATTGAGTTTTTAAAAACTTATGCCCACTTTTTATTTTATATCAAAGTAATTAATTACTTAAACTTTATTGATTAAACTTTAACTAATCAATTAAGTGATTAAGAATGTAATGAAATGAACAAAAACGAAAACTGCAAAGACACACGGTTTTGAAGTGGTTTAGCTTCACACGTCGAAGCCTACGTCCACTATTCTCGATTAATAATTTTAGTACCTTTCTCCGATTATCAACCCAACTCTTATAACTTACTCTAGTTATAACTCAATTTGAATATCACTAGATATTCGATTTTGACTATATTAAGTTACTAAGAAAGCACTTGATTGTTCTTCTAAGTGTTCACACAATTGAAGGAGTAAGAAACAATATGAAGTACTATTATCTTATAACGTAACCTTAAGAACAATATGCAATTTAAAGAGCACGACTTTTCGTAAAGATTTTCAAATGCAAAACAATAAAAATACTTGAAATAAACTCAATTTGTTTGCAAGGAATTATATATTTCGAAAAGCTTATTTTAAATGAAAAACCATCATGTGTATTTATAGTAGAGAGGAAGATTAGGGTTTGGATCGAAACCTTAGCAGGTGCCGTGAGATAGGTAGATTATTTCGCAAGAAATAAATCTTATCTCTTCCTTAATTTAATCCATAAGATAATTTAAATTAAGTAAATAAGATAAAAGTAAATCTTATCTTACCTTAATTTAATCTCTATGATTTTCGAATAAGTAAACAAATTAAATCAAATCTATATTTAAGATATGAGAATATCATGTAAAAATTTTATTAGATTTAATTAGATAGGTTACTTGCACTAGAGGACTCACGAAACCAAAACAGCTCAAGACCGTGCGGCCGAAACCCTAGGCCGTGTCCAACTAGGTTGAAAATCCACTTCTCAGATTAGGGTTAGGTCAAATAATTTAGCAAACCCTAGGTAGCATGATGACTCATAAACCGTTTTACTAACCAATATAGAAATGTAGATTATTCATTATAACAACTCATATTTCATCTCTATCATATAGACACATGATTTTGAAACACATTTGAATAATTTTATCTTTTGAAAATGATTTTAAAACTATTAAAATCGTGCCATAAAATTGCTACTCAAAGTTATAGTAAAAGCAACTACAACCTTAAGCTTGGTAAGTAAAGTTATAGGTTAAATAGCTATAACTTTACCTTCCCAATATTGCTTCTTAAAGAACCGTTATTAGATGACGTCCAATACTAACTAATCTTCCTGGAGATCTTCAGTAGTAGATACGTACGTCTCTTTGTCGTGATCAAAAGCTATTCATCTTGAGTTTTGTTATAGACTTGATCGAGTCTTTTGCTTGAGTGATCATCATACTTGAAACTTGTTATAGTTACTATGACGCTTTAAGAATCTTCAATGTTATAGCTCAAGCTGCTTTAACATTACTTGAACGATGCTTCATAAATCTTCAATATTATAGCCAAAGTTGCTATAACATTACTTGCTAAACTTGTAAACTGAATTCAATCTATTAAAGACTAAGTAAATGATTACGAGCAAGAGTATATATAACACGAAGCACACACTTGTCATTATCAAAACTCAATCATATACCTATATGGTCCAACAGCAGCTGCTGCTGCGCCTCTTCCCCAGCTCGTTTCTGCCTATTTTCAGATTTTTCCGTGATTTGTTTCCAAAGTTTGAGTCATTCCATAACTCTTCACATTTTTGAGTATAAATAGGGACCTTCGTTCCACATATTTTTCACGCGAGTGTCCGCCCTTCTCTTATCCCTTTGCATTCTAAGACCGTACTCTAAGCTTTCGACGCCTACGTGCTTGATCAATCGACCACGTAAGCTCAGATCATTCTGAGTTCCAGTCACGATGTATGAACGACCAATTTGACCACTACACATCAATCAACTTAATCTAAATCCTCTAACGAGGGCACTTCCTTCATACATTCGAGTCGAGCAGTCACTAATCGTTAACTTAGTTAATCTCGTTTCGTCAAACATGTAAGTCTGAGGGTGTAAATCCCATCTTTTTTATTGTATTTTATTTTTATACCAATTATTGTAAGATTTACGTCAAAAGTATGCTTAAAATCGACTTCTAAAACCCTATTATTAAACCGTTTTTACGGATTAGCAGTAACCAGACGTCGAGAAGAAACACAGCAACAAATGCGCCTCCTCGAAAAGTCGCAGCATCTGCTGTGCCTCTTCCAGGGGCTGCCGCTGTTTCTGCACTTCTTCTTCTTCCTCGGTTTTTCTGTTGATTTCGTTCTTTTGTTTTACCTTCTTATTTTCTTTTCTTCGTGCATAATAAATTTTAATACATTCTTAATAATTATCACGCTTTATTTCTAACTTAAATCCTCGACTTAAATCCCTTATAATCAATATTTATGGGTTTTCGTCACAAATTCAAACTCGGATTTTTAGAGACTCGATTCATTCATATCAAGTTTCTGGAGTTAGAATCTCGTACATGTTTTCATTGTTTATTTCCAGTTTATCATGCCTTTCAAATTCGTTTCCATCTTCGTATATAAACCTAATTAGCTTTAACTTGTTATAATTCGTTTTTACCTCGTTTCGATTCGTTTTAATTCGTGTTTATCGCTTTTATGACGGATTCACATGTAATTAATATGTTAAATCACTTTCACTCGAGTCAAATATCGATAATCGATCCTTAAACCTACCAACGAATATTAACGAACTCGCAGTTCTGACTTCACAGCCAGAACTCACCTCAGGAACAGACGCAGTGAAAGCCGCGCCTCTTCTAAGGGATGCAACAATGCTGCACCTGTTCCAGGATGAGTTCTGTCTCTGAATTTTCATTCTTGCTTTGATTTAATCCTGTGGACAAGGCCCTCGGGAACTGCGTCCGCGGGATCCACACTAGGCATAATCCACTCGAGGTTCTTTCGAATCGAATTAAGATAAATTAGAGTCGCCACCAAGTTTTATGGGAACTTGGAACCGTTCAAGTCAACTTTACACCTTTCATCGAAAAGCATAAAGCCAATCGACTACGAGTGATTAAAGATAAAGACTTGTACCCTATATCACTCGATTTGAATGACTCTCGTAATCCAATGGTATTTAGACGGATCCACAAACCATAGATCTTGAGTAAGGGGTGAGGGTACGTGTTAGGAAGCCCATAAGGACACCTAACCCCGCCCGTCAATAACGGCCTCTACTAAGTCAAGTATCGGATTTCAAACAAGGTCGTAGCTACTACGATATATGATATGCAAACATCGTTTTAAAACCATAACATGTGACAACAATTTCTATGTCGTTTTAGATGCAACTAAACTAACTTTGTCAAAGTTGTAATTTGGCATGTGGGTTGATTGATCTAACAACATACAAAGCAAACAAGGCTTAAGGGGAATGGGGGAGCCGTTGGGATCTACCCTATTACAACCCAGGCATTTCATGCCGACACAACGAGAATTTAGAGATACAACTCGATCTAAATACAATTGCTATATACGACACCATACACGACACATGGCCATTCGGCCTAGGAAAACGTGCACAAAGAGGTGGCCCACGGTCTACATGACTCACGGCCTTGGGTCACTCCTCGTAATATGTGCTTTCGCTTAATCTTATCGAATTAGACATTGGGTCACACACCAAAGCATGCATTAGCATAAATCGGGCCATGTTGCTTTAAACAACATGCGATTTACTACGCTCTTACATGAATTGGAGCACAACTATCTAACCAAATAAGACTAAGGTTTTTGTAAATCATTTGACTCGACCCAAAACAAAACTAATTACAAGTGAACTACAAGAGACGACTCGAAAAGCAAAAAGGTAATTACAAAATACAAAACAACGATAAATAAACGATATAAAGATGAAGCAAGAATGACAAAAGGCACGGCCAAGCACATGGCCAAGCCACGTCCACCCTAGTTCCTAGGTTAGATTCATTAGTTAGATCAAATGATTGCGAAACGAGTTAGGAAAAGAGTTAGAAAACAAGTTAGAAACGACGTTGATCGATTGAGAAGATGTCACGCGAATGTGTATTCTACATGGCCTAAAGGGTCGAATTAGGTCAAGAAATTATAAGATTAATGCTTACTCATCGAGTGTAGATAGGAAGGTGCTAATCACGCACTCCTATGCTAGCGAGAAATGGAGTGAAAAGAGAGATGCATTCAATTAGGTTATAGAATTGTTAGTCGATTTTAATGCTGGTGTCGAAGCCACCTAACGTGTCTAATTAGGTTATTAAATTGATCTAATGTCGTCTAAATGAGTCATATGTTAACAATCAGAGGTCGAACTAACATGCGAAGGGGCCTAGGGTAGGTCGATTTGAACGAAACAAGCAAGGGGTCAAAAGCGAGGAACAAAGTTATGATTCGTTTTATTAATGCCCTACCTTGAACACGAGGATATGTAAATGAGACGGGGGATACGACCGACCGATGTGGCGGATTTCTTTCCCATCTCAAGTCAACGCGGGTGTTCATGGTGGTACTTTAACTCATACTCGGCCTAAACTAATTTCATAGTTAACGATGTCAAACGATAAACAAAACGATAAACAATATAAAACGAACAATGAAAAAACAAACATAAAAAGAACGAAATAAAAGGGAGAAGAGGAGGATTTGATGCACCCTCAACCTACATGTAACGTTGACACCATCTTGGGTCGTAATCGATCGTAGATTTTATCTCGAGAGGCCGTCGTCGACGAAGGAACAAAGCAAACAACACGTTTTTTGTAAATCTGGACAGCAACTTTCAAACTGCAATTTCTCACTCGTTTCACGGTGAAAATTAGATTTAAAAGATTTTTGAAAACTAGAAAGAGAGTAGAACAAAGATCTTAAAACAAACCACACTCGTTCTGAGTTATTGGGCACGAAAAACGAGCACAAACAGAACTGAACAGACAGGAAAAGCCGCAAAAACAGAGTGTATGACACTCTGTTTTTCGAGGGGATTCGTGTACTCTCAAGGTCAATTTGGCTCGTGAATCTTTGTCTAAGATGTAGATGGATGTTATGTGGTTAATTAGGAACAAGAAACTCGAATTTTAATGGAGATTTGAAGGGAGAACGAATTGTATTTCGAGAGAGACACAAATTGTTTCAGTTTGGATGTCTCGGTTTTGTCGAGGGTTTCGAGAGGCAATTAGGGTTTGTTTCTGGAGTTTAATGCTTGTGAGTGATGGTAGTATGGAGAACTTAGAGTAATGAATGTATGGTGAAGAGGAGGTATTTAGAAGGAGTTTCGAAGGGTAGAAGTAGGGCAACAAGCAGTCGGGCCTGTTTGCATAGCTGCTGTCCATCAGCTAATTCGTGGGGTTTTTAGGGTTTGTATGGGGGGTTTGCTTGGTGGTTAAGCTAAGGTAATATGGTTAGGATACTAGGGTATGGTGTAGGGTTAATGGGCACGGGTTTAAGTGGTGTTTGGAGCGGGTTTTGGGCTCGGGTTTGAGCACGCAAAACAGGAGGGGGGGGGCTGCTTGTTATTTGTGGGCTGTTTATTGAGTGTTTGGGACGGGAATTGGATGGGTTTCGTGGTGGGTTTAGTGATAGGTTGTTCGTAGGTAATGAGGGGCAGGAATTGGGTTGGTTGTGGCGGGTTTGGGTCAAGCTTTGAAGCACACAAAACGGGTTGGAAAAGAGGAAGGGCTAACGCGGGTAAGGGGAAGTAGTTGGGCTGTTTTGTGTATGTTTGGCGCGAGATTTGGGACGTGGGTATGGGGATTCGAACTGGGTTTGGATGGGTAGAGGCCTTGGTTGGTTAGTGTACTCGAGATTCGTGCCAACTCGTAAAGAAAACGGGCTCAAAAACAGAGCTATAATCGAGCTCCAAAACGTGTGATTAAAACGAGTTTCCAATTTTCAAATTCGATTTTTCAAATCAATTAACACATTAAAATAAATGATTTTTCAAATCAAATACACTCATAAAATGATTTTTCAAATCAACTATTTATTTTAATTTCAATAAAATAAACTTGAGAAAATAAATTCAAAATAAAGTAAAATGAATTCACCTTAAAAACTTTAATTTAAATATCATTTAAATTAATAAAATACTTCGTCGAGAATGCTCATTATACATCGTAAAACGAACCCAAATAATGACAATGACAACTAATAAATACATGTGTCCTATCATCATCGGGTGTTTGTCGGGTTCTCTATAAATTCCAATATCGACGGATACGGGTATCTACAGAGCCCCCACTTTGACTGAGGCTTGGACAAGGCGAAAGTCAAAGTATACCCCAGGTCCCTTTCGACCCGAGGATTCCATGGTCGTTTATGGTCCATTAGACTTGCGTATATAAGCTCGCCTTGACCATAAGAAGAGATCATACCGAAACTTCGCCGGGATTGACTCTTGCTTCGTTGTGTCAAATTATCGTTTGCTGGTCGTCGACCCATAAAGTTGCATATATGATGGATTGAGCCTTATCCTTAGGCGCCTACGATCGGTTTCGACGGAATCAAACCCGCGTCGTAGTTCGGCAATCGCCGACACATGCCCAAAGTTTATCATCTGCTGGCGTATGTCCAAAATTCATCATTGCTGACATTTGCCCAAAATTTATCATCTGCTGGCGCTTGTCCGAATGGGACGGGACTTTCCAAGGAGGTTGCCGCCGCTTTCATCATTTGCTTTCAGCTACGGAATTATTCTATTTCATACTCTTGTATTGAATTGAATTCTTGGTGGATGTCATCCTTTACATCCTAATAACGGTCTCTGAAGCCAACGGCTTCAGAGCCCCCAGTTTGCAATGGCTCTAAAGTCGAAGACTTTAGAGCCCCCAGTTGAAGCATATCCTGCTATATTTGAAACACAAAAACGTACTAGCAATAATCATCACATAAGCACATTTGGATCATCGATCTTAAAATTGGATTATTTGAAAGAGTAGGTCATCGACCCGAAAATTGAATTTGAAAATTTTGAATAATTGGGCCATCGACCCGAAGTTTAAATTTGACATCACTTGGTATGTTGGGCCATCGACCCTTCAAAAATTGAATTTGAAATTTTGAATTTCGAAAGAGTGGGGTCATCGACTCGAAAAGATTCCACTACTTGGATCATCTATCCATAATTCGCAAAAAGTTTTTGGAATTTTGAAATTTTGAATTTTTTTGAAATCGAACCTTGATGGGTGAGCATGAAATATGACTCAGACACTCCGTATGACCCGTAAACAACGTGGGCGTAGCCCGCTACCGTAAAACAAAAAAGGAAAATAAAACCCTAAGTGTGCACGGGTTTTAATTCAATTATGGACTTGTTGGGGGTAAAAATGTAAATTGGCCATTCTGGCACCAAAAGATGGCAAATGGGAATCACTAGGTCGCCGGACTTAAGACAGAGATATCGTATGGCATGGGCGTGCTCCCAAGGGCACATGGGAATCAAGATCACTTGGCCTTGACAAGGCGGATTAAACTCATGGAGCAACAACGTTAGCTTCGCTTAGACACTAAACACAGACTGATTTTATGAGAACAGTTGGACATCACACATCACTGTTGTTGGGAACATTCTGCCACTCTTCTCCTCGCCTCCTTTCTTTTCAGCGAGTATTCACCATTTCTTGCCACCGCCTTCTTTCTTTTCAGGGGGCTTTTACTATTTTTCTTCCACGCCTTCTTTCTTTTCAGCGGGTTTTTCATATTTTCTGTTCCCAACAAAAACCCACATCTATCTGACTGAGCATCTTTGCCTACACCGTTAGATAAAGCTCATTCTAAGACTCAATACTATTCATCCGAACCTATATCCTCATCCTAGCCTACATCAAGTGCTAAGACCGACTCAAACAAAGGTGGCTTCATTTGGACTTGGTTAAGACCCGTAAGAAACCGATAAGATGATAACTTGGTTGATGAGTGGATTGAATCCTTTAATCTGAAGGACTGCCTACGTATTCGCGTGAAGCGAAATCAAATCCGACGTAGTTCGATCATGGTGCATAAACATGGCATTTTGATTGTGTGTACACACTCGAAGGTTTCACCTAAGGTATAATGTCATATCCCATTCTAGCCTGTAAAGTACCGTTAAATCCCGTGTTTAGGGTTAGGTGTAAAAGGCTTGGATCTTTTGGGATGTCGAGCTTGGTAATAACAAGTTGGAATGGTTAACCATCATTCTGAAGGTTTGTTTTGTGGTGCTAAAGCCAAGGGCTATGGCTTCTGATGTGGTTGGAATGGGTGTCTCGGGTTTGATGAACCACGAGTGCAAATGGGTTGAAAAATGATGTGGGTTCAAATTTCCATGTCTGGACCCTAGAGGTTGGGTGTAACAACACAAGCGGAATAATTCTCAAAATTCCCGACTATCCCTTTGTAACTGTCTCAGGAAGGACTTAGAGGGTAAAGAGGTTACTACTTAAGCTTTTGGGCTTCGCCCATTGAACTTCAACTATGGGTACTTGACTTGACTTCTGGCTTCCGTAACTTCGACATTCAACCAAAAAGCATTCCGCAATAACTTCAACATCTTTTTTTCTTTTTTCTTTTTCTTCCATCTTTTTTCATTTTTCTTTTTTTTTCATTTTTTTTTCATTTTTTTTTTCATTTTTCTCTTTTTCTCATTTTTCATTCTTTTTCATCTTTTTTCTCTCTTTGAAAATGATCTTCTATTCATTCTCTTAGTCATAAATGGATACACCTTGAAAACTGGGCTTCACCAACTAATTTGGGTAGGAACTAACAATTCCTTGTTAGAACGGGTTGATATCTTCTCTCTTCGAGATGGGATGATTTTGTTGGGGAATAGGCTTGCCTTCCATCATCGATAGAGGAAACAAGGAGCTAGTCCGGGTTCGTCATAGAATCATCTAAAGGCTTGTGTTAAACATTGGTTTTTATGGAGGTTTTCTACCGCCAGACATGGAATAGGTAAAAGGAATCAAACACAGGATCCTAGTGTACCTTACATTTTGAAACGAGACATATTTCCACCCCAGGGATCTCTTTGAGTGTGTTGTGCATTTTTATCATGCTTTCGGAATGATTGAGGATTGAAAACAAGACATATTTGGAAACGTAACTGCAACTTTTTATTGGAATGGCAAAAGCTTAACAGACTCGAAAGAACGATTCCTAGGACACACCCTAGGTCATCGCGGAACAAACGACTCAACTTCAGGAAAAGAAAGTCCTAGACTCGACTCGACTAAGATAAGAAAACAGATCCCGACTCATAATTTCAAATCTGGTCATGAGCTTTCCCTTGTTCAATTTGTCGCCTTAGATGCTCGCTCTCTCCGGTCCTTGATCCCTTTGATGGTCTGCCTCCATCCCGAGGTAGTCCTCTGAGGATCTACGCCAGTGATGAAGGTTGGTGAACCGAATTGTCTTTTATTAACTTCGTTAACGAGAGGAGTACATTCTAAAGCGAGACTCCCAATTTGAATTTAATTCTTCGGGTTTGGCAAGAATTCAAAGCAATCCACAAATATTTTCCCGATAAACACCCCTTTAAAGTGACATGGGCGGATAAGATGGGAATAATCGACATTGTCTTCGACAGAAACAAAGTTGGCGTGATCGCCAAATGGATTGGTGATGTTATTAGGTTTAACAGTTGGGATCGGGAGTGTTCCATTCTCAATCATGTCTTGGATTTCGTGCTTCAGTCGATAGCACCTTTCAGTATCATGGCCTTTCCCTTGATGAAAGGAACAGTAGGCATTTGGTTTATACCATTTACCTTGTTGATCAGCGGGAGGGTCCGGAGTTGGACCGATAGGCTTCAGCTTTCCTTGGGCTATGAGCCTTTGGAGAGCGTATGTATAAGTGCATCCGATATCGGTGAATGCCCTAGGTGTTTGGCGCTGCGACTTCTTCGATTGCCCTTCTAAGAGATTGATGGCTTCATCAATATGGGGTCGTTCTTTGGGGCCTTGGCCTTAGACGATGAGGCCCCTTGGTACCCTTTCGGCTTTTCACCGGCCCGCCCTTATGACATCATCTTCTACCTTTATCCCGATTCTTATCAATTCTTTGAAAGAGCCAAAATTCTGGTATTTCAGAGCATTGCGGTAAATAGGTCGTAGATTCTTTACGAACTTATCTACCATTTCAACTTCGTCAGGCTTCTTGGCTAATTTCACGCTTTCAGCGCACCACCTTGCAAAGAATTCAGTAAAGCCTTCTTTGTCTTTCTGTGTCATAACCTCCAATGTTCTTATATTGGTTTGAATCTCGACATTGTCAGCATAGTGCTTACAGAACTCCACCGTGATATCTTCGAAAGTGGGGAAGTTCTTAAGGTCCAGATTGTAGAACCACGCCTTCGGGTGTTCATCCAGGGATTGAGCGAAAATTTCAGAGAGCATGTCAGCAGGCACTCCCTTCAGTGCTAAGTACCCCTTATAGGCCTTAACATGGTGGACTGGATCTTCTGTGCCCTTAAACTTTGGGATATCAGTGAGTACCATGTTCGTGGGCAACTTATCCTGAATTGGGGCATAGGCCCTAGCATTTTCGTAGTGGATGTTCTTCCCCTGGGAGAGTTTCAGACGGTCCTCAATGAACTTGAACCGTTTCTCCAGATCAGTCAGAGGTGGGGTAGATGAATCTTCACCCAGCTTGGATTCGATCATATCCATTCTGGCCCTCATGAGGTTTACGGCCTCAGTGAGTTTGTTAACAGCATCTTCCATTGCTTGAAGTCGGGTTTTTGGCAACCTTTCTACAAGAAAAACCCCGAACCGAGTCAATATTCAAATGTAAGAGCCCCTGCACACTTAAGGACACGACACCAACTTGACTCAAACAAAGACTCGACTTATGACTGACTAACCAAAAGGTTCGACTCACTGTTGGATTTAGACCTCGATGCATTTTGGACTCGACAAAACGACACGACCCAAACCATCATAACTCGATTCTAAATTGGACTCGGTGTGACTAAACCCATGATTGGACTAACATAGCCCATAGGCTTAAGTGAAACGCCCTAAATGGCCTAACTTGGACGTTTCTGTGAACTATCCTAGACCAATTGGTCGACCCACATGACTCGAAGCCCAAGAGGTGAGCTTGGGTGACCCAACAAGGTCGTGTTCTAGACTCTCGGGGCAAAACACGCCTAGCCTAACACGGCCAGGACCCGGACACGACTCGACGCATTTCATGCTTGGTTAAGGTTCGAGAAATATTTTGGATTGAATTTGAAAAAAAAACGAATAATCTATTTGAAAATGAGATTTAAAATGGGCAGCATGCCGGCTATAAAAGCTTATTTTGGGCCGAAAAATCTAGTCCTACTTGGGCAGCATTCCGCGTTTTTAAAACCATGCTATTTTGAAAGTAAGTTGTTCAAAAGTTCGGTTTTGAGATCGATACGGAAAATTTGAAAAGACTCGGGAAATTCATTTCGCACATTGTCATTCTCATGTTATAAGGATGTATGCTCCTAGACATCTCTAAGTCTCGGCAAGTCTTCTACAAGAAGGTCTATGCCCTCCATCCTTTTTGGGTCTTATAGAGCAAGGGCCTTTAGGTAGAGTACCTAGAAGAGCATCCCCACCATCAAGAATCACGACGAGGCGGAGCGGAAGCAAGCAATGTGCAAGTTCCTGGCATAGTGGGACGTCGCCCCCACGCGTCACAAAGAAGTCTTTGGACGGCCCGGGAAAGTCCTTAAGGGTTTATGCATGAATCGTAGCACTACGAGTAATGTTTTACTTTCCAATACTTTCTTTTCAAGTTTTACCTCGGAGGAAAAGACCCTAGAAACAAAGTGTAACTAGTCCTCTTTTCCCGGTGGAGTCGCCAAATCGTGGACAAGGCCCTCGGGAACTGCGTCCGCGGGATCCACACTATGCATAATCGACTCGAGGTTCTTTCGAATCGAATTAAGACAAATTAGAGTCGCCACCAAGTTTTATGGGAACTTGGAACCGTTCAAGTCAACTTTACACCTTTCATCGAAAAGCATAAAGCCAATCGACTACGAGTGATTAAAGATAAAGACATGTACCCTATATCACTCGATTTGAATGACTCTCGTAATCCAATGGTATTTAGACGGATCCACAAACCATAGATCTTGAGTAAGGGGTGAGGGTACGTGTTAGGAAGCCTATAAGGACACCTAACCCCGCCCGTCAATAACGGCCTCTACTAAGTCAAGTATCGGATTTCAAAAAAGGTCGTAGCTACTACGATATATGATATGCAAACATCGTTTTAAAACCCTAACATGTGACAACAATTTCTATGTCGTTTTAGATGCAACTAAACTAACTTTGTCAAAGTTGTAATTTAGCATGTGGGTTGATTGATCTAACAACATACAAAGCAAACAAGGCTTAAGGGGAATGGGGGAGCCGTTGGGATCTACCCTATTACAACCCAGGCATTTCATGCGACACAACGAGAATTTAGAGATACAACTCGATCTAAATACAATTGCTATATACGACACCATACATGACACATGGCCATTCGGCCTAGGAAAACGTGCACAAAGGGGTGGCCCACGGTCTACATGACTCACGGCCTTGGGTCACTCCTAGTAATATGTGCTTTCGCTTAATCTTATCGAATTAGACATTGGGTCACACACCAAAGCATGCATTAGCATAAATCGGGCCATGTTGCTTTAAACAACATGCGATTTACTACGCTCTTACATGAATTGGAGCACAACTATCTAACCAAATAAGACTAAGGTTTTTGTAAATCATTTGACTCGACCCAAAAGAAAACTAATTACAAGTGAATTACAAGAGACGACTCGATAAGCAAAAAGGTAATTACAAAATACAAAACAACGATAAATAAACGATATAAAGATGAAGCAAGAATGACAAAAGGCACGGCCAAGCACATGGACAAGCCACGTCCACCCTAGTTCCTAGTTTAGATTCATTAGTTAGATCAAATGATTGCGAAACGAGTTAGGAAACGAGTTAAAAAACAAGTTAGAAACGAGATTGATCGATTGAGAAGATGTCACGCGAATGTGTATTCTACACGGCCTAAAGGGTCGAATTAGGTCAAGAAATTATAAGATTAATGCTTACTCATCGAGTGTAGATAGGAAGGTGCTAATCACGCACTCCTATGCTAGCGAGAAATCGAGTGAAAAGAGAGATGCATTCAATTAGGTTATAGAATTGTTAGTCGATTTTAATGCTGGTATCGAAGCCACCTAACGTGTCTAATTAGGTTATTAAATTGATCTAATGTCATTTAAATGAGTCATATGTTAACAATCAGAGGTCGAACTAACATGCGAAGGGGCCTAGGGTAGGTCGATTTGAACGAAACAAGCAAGGGGTCAAAAGCGAGGAACAAAGTTATGATTCGTTTTATTAATGCCCTACCTTGAACACGAGGATATGTAAATGAGACGGGGGATACGACCGACCGATGTGGCGGATTTCTTTCCCATCTCAAGTCAACGCGGGTGTTCATGGTGGTACTTTAACTCATACTCGGCCTAAACTAGTTTCATAGTTAACGATGTCAAACGATAAACAAAACGATAAACAATATAAAACGAACAATGAAAAAACAAACATAAAAAGAACGAAATAAAAGGGAGAAGAGGAGGATTTGATGCACCCTCAACCTACATGTATCGTTGACACCGTCTTGGGTCGTAATTGATCATAGATTTTATCTCGAGAGGCCGTCGTCGACGAAGGAACAAAGCAAACAACACGTTTTTTGTAAATCTGGACAGCAACTTTCAAACTGCAATTTCTCACTCGTTTCACGGTGAAAATTAGATTTAAAAGATGTTTTGAAAACTAGAAAGAGAGTAGAACAAAGATCTTAAAAAAAACCATGCTCGTTATGAGTTATTGAGCATGAAAAACGAGCACAACAGAACTGGACAGACAGGAAAAGCCGCGAAAACAAAGTGTATGACACTCTGTTTTTCGAGGGGATTCGTGTACTCTCAAGGTCAATTTGGCTCGTGAATCTTTGTCTAAGATGTATATGGATGTTATGTGGTTAATTAGGAATAAGAAACTCGAATTTTAATGGAGATTTGAAGGGAGAACGAATTGTATTTCGAGAGAGACACAAACTGTTTCAGTTTGGATGTCTCGGTTTTGTCGAGGGTTTTGAGAGGCAATTAGGGTTTGTTTCTGGAGTTTAATGCTTGTGAGTGAAGGTAGTATGTATGGAGAACTTAGAGGAATGAATTTATGGTGAAGAGGAGGTATTTATAAGGAGTTTCGAAGGGTAGAAGTAGGGCAACAAGCAGTCGGGCCTGTTTGCATAGCTGCTGTCCATCAGCTAATTCGTGGGGTTTTTAGAGTTTGTATGGGGGGTTTGCTTGGTGGTTAAGATAAGGTAATATGGGTAGGATACTAGGGTATGGTGTAGGGTTAATGGGCACGGGTTTAAGTGGTGTTTGGAGCGGGTTTTGGGCTCCGGTTTGAGCACGCAAAACAGGGGGGGGGGCTGCTTGTTATTTGCGGGCTGTTTATTGAGTGTTTGGGACGGGAATTGGATGGGTTTCGTGGTGGGTTTAGTGATGGGCTGTTCGTAGGTAATGAGGGGCAGGAATTGGGTTGGTTGTGGCGGGTTTGGGTCAAGCTTTGAAGCACACAAAACGGGTTGGAAAAGAGGAAGGGCTAACGCGGGTAGGGGGAAGTAGTTGGGCTGTTTTGTGTATGTTTGGGGCGAGATTTGGGACGTGGGTATGGGGGTTCGAACTGGGGTTGGATGGGTAGAGGCCTAGGTTGGTTAGTGTACTCGAGATTCGTGCCAACTCGTAAAGAAAACGGGCTCAAAAACCGAGCTATAATCGAGCTCCAAAACGTGTGATTAAAACGAGTTTCCAATTTTCAAATTCGATTTTTCAAATCAATTAACACATTAAAATAAATGATTTTTCAAATCAAATACACTCATAAAATGATTTTTCAAATCAACTATTTATTTTATTTTCAATAAAATAAACTTGAGAAAATAAATTCAAAATAAAGTAAAATGAATTCACCTTAAAAACTTCAATTTAAATATCATTTAAATTAATAAAATACTTCGTCGAGAATGCTCATTCTACATCGTAAAACGAACCCAAATAATGACAATGACAACTAATAAATACATGTGTCCTATCATCATCGGGTGTTTGTCGGGTTCTCTATAAATTCCAATATCGACGGATACGGGTATCTACAAATCCTTTAATTGCGTAATTAATTGATTATTAGCCGTAATATCACCTCTAATCTGTCCATATTCTAACCTTATTTATTTTCCTTTATTTTCCTCAAATCGTCCGTCTTAAGTATATTTTTGACGTAAATCAATTAATCCATTATAATTCATTGTAATTTTAATTATCACTAATTTTTTTATTGTATTTATTATGTATGATTTATTTATTTGTTTTTCACATGTAATTAATTCTAAACCCTAATTCGACATTAATAAGTGCTAATTAGTTGTTTATCAACTTAGTTTAATTCACATGTTAGGATTAAAATATTGGATGTTGCATTGCATGCATATAATCGACAACATATCAAGTACGAACGATTTTCCTAATCATTAGTAGAGGCCGCTATCGAGGCGGGCGGGATTAGGTGTTAAGTAAAAGGACTTCCTAATACGACCCTCACCCCTTACTCCAGATCTCTGTGAACATCCGTGTTCATTGGCATCCACGTGAGTCATTCTAGACATAGAATGCTAAGGGCAACGAGTTCTTGGTGTCTATGTCACTACTTTGTGTCTTGGCATGAAGCGAGGTATTCGAACGGTTTCCAATTTTCCACAATAAATTGGTGGCAACTCCACAAATGTAAATGCTTGTCTCAAGCGCCCCCGTGGCCCCCCGTGTCCACACATATTGGATAATGGAGCCAGCTAAAGGGAGATTCCTGAAAAACATTGAAGATGATAAGGGATGGCATCTGATTGAAGATATGGCTATTCATGTAGCTGAGTATGGGAATCCTAGAGGAGGTAGATGAGTGAACGAAAGAGATGGTGAATTTCTTGTACCTGAGGTGGAAATTCCTAATGAGAGGTTTCTCAATCCGGAGATTCTACAAATTTCGGGTGAACATGAGCAGGTCCATGCTATGATTGAGCAAGAGGTGATTTGTGGTAGATGTGGTGCGGAAGGACATGATCCTATCACTTGTATGGCAGAGGTAGAGCGAGTCTGTGCTTATCAACAATACAAGAAAGGAATCTCATTCTCTAAACTTTGTGAAAATATAACCGTAGCAAGTAATTCTAATCCTGTTGATCCAATACCGCAACAAGATGAATCTTCTTCCAAAAATATAGAAATCGCGGAGCTGAAATTTTTAGTGCTATTTTTAGCACTTCAAGTCCAGAAAATTGCGGAAGAAAATGAGGGATCTATGAAGAAGTTGCAAGATCAATTCACACGACTAGCATCTGAGCAAGACCAAGCAAGTCAATTACCTCCTCCTGACCCGATTAATGCAATCAATCTCCAAAGTGGTCTTACTTATGATGGACCAAAAATGCCGGAAAATGCTAATTTATCTGTTAATGAAAGTCCGGAGACTGTTTTGGAAGAACAAATTGACGAAGTCACTGCTGAACATCGTCCAAGTTCTCGATCGAGTGAATTTGCTACTCGATCGAGTGGTTCCTCCTTTGAAAGTACTCGATCGAGTGACCTAGGTTCTCGATCGAGGAATGCCAAATTAGATGATCTCGATCGAGAGGGTTATATACCTGAATCGAGCTGTTCCCATGAAGAAAGCCCTCGATAAAGTGCGAATAATGCTCGATCGAGCACATGTAACAGTGGAGATGCTGTTTCGAAGTCTAAACACGCTGCTGGGTCATCTTCCCCTATTGTGGAGATGCCACGTTTAGACAAAGGTAAAGAGAAAGTCGCTGACCCACTTACTGTTACCAGAATTCCTTATCCAGGATGTTTGAAAGATGCTAAGGTTGAGAGACAGTACGGTAAATTCGTGGATGTGGTCAAGAATCTTCAGGTGACAGTTCCCTTTACCGAACTAATTACCCAGGCACCTTCTTATGCAAAATTTATGAAAGATATTTTGACGCGTAAGAGAGAGCTGAGTGAGTTTGAGACTGTTGTATTTATGGAAGGGTCTAGTTACTTAATTCTTAATAAAGCTCCACCTAAAATGAAAGACACGGGTAGTTTTTCTATTACATATACCATAGGAAATGAAGTGATAGATAAGGTTCTCTGTGATTTAGGAGCCAGTGTCAGCGTCATGCCTTACTCTGTCTGCAAGAAACTCAATATGGGTCATCTTAAAATGACTAATATCACCCTCCAGATGGCTGATAGATCGGTTAGACGACCCCTAGGTATCCTAGATGACGTGTCTATCAAAGTAGGTAAGTTCTTTATACCCGTAGATTTTATTGTCTTAGACATAGCTAAGGATACCCGAACCCAATTATGCTAGGAAGACCATTCCTATGTACAACTGGGGCTATTATTGATGTCAAACAAGGGCGTTTGACTCTTGCAGTGGGGGATGATGCTATCACTTTCAGTTTTCCTGGTACACTTGCTAGACCAATGATAGAGGATACTTGTTATTCAGTTGATATCGTTGATGAGTCTGTTTATGAGTTCTGGTCGCATTCCTTGATAAAGGATCCACTGGAAGCTTTGATGTTGCTAGATGAGTGTGTAGATAACTAGGAAAACAATGACGCTGTATTGGATCTGCTTGAAGCTGCGATAGATGAGCGTGAACTCACCGACGCTGAAGGAGAGAGGATAGAACAATTGCTAAACACTATTTGCGCTATGGAGGTAAAGGTACCCGAGCGTAAAACTCTTCCTTCTCATCTTAAATATGCATTTTTAGATGATACTGAGTAGTATCCAGTCATTGTTAGTGCTAAATTGGATGATAAGCAGCTGACCGCTTTGTTAGCTGTTCTGAAGAAAAACAGGAAAGCAATGGGTTATTCATTGGCTGACATTCAGGGCATCAGTCCTGATATTTGTATGCACAGGATTGAGTTAGAAGAAGATCACAAACCTTGTAGACAAGGTCAGCGCAGGCTGAATCAGAAGATGCAGGATGTTGTGATGGCTGAGGTAATGAAGCTACTTGATGCATGTATTATCTACTCTGTTGGTCATTCTAAATGGGTGAGTCCAGTTCAGGTGGTTCCTAAGAAAGGAGGGACTACTGTGGTTAAGAATGACAAAAATGAATTAATAACTACTAGAGTAGTAACTGGTTGGCGGATGTGCATAGACTACAGACAACTGAACGCCGCCACAAAGAAAGATCATTTCCCCCTTCCTTTCATTGATCAGATGGTATAAAGGTTGAAACAGGCCTTGATTTCAGCACCGAGTATCCAGCCTCCTAACTGGGAGCTGCCGTTCGAGATTATGTGTGATGCCAGTGATTACGCACTAGAAGTGGTGTTAGGCCAGCGGAAAGACAAAGCTTTGAACGCAATTTACTATGCGAGCCGAACTCTGGATGGGGCTCAAGTGAAGTATACCACTACTGAGAAGTAGTTGTTAGCTGTGGTTTATGCGCTGGAGAAATTTCGCTCTTATCTGATAGGTTCGGAAGTTACTGTTTTCACGGACCATCCAGCGCTGAGACACCTTCTTGCTAAGAAGGAAGCTAAGCCAACACTGCTGAGGTGGATACTCCTTCTCTAGGAATTTGATTTGCAAATCAAAGATAAGAGGGGCGCCGAGAATGTAGTAGCTGATCACCTATCGCGATTACCGCAGCAAGAGGGAGAAGATCTTTTGGCTATTGATGATTCTTTTCCTGATGATTCCTTATTTGTAGTTGATACTAGTACTAACCATGATCCATGGTATACATATTTGGCTAACTACGTTATCAGAAGGCTGTCATTTGTCCTCTTATGGTGGTCACCATGGGCCGTCGCGAACTGTGGCCAAGGTACTTCAATCCGGTTTTTACTGGCCTACTTTATATGCCGATGCTAAAGTGTTTGTTTCAGCTTGTGATGCTTTCCAGAACTCGGGGAATATCTCCAAGATACATGAGATGCCTCAAAACGGCATTCTAGAGGTCGAGGTTTTTGATGTCTGTGGCATCGATTTCCAAGGACCATTCCCGTCTAGTAAAGGCAACAGGTATATTCTGATAGCTGTAGACTATGTGTCCAAATGGGTGGAAGCTATTGCTTCACCCAAATGTGATGCCAAGACCGTGATTAAAATGTTTAAAAAGATTATTTTTCCCCGATTTGGTGTCTCTAGGGTCATCATTTGTGATGGGGGAATGCATTTTAAAGAAAAGAAAGTCACAGCTTTTCTGTCTAAAGTCGGTGCCCAACATCGTCGCGATTTGGGGTATCATCCCCAAACTAGTGGGCAAGTTGAGGTCTCTAATAGGGAACTAAATGAGATTTTAGCTAAGGTTGTTTCTAAATCACGGTAGGATTGAAGTCTTAAATTAGATGACACATTATGGGCATATCGGACTGCCTTTAAAACACCGATTGGTGCATCACCATATCGGTTGGTTTTTATGGGAAGTCCTGTCATTTACCTGTTGAACTAGAGTGTAAGGCTTGGTGGGCTATTCGTGAATTAAATTATGATCCTAAGTTGTGTGGTCAAATCGTTTATTGCAGCTAGATGAGCTGGAAGAGTTTAGGCTAAATGCTTATGATAGCTCGCGCATTTACAAAGAGAAAACGAAGAGATGACACGACAAAAGGACCATACCTCGAGAATTCCATGTCGGGCAGAAGGTGTTGCTGTTTAATGCCCGACTGCGCTTATTTCCTAGTAAGCTGAAGTCCAAGTGGAGTGGCCCTTATACAGTGACTCCTGTCACCAAATTTGGGTCCGTTGAATTAGAGAATTCCGAGGGCGAACGATTTAAAGTGAATGGTCAATATGTGAAACATTACTATGACACAAATGACTTTGTTGGCAAGGTTGAAGTTTTCTACTTCGACAACACAGATGAGCTAGATAATTGAAGTCAAATGGTCGTGCGGGACCTCTTCAACCTGCGCTATCCGGGAGGCAACCCGGCTTTAAATTTGTTGTAATTCTGTTAAAACTTTTGATTAATTTTGTGTGCTTTAGTTGTTAGTTTTCTAAACAATAGACTGAACATTTGAGCTTGTTTTGTTAGTTCCGTAGAATGCTTGCTGCGTTTTTTGCAGGAATCTTACGAGGACTGCTCGATCGAGTACCTTATCTACTTTATCGAGCACTTTTGCTGCCAATTCTCCTCGATCGAAGACCTCCTTTCCTCGATCGAGTACCTACAAAAGAGGACACCTCGATCGAGAGCTTCATCTCTTCGATCGAGCACTTCCGGCAGCCCACTCCACTCGATCGAATACACTGTATCCTCGATCGAGTACTGCTGCTTTGTCTCATGTCTTGCGAGGTTATTATGGGGCTGTTTACGACCTCCCATGATGCTGGCTGGTTTGGGGAGGTCCTACTTCACGATTATCTTGTAAGTTTTCCGAGACTCCCTCTTCGTTTCTCTTCAGTTTGCATTTCCTTTCTCTATTTTTGGTACAATGAGGGCATTGTACGGTTTGGTTTGGGGAGGGTATGTATCCATATCTGTGTCTGCATATTGTTTACTGCATCACGTTTATTTCCGCATGCATTGCTTATTTTAATTACAAAAATCCTACAAAAATTGAAAAATTTCAAAATTTTAAAAATATTCAAAATTTCACGTTTACTTTTTGCATTTAGGTTGAGTCGGAACATTAGAGCTTTTATGCTACTTTGAGTCTTTTACCCTTGCCTTGCACATTCTTAACATTCTGTTGGCATGGTAATGTGCATAATCTATAAGTTTTTGGTTTAAACTTATCTGAATGAATAGACTTGCTGACTCTGATATTGGCAAGCTACATATACATTCTAAGATTTAGAGCTTGATAAACTGGTGACATTCATGACCAGTTTCATATAGGATGTGAGTAGTACTCTCTATAAGACATGTAACATCAATTTGCACAAGCATGACGTTCTTTTCTTAGTACCTGTATGCATTCGGTATGCGGTGGTGACACACGTGGAGAGTTAACTTACAACCTTTCTTTCATTACTACCCATTAACTTCACATTAGCCAAACTTGCCTTTTTGAACCCCTAACTACATCCTAATTTAGCCTGCTCTGTCAAGCTAGTTGCATGGTTATTGTTGGTATGCTATTATTCATGTCAGGTTTGGTAAGCTTCGAAAGTTTGGAAGTTGGTAGTATGAATGAAGAAAAGGAAGAAGTGAATTGAGAAAATGAAATGAAAAAGTTGAAAAACGATGAAAGAATAATGAAGAAAAAAGAAAAAAGAAAGAAAAAGAAAAGAATCGTATAAAAAAGATCGTTGAATAATACTCCCATGCTTATTATTATTTTTCATGGGGAGTCTTTTGTTGGTGTGAGTGATGTTTTGCCACAATGGCATGGTTTTACGTTTTGTATTAAGTAGTGAAGTGGAATGAGTTTACTATTTGGTTATGGGTATACTAGCTTGGCTTTACCTCCACTTATCCAAATCCATTTTGCCCCTTCTTACCCAATTACCTCACCTCACATTATATGTAAGTCCTCGGTGTGTGTCTTGGTACTGATTGGTTGGAATGCATATGTACGGTCGGTAGAAATCGGTTTCATGTTAGTTTGCATGCATGTTCTTATAGGTCGAGTTAGCTGAGTGTCTTAACTTCTCTCTATCTCATACAATTATACTCACTTTGTGCTTGAAATGTGTGATGAGCGACCCGTGAGAGTCCGATATACATGAGTCTTGCAAGGTTGACGGTTCGGTAGTTTAAAACATTGATTTAACTCGTTTGCATTTACCCTTTGTTATTTTGTTAGTTGTTACATTAAATTGGCTTTGGTGGACGATTTGTAGCTGGTAAGTTGGTCCCGTTCTACTAGTTGTCTTTAGTTGTATTTATAGTTTGCTTGGGGACAAGCAAAGGTTTGGTTTGGGGAGATTTGATGCGTGTATTTTATATATGGTTTTACCTTGTATTTACACGCATTTCTGCGTTATTTATGTGGCGACTAGCTACAAATGCCCCCGAATAGTCTACTCTGGTCTATCTTGTATTAATTGTAGGAATGAGCCGGAAGGAGCATAATCGAGCCTAAACTTGTCCCGTTTGCATGCATTTCGGAGAAAGAAGAATCGGAGCCTGAAAATTGTTATCTAAGGATACGTGAAGTGGTCCCGGAGGATGCTCTGAGTTGATGTGCGTTGATATAATGCTGTTTTGCTCGATCGACCAAGACTGGTTGTCTAAATCGTTCGATCGAGTAACTATCCTATTGAAGACCTTCGATCGAGAGGCGTGTTATCTATGTTCCTCGATCGAGTATCTATTTTACTCGATCGAGATGTTTGCCATCTGTTGTCCCCCATCGATTAGTTTCATTCTACTCGATCGAGGGGTTTAACCTATTACGCAATATTTCAGTATCTTTTGGATATTTTAATGTGTAACTGAGAATAAATAAAAAGAGGAGGGAACGACGACGAGCATCTCTTCTTCTCTCTCTCTTCTCCTCTCTTAGAACTTTACTCCTTAGACCTAAACTCTCCATTGCTGGGAATTCCCTTGTATTCGGTATTTCAGATTCGTATTTCAATTAATTATTATTGCTATTGTTATTCTTGTTCTATTTATTTCCTATCTCTTTCCTTTCTTTCTCTTGTTTTGTTTAGCAAATTATCACTATGCTCAATTTATTTGTTTCTTTTGTGGTTATTGATTCCTTAATAATTATGCATAGCTAATTCTCTTATGCAAGGGCAAAAGGGGAGCCATGGTAGTTAGGGAGATTATGAATAGGTGATTAGGGTTCGATATAAATTAGGTCTGTGTTGTTAATCATTGCATTTAATAGCGATTAGTTGCTTTAGTCGACACATTTAGCTAATTGATTTGGTACACCTTGACCTAGATCGAGAGATTGGAAGGGGTAAGGCTAGCAATGAATATTAGAGCATTCAAATGAGGGTGAAAGCTAAGTTAGTATGTTTTAGGGAGAATAGCGGACCGAGATGACCTTTTCATTACCCTGCAGACCGAGTTTGTGTTGACCTATGACCTTAGATTGGACTCCCAGTAAACCCTGATGAACCGACTCTCATAGCTATTTCTCTCTATCTGTTAATCTCGTTAAACTTCTGTTTTATTCCTCTTTTCTCTCCCTTATACCTTCGTAGTTTAGAACCAAAACAATCAAACCCCCAAGAACGGTTACTTAAGATTGATCGAGGCCATTTTGTATTCACAATTAAGCATATGTGGTCGTTGGTCAATGGTCGATACAAAACACAATTTATACTCCACAAACAACTCTACAATTAGTAAAGAGGCAAGTAAAGGTCGGATCCCAAGGGACGGGTATTGAAATGAGAATTCTATTGTAACTAGTAGTGTCTAAGGGGTGTCACAAATTGGGTTGATGTAGAAGGTCACTAAACTAGAATAGCAATGAAAATAAACTAGCAAGATGAATAAAATAAGGGGTGTAAACAATTGATTAAAAGCACTAGGGTGTCATGGGTTCATAGGGGAATCATGGGATATGATCATACAAACATGTTCTCAAATTATAAGCAAGCAATTATTGTTGTGATGGATTGAGTTGGGTTATATCTTACAATCCTAGGAAAGTTTGGGTCCCGGAGCCGAATCGATTAGATTGTACAACACCTACAAGTCGACTTAATCTTTCCTACTCAACACATGCATGGTCTAACAAGACTCGAGTTGGGTTATGTCTTACAAGTCAAGTTGAAAGGATAGAAGATGATAGTAAATGCAAGGATTCATAGGCTTAGCATTTCATCAAATATAACATGTGCATGTATTAAGATCAAAACAAGCAAGCAAATAAGATATGAAAGCATATTGATTTAAGCATGAATCATCCCCATGATGGTTTCCCCTAATCACCCTTAAACCCTAGCTAAGAGACTACTCACTCATTATCATATTGATCATGCTAGAAAGGTTGTCAATCATACTAACATAATGAAACATGATGAATAAATGAAAGTAATTAACAATAATTAAAAAGGGATTAAGAGATTATACCTACTAATGATTCCAATAATAAAGCAAGAATAATAGAAGTACTTGAATCCTAGATTGAGAGGTTGTCAATCTCCCAATAATAACCCAAATAATCTTCAATTACCCAAAATAAAGGAAGAACAAGAGAGAGATTAAAGAACTAAAACTTGGATTAAAACTTGATTAATACTTGATTACAATATTAAAGAGTGATTTGATTGATATATATTAACTACACTAATTATTGATAAGAAGAACATGCTCCTCTAATTAGCCTAATGGGGTATTTATAGTGAAAATTAGGGAGGATGCCTTAGGGTTAACTAAGGGCTAAACTAGTAATTACACTTTTTAAGTTGAGCAAGGAGAATCCGGTATTTTCTGAGAGAAGGGCTTCTCTTTTCGTAGCTTGAAGAATGAAAATCGTGCTGTACTGAAATCCGTGCGGATTAGAGTCGGGACGGCCGGATCTGGGCTGAGGAATCCGAGCGGATTCTTGGGCAAGACGCTCGGATTTGTGAGGGGGAATCCGAGCGGATTCTAAGGTGGGACGCTCGGATTGGGCTGGACGGACGGGCGGATTTGGTACAATCCGTTCGGATTGTAGTTCAGCGTCAATTCTTCTTCTTTTCTTCCCTTTTCTTCATAAATTCCTTGGGGATTTCCTCGGGGACTCAAGGATCCTTTTCTCAACATTGTTCTTCTACTATGATATGTACAAAGGCCTTCTAGTCTTGTCTCTCCTTGATGCTTGGTCATTGAATACAATCAATTTAGCCTCGTTTTGCCATGAAAATGCAAGATTCTTACTCCTTTCCTACCAAGGGATCAAGATCTCAAAGAATATGCAAAACAAAGAACTAAAGATAAGAAATGACCCAAATAGGCACTAAAAAGCATGGAAACAATGGTAATTCGGGGGCTAAATATGCGCCAATTATGGTCACATCAAATATCCCCAAACCGAACCTTTGCTCGTCCCGAGTAAAGAGGTGACAAAGACTAGGACCAATACTAACCTAACCTAATAATAATAGCCGATATGAGACAATTAGCGGGTCTCACTCCGCCCCTTCAACTCACAACAAGACAACCATGAGGTAGGATGCCTTCTTGCAAGGCAAGGTGGGTCTTGCCAAAATGGCGACACATCCAAACATTAAGCACACAAAATCAAGTAATGGATGCATCTACAAAAGAATAGCCACTTTCCTCATCTAAGTGGCGGAAATTATCTACAAGGGAAGCAATTCAAGGGTACACAATCCTTCATAGATGCAATTTGTTCAAACTACTAAGCCTAGAAGGATACCAATAAATCACCTCCAAATTGTGTCAAGCTAGGGTACCTTTGTCCTCAATCGTTAAATGCTTTTGTCAAGAGTAGACTCCCTATGGTGTTAGAAACACTGGAGGATCGCGGAATTCCCCCTCTTGCCTAGACAAGAAGAAGGGTCGTCCCCTCTCTACCATGCACAAAAATGGATAAGATGGAAAAGGGATCGATAGTATTTGAGTTTCATTTTGGGAGTTTGCTTTCATTGTTGTTTTTCCCCCCAATTTCTTGTGGCATATAACATTTGAGAACACTTTCTTGCCAATTCTTTTTGATTTTTGGCTTTTCAATAATTGACAACTTTTTTGCATTTCTTTTTGAATATTTTCAAAGTCACCCCAATTAGTAACGAGGGTGCCTTATTTTTGAAGCTTTAGGAGTCTATTTTTTTGCTCCTCTTTTCATTTGATGCATTTTTGAAAACTTTCTTTTACTTTTCATTTCTTTGAACTCAAATTGATTTCTTTTTGTGTCCATTCCCTTTGATGACAAAAATGTATGGTAGAACATGGATGAATGATGGAAGTATGCATGGTTTCAAGGGTCACCTTGGAATAAACGGTAGCCAAGGAGTTATCACACCACAAGGTACTCTTGACTAGGCCTTAATCCATGGGTCAAAGGATACTAGCATGACACATCCTAGGGTGTTTTACAAGTATTCTAACAAGCAGAGTCTTAAGAAGAAAAAGCATCTACTAGGGCCTATATACACTTGTCAAGCTTCTCAAGTAGACGGTTTTGCAAAAATTTTCTAACCATGCAAACTACATGCCATGATGCAACTAACATATACACATCCTAATGCATATGATTCTACCAACTAATATGACATATAATCTAAATACAATCCTAAGTTCACATTGTTTTACCGCATCAATCAAAATAAAGCCACATAGTCATTAACATAAAGAGGAAAAAGGAGATTGGAAAGATCATACCATGCGGTCTTCAATATCCTCATGTCTCGGATGTGGCGTAGTCAATCAAAGTGAACAAGGATAAACAAACACAATATATACAAGACAATATATACAAAGGAAATGAACTTGTTTTTGGTTTTTCAATTTTCAAATTTTTATGATTTTTGAAATTTTTCAATTTTTATGAGTTTTTGAATAAAAGTTAAGTGTTAGAATTCCCATCCCCACACTAATATGGGCATTGTCCTCAATGGCCAAAATGATGGAAATTATGCAAAAATGATGCATGATTTCTATACTAAATGCAATTCTACACTAAGCTATACTACATGATGCATGGTTTTTGTTATGACGGAGAGGATAATTTAGATTACCTCCCGTTGTGTATGCATTAACTTCCCCAAACCAAATAAGACACTATTGCTAATGTCAAGGATGGGTATAGTTCATGCACACACTATGCTATGCATGAAACTAGATTGTCATTTTGGATTTTACAAATGGGAACAATAAAGAACACCTCAATGGTACCGAGGTGTGAGTCCTTTGATGTTGCTAGGACTAAACCAACAATGATCAAAATGAAATAAAGTACAAAGAGATATAGACAAACCATGGGAGTGTAGGAGTCTCCAAGGCTAGTCTTCCATCATGCTATCATCATCATCACTTCCCTCATGAGAAGTGGTCACATTGCCACTTTCCTTGGCACTTTCTTTATCACTTTCTTCATTATCTTGCTCATCATTATCTTCACCATCTCTTTCTTCATCTCCACTTGCTTCTTCCTCAATATTATCATCAATTTCTTCACCATTTCCAACAACCTCATTGTCTTCCACCACGTCCCTAGATGCACCCGGAAACAAGGCTTCTTTATCCGCCCAACTAGGCAAAGGACAAGATGGATCAAGGAGTCCTTGCCTAGCTAGATGTAAGAGGGGAGGATATTGAGCCAAATAAGCATTCTTCCGATCTTCATAAGCTTGCTTGTGCATGGCTTGCATAAGAAGAGTGACATAGTCTTTCCCAATTTCAACTCCTTGCGGTTTGAACTCTTCATACACAAAGGGGTAAGGCGGTATAACAATGGAAGAGGAGGGAGTTTCATGATCACCCTTTTGTTGTTGAATGATGTACTCGGCTTCTTCGGATAGGGGAAGTAAATAGTTGGTCCGGTGGACACTTAGACGACAAATCTTCGCGGGTAAAGTGAATGATCGAGCCTCACTAGTAAGCCACCCATACTTGGTGTCAAGGGGATTGTGAGCAACCCACTTGAACTTGTTAATCATGATAGACATATCAATAAGATGGCCACCTTCCTTAGCCTTGTACTTGCTATCCTTATTGAAATTAGGATCAAAGTGCTTGGCGAGGACCGTGACTAGGCCGCCATTAACAATAACGGTTGTACCCTTCTTCCCACTATCAACATGGAGCCATCTATCAACCAATAGCCTCAAAGAATTTTAAGGCTTGGTATGAATTCTTCCAATATTCAAAGCCGATTCAAGGAGAATAAAATCAAGTCTTGTGAAATGATTGGTGTCTTTCCTAGCAATTATGGTATTTCCCACAACTTTGTGCCATACTCTTATGCCCGGATGATGGACCAAAAGAGCACGACAAGCATGAAAATCATCAAATTTCTTCCCGGAGATTGCCTCCCAAAGAGGCTCGGGGTCATACTTCCCATATTGCTTATAATATTTCTCTTCATCGCTAAGACCCAAAATTTCACCCAATTCCGAAAAGGTAATGCGTCTACTAGTGTTAGCTAGACGAAACTCAAGATTTTCCCTATTCTCAACTTTTGTCACCTTTAAAGAACTTAAGAATTCCAAGACAAGGGAGGGGTATGTTACTTCCTTTGTTTTAAACAATTTCTTCAAACCCATGGCATTGAAAAAGGCTTTTGTTTGTTCAAGAACACCCAATTTCTCCAAAGCATCTTTACATATGAATTTGGTGGATTGAATTGATTTCATAGCAAACTTGGCAAATGTCTTTCTATGGGTATCGGAAATAAAAGTTACCTCCGGATAATGCAAGAGTTGATCGACAGGAGTAGAAGGTGATTCTCCCATAGAAGTTTGTTGTTGTTGTTGTTGCACTTCCAAGTTTGGTGTTGCTACCACCATTGCCAAAGCTTTCTTTGTTTGGAGAGCTTTTTGCCTTTGAGAGAGAGCCTTTGCCTTTGGTGCCTTTGTTGCCTTTGTTGCACCCTTTGTCCTTGCCATTTGATGAACTAACCAAGAAAAGAATCAAAAATCTTCAATTTGTAGAATGCCCAAATCGATTTGAAGGTGAAAGGCTTTGCCTTTATGAAATCAAAAATCGACTCAAAGGTTGAAGAATTTGTTCTTGGTTTTGATTGTTATTGAAGATGGAGTGATTGATTTGTTGTTTGAAGGATGGTTTGATTTGGTTTTGGTGGATTTTGTTGAGGGTTTTTGTTTTTGTGATGGAGAGGATGAGGGTTTTGATGTTGTGGGTAGTGTTTGTGAATGAATGAATGAATGAATGAATGAAGGTGGGGTGGGTTATAAAGAAGTCGACAATTTCAAAACGCAGGGACAATCCGTGCGGATTCTGCAGCTTCAAAATTTTCAAAATCCCGCCTAGAGACGGGCGGATTCTGGGGAATCCGCTCGGATTCTTCTATGATGGGACGGGCGGATTTTGTGCAGGACGGACGGATTTCAGTCCAGAGATTTTTCTTTGTTTTCTTCAGCTGCAAGACGGGCGTCTTGTATAAAAGACGGACGGATTCTGTGAGACGGGCGTCTTTCCAGAAATCCGCTCGGATTCTTTAACAGTCAAGAAATTTGCAATTTCAGCTCAGCCCAAGACGGGCGTCTTCTCAGCTGGACGCTCGGATTTGCTGCAGACGGGCGGATTCTCAGGAATCCGCTCGGATTCTTGCCCTTTGTACCCGGATTCACTTCATTCGCGCACAATGCATTTCCCTTTACCATTCTTCCATTCTTCTTCATTTCTTGTGTTCTTCATTGTGGGGGCATTACTAAGGCATGGATAGCCTAGGCAATTCCCATCCCCACACTAAGGTAAAGCACTACACATCAATTAAAATTGTTAGTCCCTCCCTCACTTCTCTCTTACATGACAATTATTTTGATCAAAGTAAATAAAATCCAAAAATGACAAAAATGCAATACAAAAATTGAAAAGTAAGTTAGGGAGTTAGAAATATTTACAAGTGGTGGTTTAGGGAGGACTCCACCAAACTCTCATTCTTGATGAGATGTCAAGGGGGCATGTTCAAGGTGTTGTTGATGTTGCTCAACACCTTGAAGAAGTAATCAAAAGCTTGTTCATTGTTATGGTAGAGGTCCTCAATAGACCGTGGTCCTTGTTGTTGATCATGATCGATGGCATGCCCAATGTAGGGATTAAAGATCCCTTCAAATTCGTCGTCCCAAAGACCACAAACTTCATTAAGTTGTTCATTGAAAATCTCTTGCTTAGATGGAGACAACTCTCCCAATTTCTTCTCTTGGCCAATGAGGCCATCTTCTTCTTCCTTGGTTGATTTTGATGAGCTTTGCAAGCTCTCCTTGTCACAATTCACTTGCTCTTTGAATGGAGCATCTTCAATTTTCTTCCTCCATTGGAGTTCCGATTTCTTCCTTTCATCTTTTCGGCTATAATGATCAATCATGAAACATGGCTCATGCAAACGAGGAGCTCTCATGGTCTTGTCAAGATTAAAAGTTATGCTTTCATCTCCCACTTCTAGAGTGAGCTCTCCATGTTTCACATCAATTACCGCACCATGGTGTGTAGGAAAGGTCTTCCTAAGATGATTGGAATGTTGGAATCTTCCTCCATATCAACAATGACAAAGTCCATCGGGATGAAAAACTTCCCAATTCGCACGGGGACATCTTCCCATATCCCTAATGGTGTCTTCGTCGATCTATCGGCCATTCAAGTGATATTGGTGCATTTAAGCTCTCCCATTCCCAACCTTTTACTTACCGAGTATGGCATGACACTCACACTAGCCCCTAGATCACATAAGGCTTTGTTGATCGTCGTGTCGCCAATGGTACACGGTATTGAGAAGCTTCCGGATCCTTTAACTTTGGAGGTGAACTCCCTTGAAGTATTGCACTACTCACCTTAGTGAAGGCGATAGTCTCAAGTTTCCGGATCGACTTCTTCTTTGTGAGGATATCTTTCATGTACTTTGCATAGGCCGGAACGTGATTGATTAATTCCGTGAAAGGAATTGAGACTTCTAAGTTCTTCACAATCTCCATGAACTTTCCAAGTTGATCATCAAATTTGGGCTTGGCTTGACGACTTGGAAAAGGAAGTCTAATCACAATGGGCTCCTTCTCTTTGGCCTTGTCTTCATTTTTCTTTGAACTTTCTTCTTTTGATGATTCCCCTTCTTTGGGGCTTTGCACCACAACTTCATTCTCACTAGCTTTCACAACTTCATCCTCAACTTGCTCCTTCGGTGCTTCATATCTTGTACCACTTCTCAAGTGAATGGCACTAACCGTTTCATGTCTAGGGGGATTACTTTGAGGTGGTAATTGCCCCTTTTGTCTTTGTGAGCTTGAAGATGCTAGTTGAGTCAATTGTGTTTCCAACATCTTGGTGTGAGCTAGAATGTTGTTGATGGTGGTGTCTTTTGCTTGGCTATCTTTTTGCATTTCAGTGAAAAATTCTTGTTGATTCTTTTGCATTTGGAGGACCGCTTTTTGGACATCAAAACCTTGGTCATTTTGGTGATTGTATGGATTTTGATTTTGGTAACCTTGGTTTTGATTGTAAAAGGGTCTTTGATTTTGGTTTCTCATGGGTGGTGGAGTGTATGTTGTTTGAGGGTTTTGAACATTTTGGCTTTTGTATGAGAGATTTGGATGGAACTTGGTGTTTTCATTGTAAAAATTTGAATAAGGGGTACCACTTTTGTAAGCTTGGAAAGCATTAACTTGTTCGGTTGTTCCCTTACACTCACTTGGGTCATGACCCAAAGTTCCACAATTCTCACATATCCCACTTGGGATTGATGAGGATGCCGTCATGGCATTGACATGATGCTTTGATGATTTTGAGTTTTCCTCAAGTCTAGCCATAGCTTGTTCAAACTTCAAGTTGATTGTGTCAATGTGAGCACTAAGTTGAGCACCCAATTGAGTAACGGAGTCCACTTCATGCTTTCCTCCTCTAGTAGCCTTGCGAGGCCTACTATATTGTGAATTAGGACCGCCATTTCCTCAATCTTGTTCCATGTTTGATTGTCATCAACTTCGGTGAACATTCCATTTGATCCCATATTGAGAATGTTCCTTGAATCTTCATATAAACCATTCCAAAATTGTTGCACTAAAAACCATTCGCTAAGTCCATGGTGAGGACATGAGCGACAAATACCTTTGAACCGTTCCCAAGCTTCATACAAAGATTCTTCATCCCTTTGCTTAAAACCCGTAATTTGAGCTCTTAGCATGTTAGTCTTTTCCGGTGGGTAGAATTTTTTGTAGAAGGCTAGAGCTAACTTCTTCCAAGAATCTATTCCAAGGGTGGCCTTATCAAGGCCCTTCAACCATTGCTTTGCGGTGCCGATTAACGAAAAAGGAAATAAGACCCATCTTATTTGGTCTTGAGTCACGCCCGTTTGAGAGATAGCATCACAATAATCGCAAAAGGTTTCCATATGAGAATGAGGGTCCTCACTAGGCATTCCCCCGAATTGGCTCCTCTCAACTAGTTGGATGAAGGCGGACTTGGCAATAAAATTACCGGTGAGATGTTGCGGTGTAGGAGTACCATTTGGTAGATTCTCCTCGGTGGGTATAGAGTGTGATGAGAATTTAGGCATTGTAGGTGGATTTTGTGGGATATTGTGTAATGGGTTTTCTTCTCCTTCTATTGCGAAAGGATTGACAAACTCACTAGTGGGTTGAACAACTTCACCAACACCTCCCAAATTCCTCCTAACAAGTCTCCTATTATTCGTCAAGGTTCTTTCGATTTCACGGTCAAAAGGTAACAAATCTCTTTGTAACCTTCTAGACATGCAAAATATCAAACAACTCGAAAACAATTAGAACAAACCTTGAGGAGTGTTACTTCCCCAAGGTGAAAAAGACACAACTAAAAACAATAAAAGAAATCTTAAATCAATTAAACACCGTCCCCGGCAACGGCGCCATTTTTGATCGAGGTCATTTTGTATTCACAATTAAGCATATGTGGTCGTTGGTCAATGGTCAATACAAAACACAATTTATACTCCACAAACAACTCTACAATTAGTAAAGAGGCAAGTAAAGGTCGGATCCCAAGGGACGGGTATTGAAATGAGAATTCTATTGTAACTAGTAGTGTCTAAGGGGTGTCACAAATTGGGTTGATGTAGAAGGTCACTAAACTAGAATAGCAATGAAAATAAACTAGCAAGATGAATAAAATAAGGGGTGTAAACAATTGATTAAAAGCACTAGGGTGTCATGGGTTCATAGGGGAATCATGGGATATGATCATACAAACATGTTCTCAAATTATAAGCAAGCAATTATTGTTGTGATGGATTGAGTTGGGTTATATCTTACAATCCTAGGAAAGTTTGGGTCCCGGAGCCGAATCGATTAGATTGTACAACACCTACAAGTCGACTTAATCTTTCCTACTCAACACATGCATGGTCTAACAAGACTCGAGTTGGGTTATGTCTTACAAGTCAAGTTGAAAGGATAGAAGATGATAGTAAATGCAAGGATTCATAGGCTTAGCATTTCATCAAATATAACATGTGCATGTATTAAGATCAAAACAAGCAAGCAAATAAGATATGAAAGCATATTGATTTAAGCATGAATCATCCCCATGATGGTTTCCCCTAATCACCCATTAAACCCTAGCTAAGAGACTACTCACTCATTATCATATTGATCATGCTAGAAAGGTTGTCAATCATACTAACATAATGAAACATGATGAATAAATGAAAGTAATTAACAATAATTAAAAAGGGATTAAGAGATTATACCTACTAATGATTCCAATAATAAAGCAAGAATAATAGAAGTACTTGAATCCTAGATTGAGAGGTTGTCAATCTCCCAATAATAACCCAAATAATCTTCAATTACCCAAAATAAAGGAAGAACAAGAGAGAGATTAAAGAACTAAAACTTGGATTAAAACTTGATTAATACTTGATTACAATATTAAAGAGAGATTTGATTGATATTAACTACACTAATTATTGATAAGAAGAACATGCTCCTCTAATTAGCCTAATGGGGTATTTATAGTGAAAATTAGGGAGGATGCCTTAGGGTTAACTAAGGGCTAAACTAGTAATTACACTTTTTAAGTTGAGCAAGGAGAATCCGGTATTTTCTGAGAGAAGGGCTTCTCTTTTCGTAGCTTGAAGAATGAAAATCGTGCTGTACTGAAATCCGTGCGGATTAGAGTCGGGACGGCCGGATCTGGGCTGAGGAATCCGAGCGGATTCTTGGGCAAGACGCTCGGATTTGTGAGAGGGAATCCGAGCGGATTCTAAGGTGGGACGCTCGGATTGGGCTGGACGGACGGGCGGATTTGGTACAATCCGTTCGGATTGTAGTTCAGCGTCAATTCTTCTTCTTTTCTTCCCTTTTCTTCATAAATTCCTTGGGGATTTCCTCGGGGACTCAAGGATCCTTTTCTCAACATTGTTCTTCTACTATGATATGTACAAAGGCCTTCTAGTCTTGTCTCTCCTTGATGCTTGGTCATTGAATACAATCAATTTAGCCTCGTTTTGCCATGAAAATGCAAGATTCTTACTCCTTTCCTACCAAGGGATCAAAATCTCAAAGAATATGCAAAACAAAGAACTAAAGATAAGAAATGACCCAAATAGGCACTAAAAAGCATGGAAACAATGGTAATTCGGGGGCTAAATATGCGCCAATTATGGTCACATCAAAGATAGACTTAGTTTAGCGTACAAAATCCCATCTCCCTGTGGATTCGATACCCGACTGCCTCTACTACATTTTATAGAGACCGGTTGGTTTTATTTTTAATAGGGTTGCGACAGCCGTGTCAGCACCAGTTCTGTTTGTGAAGAAGAAAGATGGGAGTTTGAGGTTATGCATTGACTAGAGAGAGCTGAACAGGGTTACAATGAAGAACAAGTATCCTTTGCCAAGGATAGATGGTCTGTTTGACCAGTTGAGTGGGGCAGCATCCTTTTCCAAGATTGATTTGAGATCAGGTTACCATCAGGTGAGGATTTGGGATGAGGACATACCAAAGATAGCTTTTACATCGAGGTATGGTCATTCTGAGTTTGTGGTGATGCCATTTGGGTTATCTAATGCACCAACAGTGTTTATGGATTTGATGAACCGGGTCTTCAGCCAGTTTTTGGATCGGTTTGTGGTGGTGTTCATAGATGATATCTTAGTCTATTCCAAGACTAAGGAGGAGCATGAGGAGCACTTGCGGTTGGTATTGCAAACTTTACGTGACAATTAGTTGTATGCAAAGTTGTCTAAGTGTGAGTTCTGGCTCGAGGAAGTTTCCTTTCTGGGGCATGTGATTTCCAAGAATGGTGTAGCTGTGGATCCGACAAAGATAGAGGCAGTGTCTAAGTGGGAGACACCGAAGAATGTGGCTGAGATCAGGAGTTTCTTGGGCTTGGCAGGGTACTATCGTCAGTTCGTGAAAGACTTTTTAAAGATCGCCAGACCTATGACAGTGTTGATGAGGAAAGAGAACAGGTTTCGTTGGGATGAAAGTTGTGAGACGACGTTCCAAACATTAAAGGAGCGTTTGACCACAGCTCCAGTCTTAGCTTTACCTGAAGGGTGTGAGAACTTTGAGGTATACACAGATGCTTCAAAGAACGGGTTGGGTTGTGTGTTGATGTAGAATGGGAAAGTAATTTCCTATGCTTCTAGGCAATTGAAGCCTTATGAGGAGAACTATTCGACACATGATCTAGAGTTGGGTGCAGTTGTATTTGCTCTCAATATTTAGAGACACTATCTTTATGGAGCAACCTTTAAGGTGTTTTCAGACCACAAGAGTCTCAAGAATATCTTTACTCAAAAGGAGCTTATAATGAGATAGAGGAGATGGATGGAGCTGATATGAGACTATGACATAAATATTATATACCATGAAGGGAAGGCAAACGTGGTTGCAGATGCGTTGAGTAGAAAGAGTGTGCATTCTGTATGCACAACAATGTCCTTGATGAGGTTGAGAGATGAGGTGGGGAAGATGGGGATACATGGGATACAAAAAGGGGATGCTAGAGGAGACTTGACAGTGGAGCCAGACCTTTATGGTGATATTCGCAGGAAGCAGGCTCTTGATCCTAAGATTGAGGAGTGGAGAGTTAGAGTAGGGAAAGGGACAGTGTCACGGTTCTCTATTCATACAGATGAGAGTGTTTGGTTTGATGGGCGATGGTGTGTTCCTAATGACGAGGAGTTGAAAAAGATAATCATGATAGAGGCTCATTGCACACCATATTCAGTACATCCAGGTGGTGACAAGCTGTATAAAGATTTGAAAAAGACTTTCTGGTGGCCTGGGATGAAGAAGGAAACAGCTGAGTTTGTGGCTCGATGTTTGACATGTCAGAGAGTTAAGGGAGAGCAACGACGACGACAGGGTAAGATTTAGTCTCTTGAGGTACCTGAGTGGAAATGGGAATCTATCTCTATGGATTTTATAGTGGGTTTACCGAGGAGCCAGCAAGGTAACAACATGATATGGGTGATAGTTGACCGTTTGTCTAAGTCTGTTCACTTTGTTCCAATGAAGGATACTTGGACCAAGATACAGCTAGCTTTGGGTTATAGAAAGCATGTGGTTCGGTTACATGGTGTGCCTAAAGATATAGTGTCCGATAGAGATGCGAGATTCATATCACGGTTTTGGCGAGAGTTGCAGGATTTGATGGGAACTACCCTGAAGATGAGTACTGCTTCTCATCCTGCGACAGATGGGCAGACAGAGAGAACTATCAAGACCTTGGAGGATATGTTGAGGGCTTGTGTGATGGAGTTTGGTGGTAGCTGGGAGGATAGGTTGGATCTGATTGAGTTTTCTTATAACAACAGCTATCACACGAGTATTGGGATGACACCGTTTGAGGCTTTGTATGGGAGGAGATGTAGGAGTCCGATTTGCTGGGATGATAGAGCTGCGACAGTGGTTTTAGGACCACAGATGGTACAGGAGATGATAGAACAGGTTAAGCTGATTAGGCAAAAGATGAAAGCGGCCTAGGATCGACAAAAGAGTTATGCAGACTTACATCGCCATGACATAGAGTTTCAGGTGGGGACAAGGTTCTTTTGAAAGTATCTCCTATGCATGAGGCTATGAGGTTTGGTAAGAAAGGGAAGCTGAGCCAGAAGTTCATCGGACCGTATGAGATTTTGGATTGTGTGGGCGAGGTTGCATACCGGTTAGCGCTATCAGCAGCATTGGATAGGGTGCCTAATGTGTTTCATGTGTCGCAGTTACGAAAGTATGTGAGCGATCCTTCACATGTGCTAGAGGTGGAGAACATAGAGTTGGATGAGTCCTTGTCTTATCTTGAGATGCCAAAACAGATTCTTGATCGCAAGGTTCGGAAAACTAGGTCCGGGGAAACGGTGTTGCTTATGGTTCTATGATCTAATCATGAGGTTGAGGAAGATACTTGGGAGGCGGAAGAGGCTATGAGGGAGCGGTATCCGTCTCTTTTTGACCAGGTATGTGTGGTTACGGGGACGTAACCATGTTTCTTTTATGGGGGTAGGAGTTGATCACATAAGGTTTTGGGTATGGTTTGTGTTGAGTCGTTTTAAGTTGTGGTTGGGAGTTTTGTTTTGAGTTTTAGTTGCGTCGTTGTGTTGTGTTTGAGTTAGTGCGTTTTGTTTTTGAGTATGGGTTGAACTTCGGGGACGGAGTTCTTTTTAAGAAGGGAAGACTGTAATACTAAGGTTTTCTATGTCTTTGGATACTCTATCGAGTGGGGCTTACTCTGTCGAGTAAGTAAGTTTGGTTTACGAAACAATGTTCTGCTGATGGGTACTCGATCGAGTAAGTTGGGGACTCGATCGAGTAAGGGTCACTCGATCGAGTAAGTTACTTACTCGATCATGTAAGTTGGTTCTACGGGTTGTTTTAGCCGGGTTTTGTTAGTAACGCGTGATTCATATTTAAAGCCTTCCGTCACTTTCTTAATCACTTTTATCTTTTTTAAAAACGTTTCAAGAGAGAAAACAAGTTACGTTGCTTTTATTCGTCGCGTTGCTATCAAATCCCAAAGGCTTAGGTTGTCGGATCGTCGTGTTCTTTACGCCGTTGAGTTCGTTGTGTCGTGGGTAAGTTTCTTGTATGATTTTTATACCGCTTTGTTGATTTTGTTTAAAAATCTAATTGGGTATGTTGGGGGTTTTGGGAGTATGATCGTATGTTAGATAATGATTATATGGTTGTGTGTTTATAGGAGGAGGTTTCGTAGAGGAGCGATATTGATAAGCTGCTTGTGACGATCTCGTGATTGCTTATTCCAGGTAGAGTTTCCCTACTCGGTTATTGGTTACATAATTGTTGATGGTGGTTTTGTTTATTGTTGATCTATAACATGTTGGTTTTGCGTTGGAGTTGTTGTTGCATAATTGATTGTGTAATTGTCTGTGGTTCGCGAGATGCGCCCTCGGATGAGTGGAGTCACTTGCGGGAGTGGCTTCACGCCCTTGATTCGCCCTTTGTGGAACCCGCCACAGAAGGGGATGTGCACATTAATGAAAATGGGTTATCGCTCGGATGAGATGAGCGGGGATTAGGTGGGTATGGCTGTGGTCCCCCACTGGTGGCGAGGAATATCTGTTGCGATGGGTATTCTAGCAGGACTACACACTTTAGTGTGTAGTCAGGTGTGTGGAGTTGTGACGGAGTTTGGGTAATGTGTGTGTTATATCTTATATATTGTGTTTTGTGTAATCAGTAACTGACCCCGTTTAAATGTTTTGACAACTATGGTGATCCATTCGGGGATGGTGAGCAGTTATTGAGCAGGTATGAGATGGCTTGCGCAAGGGATAGCTAGGATGGAGTTATCACATGTCTTAGAGTCTTCCACTGTGTCATGAACTTAGTTTACTTTCAGTTGATTGGTGTTTGGAACATTTGTATTGGTTTTACAGTTTTGGTTTTGATATAGTAATCAGTTTAACTCATTTACTTAATTAAGTATGTTTCTTTATTGTCTATTTGATATACATTGCTTCGGGTAACCGAAATGGTAGCATTCCCGTGCTTTAGGAGGTCCTGGTAAGGCACTTGATGTATGGGGGTGTTACAATATGTTTTTACCACGTATTCGTATATTGTTAATGTCGTCTTTCGCATTATTTGAGCTATATTATTATATATTCGTTAGTTTCGGGATTTAATTACTGATATTATTACTCTAAATGTAAATGGGCTCATATAGTGTATTTTGGTATAGTAGATTACAATACGGAAGAGGACGAGCCAAATACCTTATCGTGGTCATCACGCATATAGATGCTTGTACTGTCATCATTGTCAACATCATCAAAATTTGATAGAATATGGAGATCCAGTCCCTCAAATACGGCATCCTCATCATCATCATCACTATCGGTGCACACCGTCTACTCCTTATAGATAATACAACAGACCACTTCTTATCAATAGGATCAGTGACGTAAAACACTTGTTTAGCTTGTGATGCCATTATGAACGGATCATCCTTATTGACAACCTTATTAAAATTCACCAACGTAAATCCCATATTATCCTTTCGAACACCATTGTTGTTATCTACCCACTTACGTCGGAATAGAGGTATTTTGAAATCAATGTAATCTAATACCAAAATTTCTTGAATTACCCCATAATAATGCATTTTTTCCCAAATAGGATTTTTATCTTTTGAACTAGCAAAGTGCATCGCCTCAAATTCAGAACAAACACCGCTATTGCTCAACTCATCTTGCTCGTAGGTGTAAAAAGTATATCCAATGATGGCAAAACTGCTGTAAAAAGTGGCTCTGGCATTTGGACCTAAACCAAGACGTAGTCACCTAGGAGATATGTCATCACCATACTGATTCTTATAATCTAAGACAACATTCCTAAACCAGTCTCCAAAAATCTTGTTATGCTCGTTTGCAAGCCACATCTCGCTCTTGTTTGGGTAAGCGTCTTTCAGCTCATCTTGGTGCTGCTGAATATAAGGTTGCACCTCATCATCGTTGTGAAGCACGTACGTATGTGCTAAATGCATCATGTCACGTGTCACAATTTTTTCAACCCGACCCGTAATGCCTTTTCCAGTCATCGTCCAGTCACTTTGACGATTCTTAGGAACGCCAATTAATTCATCCTCGGAGAGGTGTGCGTAACAATATGCAAGAGCTTCATCGATAATAGCGCGCTCAACAATACAACCTTCTGGGCGATACCGATTAGATGTGTAGTCCTTGTACACTTTCATCAATCTTTCAAAAGGATACTGGTATCTCAAGTACACAGGCCCAAGGTATAAAATCTCCCAACTAGGTGAACAGTTAGGTGAACCATGACAGTGAAAAATTAGGATGGAAAATACATTTCTAGCTGACATAGAGACGTGACAATGAGGTTCTGCAAAGACTCCGCGTCATCGAGATCAATGACTTTCTCGCATATGGACTAGAAGAAGACACATAATCTAGTTAAAGCATATCGTACCTTGTCAGGTAAAATGGAACGAATAGCCACAGGTAGTAATTGTTGCATCAAAGTGTGACAATCATGGGACTTTAACCCGGTGAGTTTAGATCTTGCATTGACACAAGGCTTTTGATGTTCGACGAATAACCCTGTGGCACCTTATTTCCTTTCAAGCATGCACAAAACTCTTTTTTCTCATTCCGTGAAAGGGTATAAGCTGCTGGCAGTAAAAATGTACCATTACCTTTCTTCTGTGGTGCCAACTCCGGCCTAATACCCATCGATTTCATATCTTCCCTAGCTGATTTGTTATCTTTTGTTCTACTGGGAATATTTAGGAGGGTATTGGTGATATTATCACAGACATTCTTCTCAATGTGCATGAAATTGAGGCAATGTCTCACCTCTAGGTCAGCCCAATATGGAAGTTTATCAAAGAAAATGGATCTTTTCTTATTCCCACGAGTAGCCAATTTAGAACCTCCCTTCTTCCCATATTTTATCTCAATATCCTGAACTTTCTGATAAACTTCATGCCCACTCAAAATTCTAGGAGGTTCACGAAGTTCTTGACTCCCATTAAATGCTTTCTGTTTCTAACGATAACAATGATCAAGTTCCAGGAACCTCCGACTTCCCTGATAAACATACTTATGAGAAAACTTCAAATATTCTGATACAATATCCTCCCCACACAACGAACAATCTTCTTTCCCGTGCACAGTATGTCCAGAAAGGTCACCATAAGCCAGATAATCGATTATTGTACACAACAACATTGCTCTCAAATTGAAAGTTCATTCCTATATCCATCAAAGACTTCTATCCTGATATCCCACAGTAATCGCAAATCATCTAGAAGAGGTCCCAAATAGACATCTATATCGTTTTCGGGTTGTTTAGGGCCAGAAATTAACAACGACAACATCAAATACTTTCTTTTCATGCACACATATGGAGGTAAGTTATAAATAACCAACATAACTGGCCAAGTACTATGTTGAATACTCATGTTTCCGTGAGGATTCATTCCATCAGTGGACAACGCTAGACGTAAGTTTCTAGGTTCATTGCCAAACACGGGATACTTATCGTCATTTGATTTCCATTGTATACCATCTGCCGGGTGTCTTAGCTTTCCATCATTTATTCTTCCAGTTTTATGCAAAGTTAACATTTTTCAATCATCGCTATTCGCATACATCCTTATGAATCTTGGTATCACTGGAAAATACCACAACACCTTAGCCGGGATCCCTTCCTTATCCTTATAGCGCCACTCAAGACAAACCGGACAGTTAGTTAAGTTTTGATATACTTTTCGGTACAATACGCAGTCATTTGGACACGCATGAATTTTCTCATATTTCATACCCACTCCTCTAATCAGTTTCTTCGCCTCATATGTCCTATCAGGAAGAACATTACCAGCCGGAAGCAAGTTGCCTATCAAAGCTAATAAACTACTAAAACACGTGTCGCTAACCCCATTTGCCCCCTTGATATTATACAACTTCACCACAGCCGACATTTTTGTGTACTTACAACCGGGGTATAGAGGAGCTTCAGACTCACACAACTTCTCATATAGGTGGTTTACGTCCTCCAAATTAGTCTCATCACCTACATCTTCAAAAGCATTCGACTCATCATCTTGTTCTTCATTATCTCTATACCCAACATTCAACTTGTCACCCGTATCATAACCACCCTCAGATGTATTGCCAATGTCTCCTTCCAACTCACCAAACTCCACATCACTTAGCCTTCCATATTCCGCACCTATCCCGTCATCACCATCTTCTTCAAAACTATCCTCTTCCTCTAATGATTCCCCATGAAAAATCCAACGATTATAGGATCGACTAAAACTATACTTCTCTAAGTGAATTTTGAAGTCAGGAAAAGCCATATAACTAACATTACCACATCTTTCACATGGGCACAAAATACTAGAAGAACCTTTAAATTTTTTCGCGACAAATTCATAAAATTCAACCAAACCAGCCTCATAATTGGCCTCACCCTTATTTCCATCAACCATCCAAGTTCGAGCCATATATCTACAATAAATAAATAAACTCCAATTTATTAACTACTTGTGTTAGATATTATATATTATTAATAATTAAGTCAGAATAAATTTCATTTATGGAATAATGGCTAAGATATAGCTAATATATTACATATATTAAAAAAAGAGTTGTTTGAATTGGTTGTGGTGTAGAATATATAGGTGGCCGGCCATATATATATATATATATATATATATATATATATATATATATATATAGAGAGAGAGAGAGAGAGAGAGAGAGAGAGAGAGAGAGAGAGAGAGAGAGAGAGAGAGAGAGAGAGAGATAATATCTTGTGAGTTTGGTTTCTTATGTTGAGTTGTGAGTTTTGAGCTTTGAAATCTCAACCACTAGATTATATTAGAGATGAATGGCCAAGATCTAATCTTACATGTCATATAAAACCACTATCATTTACTTATTTTCTCTTTTTTCTAATGTTACTTTTTTTTACTTTAATGTTTTTTTCTCTTTTTTTTTTTTACCTCTTGTTATTATGCTTTTTTTTACAATTTTGATTTTTTTTTCTCTTATATTTTTCTTTAATTTTCTCATTATGTTACCTTTTTTTCTTTTTTCTTTTTGTACCAATTTTTTTTTTACTTGAAATTTTTTTACTCTTATTTTTTTTAACTCGTGTTATTATGCTGTTATTGTGCTTTTTTTTACTTTGATTTTTTATACGACTTTTTTTTCTTTTTTTTTTTTTTTTTTTTTTTTTTACCACATGTTATTGTGTTGTTATTGTTATTCCGATGTTATTCTGCTGTTACTTTGATTTTTTTTACGACTTTGATTTTTTTTCTTTTTTTACCACGTGTTATTGTGCTGTTATGCTACTGTTATTCTGCTGTTATTGTGATGTTATTTCGGTATCACTTTGATTTTTTACTATTTTGATTTTTTTTTACTACTTTGATTTTTTTACCACATGTTATTGTGTTGTTATTCTGGTGTTATTGTGATGTTATTCCGGTGTCACTTTTATTTTTTACTACTTTGATTTTTTTTACTACTTTGATTTTTTTAGCGCATGTTATTGTGCTGTTATTCTGGTCTTATTGTGATGTTATTCCGTTGTCACTTTAATTTTTTTACTACTTTGATTTTTTTTCTTTTTTTTACCACGTGTTATTGTGCTGTTATTCTACTGTTATTCTGTTGTTATTGTGATGTTATTTCGGTGTCACTTTGATTTTTTTACTACTTTGATTTTTTTAATCTTTTTTTACCATGTGTTATTGTGCTGTTATTCTGGTGATATTGTTATTCTGGTGTTATTGTGAAGTTATTCCGGTGTCACTTTGATTTTTTTTACTACTTTGATTTTTTTTTTCTCTTTTTTTTCCCCTGTTATTGTGCTGTTATTGTAGTGTTATTCTGGTGATACAGGATTTGATACGCTTTCTTTTCTCTCTTTTTTTTTTTCACTTTGACCTTATCTTAACCCAGACCAAAGTTAGGAGAAGACACAGGATTTGAAACACTCTTTATAGCTGACCGGTCAAAATTACAGCTTGACTAAACGACATGAATTCCAAAAGAAAAGGCATTCACTTTGGTAGCACCATCTTATCAAACCTGGGTGAATCCTACAATCCATAATTCAAAACAGCTTTTCCACGTTTGAGTTTCTCAGCACGTGCCCATCTTAATTAAGCTGTTTTTCTTTGTACATGTACTTTATATTGCATTTCTACATCACATTTCTTTGATTTGTTCCTCATTTGGTGGACAAGTACTCTAATCTCGAGGGAATTTCATGCTGCAGAAATGAAGACATTTTCATATCAGTCTGGAACCTGCATCGCGGTCCAAGTCTCTGGGAGGATGTCGAGAAATTCAATCCTGAAAGATGGCCACTAGATGGGCCTTCACCGAACGAGACCAACCAAGAATTTAAGTATGTTTCTATTATTATCTTTAATGATTTTAATGATCTTCAAAAAGCAGTATAAATAAAAGTAATAATCTTAGTAATTGGTGCTACTTGTTTTCTTTTTCAATTCACGGTGATAGGTATGTGCCATTTGGTGGTGGTCCTCGGAAATGTATAGGAGACATGTTTGCTTCCTATGAGGTAATATAACATTCCCTTTCCATATTTAAGTCCCATACTTGGCCTGTCTTTCGTTTATGCAAGATCAAGTTTTACCTGTAATCCAATCAAATATATGCAGAACGTGGTAGCATTGGCTATGCTCGTCCGACGATTCGACTTTCAGTTGGCGCTTGATGCACCTCCTGTAAAAAGAATGAAAAAAAGATTAAATTCAACCGATGAATCACTTTTCTAAAAAGTTCAACCTACAAATGAAACCATTAAATTCACATTATCACTATTAAATAAACCCCAGTGAATGACAACAGTTGCCTTCGCGTCTCAAAAGATACAGAGATTGATAGTATTGCATTATTGCTACTTTGGAAAAAACATGGTAGCAGTTCTAAGACCACTGTATGCAGTTAGACCAAAAAAAAACTAATTAATTCTCACCAGAATCCACATGAATCCTAACACCCAATGATTTTCTTACTTTACTTTCATCCTAACTCCCTATAATACATTCTCATCGGAAACACCACCACCTCACCATCAAGCATACAACGTAACACCATCTTATCAAACCTGGGTGAATCCATACCCTTTGATTCGAAGAGGAAAATTGCAGCAAAAAATTCGACTTCGATCAATTCAATTCATTCAAATTAATTAGTTCGATTAAGTGATGAAGTAAATCGGAAAATACCAGAAGGAAATGGCGAAGAAAAGACCGGCGGCGAAGAAGCAGACTGAATTATCTCTCCATTGACACCAATCCGTGATACAGGAGAGAGAAAGTTGAATAGCGTGATTATATTGCAAGTGTCGCGCGTGTGTTTTGAGAGATCGCCTTTTTATTTTATTGGGAGATTCATCTCATCCGTTGATTTATTTTAATTCAATGGCTGAGATTTTCCAAACTCACAACTCACCGTAAGAACCAAACTCACGAGATCCCGCTTCTATATATGATCATAGGAATTTTCTAAAACAATGAATGGTGGAATGTTTTTAAGAAAATGAATGGTATAGCTGATAATAAGGATTTTTTGAAACAATGAATGGTAGAATTTTTTTAAACAATGAATGGTAGCGGTAAATAGGGACTTTTTTTACTAATTTTCCTTTACTAATTATCGTTGACTCATTTCCTATCAAAATTACTGTTTACAACTGCAGGCCGAGGGCGAGGGAAAATTCAAAACACATCGTTATACTGATATACTTATAAAATTAGCAACGGAAAATATTATTGAAGTCCAGAGAAAATATTATACTGATATAGTAGATGAAATTAGCAACAGCCTGTACATTAGAATAGCAATTAACAACAATCAATCGTGTACATTAGCATAGCAATTAACAACAATCAATCGGGTTTCATTAGCAGAGCAATCATCTTAAATCCTAAAACCCTAATCAGGAAGAACATATAAAGAGAAATTTATCTTAAATCCTAAAACCGCATATGCACTGGGTAATAAATAACCAAAACCAAAACGAAAATTGAACAATAATAACAATAATAGTTATATTAATATACCTGTTAATGGATGCAATCAACGACGATGTTGACAACAGTGACAGCAAGGAGGGAGAGTGTCGATGGCGAGGGAGAGTGTGGACGGCAAGGCGGCGAGGCGGTGAAACGGTTTGTGTTTTTTGGATGAATTATTAAACGAGGGAGAGAGCAGCAGCGCAGTAGTCTAAGGAAATACAATAATGGGTGTTTATTTGGTGTCGTTTAAGTTTTCTCACTGAAACTATTAACAACGGGTTATTTCCGTTGTAAAAACCTATGACAACGGTTCTTAAGATATAACCGTTGTCAAAATTTTTTCCCGAAAAAAAAAACCCGCCAATTAAAAACTCCAATTAACAACGTCATTTTGGATTACGCGTTAATTTGCGTTGTTAATCGTCCGTTGTTATAGCCTATAATTGTAGTAGTGACATGTGGGTTTGGAGTTAAATAACAAGAAGATAAATAAAAGAAGAGGAATCTTGTGAAGGGAGCAAATGAAAGCTACTGGATTCACGAAAAGCACAACAATGGAAAATCCGACCCCGTCTCGGATTCACAATCTTAATCTCTTCTCATATTTTAATAACAAAATTTATCTTATATCTCGCCAAATTCGATCTTGACGCCGACCTGGCTCAAGTGTAAATACCCGATTTCGTAACCCTAATGGACCAAGCAAGTATATACATATTAAACCCAAAATATGGCGACGGGAATCGACGATGATGTAATTCAAGATGGAGCGGTCCGATGGGTGGAGCGGCTCCGACCCGGAGGAAGATAGGAGGCCCGACTTGCGGAGGCATTGCAACCGAAACAAGGGACGGTTTTCTGTACTCAATTTATTAGTTCTCCTCTTAATTACTAGTTAATTTCAGTTTATTATTGTGAATTTTGGAACCTTGTTGAACTAATTTTTCAGTTATTAATCGTTAAATTCGTCTTAAGCTATATTCCTTTTATGGTATTCTTATTATACTCCTTTTAATCGTGGATGGTAAAAACCGATTGCTAGTTGATTAATTTGGCGCAGCGTCAGATTAATTAACCGAGTAGCGACTAGTTTATTTCAGGACATCAATGATGTCACTAGACTTAACTAGGAGTATAATTAGATATGTTAATCGCTTGATTATTAACAAAACTCAGGTAATTACTACGGTTAATGAGGTCTTTCTAATTCTTAATGCGGCTAGTCAATTTGTGGAACCTTGAAACTTGCATGTAATTGGTTAGTTAATATTGGTAGTCGAGCGGCTTGCTACCGATTAAAAGTAATGAAAGATAGGGAGTTTTTAGCGGCTAAATTCTCTACAGTTAACCTAATGTTAAACTGAATATTTGCTAGATGAATCGACATGTAACTGGAATATTATGAGCTTAATTGAGTTACTTGTTTCACTTACTAGAATAGAATTAGTTAGTGTTAGGTTGCTTAAAATCACGAATTGAAAACCCCCCAATTCCATAAATATATTAATAGCATGTGAATATGTAAGTTATTTTGTAAATATTACTCCATAGTTAATTAGTTTTCCAATTTCTCCGTGGGATCGACCCTACTTATCCTTTACTATGCTTATATTTTTGAGGTTAAGATAGGATTATAAATTATTAATTTGTATACGCTTAACGACACGTATCAGTTGCCCAAATATTGGCGGAAACCTAGAGCGCGCTAATAATAATCACGGTTTATGTACCAAACCGTTATAATTATGTGTTTACAACGGTGATGCAACGACCGTTATCAAAAACCTTTAACGGTTTCCGTAAAGTCCGTTATACAAACGCTCTTATCAACGGTTGTTAAATAACCGTTACTAAGATAAGAGCACAACTTTTTAAAAACCGTTACTAAATAAACACTAGCAACGGTTTCTGATACCCGTCGTTATATGATAGAAACGGGTTTTGGTAACCGTTATTATGTTTCTATTATGAAAGAACGGTTCCTCTGTACCAGTTGTTATTTATCATTTACGGGTTAAGTATAACCGTTGTAAACTTGTTTTCGATGTTTAATATTCAACCAATTCATGTATGATAAATAATGAACCGTTACATGCATTGTTTTGTTTGACCATTATTAGTATCCGTCTTTTATTATATTCACACATGCATACATATTTTCCTATAAATATCACATATAATGTGATCAATTAATCATATCTACCAATTCAAAGTTCAATTAATTATAGCCAATTATTTATTTAAAAATATTACACTTCGATCGCCATATTGTCATCGTCTTCTACACCCGCCGAATCACAATCAAATACCCGATGTAATACTCCGTATTTAATAATTATATAATAATAATATTTTATTATATTTAGCGAGTTGGGCTTGATATGGAATAATAATAATATAATACTATAATATTAATAAGCTATATGTACATATACTACCCCCCCTCCCCCCTTATCCACCCATACTACCTTATCCCATTTCATTCATCATTTCCACCACACAAAATTGAGGGAAATCTTAGAGAGAAACAAGAGAGAAAAGAGAAGAAAAGGAAGATCGGCTTTTGTTCCTCCGCCTTGAGATCGTACGGTAAACCGTCTTATACTAGCCTTTGTGTTATTATTTTTATACAGTTGACCCGTCCTAACCTTGACCCACCTCTGACCCGCCTTTGACCACCATAGGGGCTGCCGTTGACCACCCATATGAGGTTTGACCGAGTAGATAAAAAGGGGGTTTTGGGGGGTTTTGTGTCGCGGGTTAGGGCTGCGTTTTTGAGAGGGTTTCGGGTCGGTTTGGGCCTTGTTGTAACACCTCCATCTACTAAGGAGCTTTAACAAGACCTTCCCTAGTAGATAAAGTCGTTACCATCTCGGTTGCCCGAGGTCAGTAATAATCAAGTGTCAATAATAGAACGATTATGTAATATTACAAGTGATTTAATCCAAACAAACAACCGATATAAACGCTACAACTCATGACTACTGTCAGCTATGTGAATCTATCTCTGCCATGACTCGTGGTAGACTAGTCCCTCCAAGCACCCAGCTAAGATCCAGACATCAACCTGCTAAGATCGACTGCTCACCATAGTGGATCACGTCAGACACAACACAAGAAGACAACACAACAAGACCACACGAGGTCAGTAATTGAAGGAACATACAAGAACAGGCACAACAAGACATAACAAAATACACACACCACCACCTCCAATCACCCATACACCTCTGACTGCCTGAAGGTCCAGTCCTGCCGGATTAGCAATCGCAACCAGTAATCCACACCGCCAATGGGGGACCGCAGCCGTTCCCACCTAAGCCCCGCTCATCTCATCCGAGCGATAACCTATGTTCCTTAATGCGCACATCCCCTTCTGTGGTGGGTTCCACAGAGGGCGAATCAAGGGCGTGAAGTTACTCCCGCAAGTGACTCCACTCAGCCGAGGATGCACCTCGAGAACCACAGATAAACAATCACAATGACCAATCAAAACCAATCCACCGTACCATCAATGATACTAAAACCAATTATACAATACAGTCGACACACTAGACAACCAACAGTATTGAGTAGGAAAACCTACCTTTAGCAAACCGCAGCGATTCCCTGCATGACCATAAGACAACAAGCAACCACCATAACCACCTATAACAACCAACATAACCACCTATTACAACTACCATAACTGAAAACAAGGGAGACAATGATGATGATGACAACATACCTATATAAAGCCATCCGACGTCAAGACCGCTACCCGAAGGCTTATGGTGGCTGCTTGTTGTAACCACTCTCAAAGGCTTCAAGGAGATGATCCATGGTGAAGGAAAAGTGATAAGGCGACATCTAGTTTAGGAAGGAAGGTGCATAAATGATTTGGGTTTCACGATATCACGATTTATAACTCCCCGCTGAACTCCCGTTACTCAATCAAGTAAACAACTTACTCAATCGAGTGGCCTCTACTCAATCGAGTGACTAAGCTACTCGATCGAGTATCCTCCGATAGATCGAGTAACCAAAACTTCAAAGGGTCATAACGTCACAAGGTTAGCTCGTAAGGTTTCCGAAGGTCTAGATAGGTGTCTAGGGTCAGTAAACGTTGGTCAATGGGTCTCTAAAAGGATGGGTATTACACTTGTTCCGGGCAGATCTAGGTTGAGGGAAGAGAGGGGAGTAGATTGGTGGTTATGGGTGGTCATGAGGGTGGCCGGAGGTGGCGGTTTCAGAGGAAGGAAAGAGGGATGTCGAGTTTGTTGTTGTTGTTGTTGTTGTTGTTGTTGTTTGTTGTTTCTGCTGCCGTGATGTTTGTTGTTGCCACTGGTGGTTGCCTCATCATGGTGGGTGGTCAGTGGATCCACCGTGGTCGACAGTGGCCGGCGTGGCCAGTAGTGTTGACAGTTTGTGCATGTTGGGGTCGAGTTGTTGTTGGTGTTGTCGGTTGTTGTTCTTATTGTTGTTGGTCATGGCTGCTGCCGGCCGTGGTCCACCATGGCTGGTGGTGGTAGCCATGGTGGCGGCAGTGGGTGGTAGTGGTGGTTGAGCTTGAGTCGGGTTTTGGGTAGTGTATAAGACGGGTTTATTTAGTCGTATTTGTATAAATAGAATAGTATATTTATACGTATTTATATACATATTAATTTGGTATATTTATTCATATTTGTATTAATATCGTATTTTAGAAAATGGGTTTTGTGAGACGGTTTTACGAGACGGGCCCAGCTTGCGTGACGGATTGCTTATACCGATTTGTTGTGAGGTAGGTTTATCCTACTCAGTTTCATTGTTGTATTTATTTATAAAATGAGTCTTTTATCATTCATTTGCATTGAGTGAGTCGTATTTCATGTTGTTGGTCATGACGACTCGATGAGTCGGGATTTGAGGAAATGGTTTCCATGACATGTTTGGCATTTCATGGTATATATGGTCTGTCATGTATTTTATATTGTGACGGTTGTGATTGTATATGTTGGAGGATTCATGTTGTTGTTATGGAGACGTAAGACGGTTGGGAGACCGTCTTGCGCTTAAGTCGCCTCTTGGAGCTTCCCACTCCAAGAGGGATGTGAAAATTAATGGTTTGAGTTACGGAGGGACTCGTGTGGTTCAGGCACGACGTCTGGCAGGAGATCTGGTTGGCTTCCGGACCTGGTACGTCTGGGCGTGTACCGGTATTTTTTTGTGGTTATCGGTATGTCTGGGCGTGTGCCGGTACCAGTGTGGTTATTGGTATGTCTAGGCGTGTCCAGGTACCGTGGTGGAGGTTGATTGATAGTGGTTCATTCATATTATAGTCATGTTGCATGTTCACACACTCGAGTCGTGTCACACTTTATTTATGTAATGAGATTGACGTTTGTGTGTCCGTGTCATTGTCACCTATCTCTTTTGGGGTGGCCTGTGTCGATCCATATTATATCCTTTAGTCATATGGGGAGCAGGTTAAGTACAAGTTGTTTGGTTAGCACGCGGGAGACGGGACGAGCTTGATGAGTCACGAGACGCGTCTAGTTGAATTGAAGAGTATAGATGTCATGAGTTGTACTTTTATTCATTTGTTTACGTTTATGTAGTTCATTAAATATTACATTAATAAAATGTTCTTTGATTGAAGTTTTGAAACAGTACCTCGGGAAACCGAGATGGTAACGCTCCAATTATCTTGGCCGGATAGTTGGGGTGTTACAAAGTTGTATCAGAACGACGATTTTGGAACTTAAAACCAATGAACCAAAAATGAATCTAGGAGAGTCTAAGTAAAATAAACCCGACATGAGTACCATAGGAGATCGGTTTTGGATGAGTAGGCGCCCTCATGCCAAAGCTAGTGCCTATCGTCTTAGTTGGTCACGACGTGGGTGGCTAGGAGTATGGGAAACATTATGTGAATCATGATATGCATGCATATGTGTTATGGTTTTAATGTGTGTTTGCATATGGCATGGAATATGATCAATAGTGAAAGTGGTATGCATACATGTGTTTTGTGACTTGTAGTAGGTTTATAGTATGATAGAATCGTTCATGAGAATATGATAACATGTGATGGATGAATGAGTGGAATAACGTGAATATGCTGTAGATATGATTATTGTGTATTGATATGTGAGACGGTAGTCCGGAATCTTAGCATGTAGATGTCATATGCGTGTTTGAGCTTGCTAGTGTTGTTGTTAAAAGATGAATTGTAATGATTGTTGGTAGAGTAGATATGATTATGAGAGTAATGTGCCAAATAAAGTGAGTGTGAGACCAAACCCAATCGAATAGAGTAGTACTCGAGCGTGTTGACCAGTCACTCGACCGAGTGTATAGTTCACTCGACCGAGTGGGCAAATTAAGAAACGGGAAAACTTCTGGAAAGGTTTCAACTCGATCGAGTAACCTGTCACAAGACCGAGTGGAGTTGCACTCGATCGAGTGCCCTAAGTACTCGGCCGAGTGGGCCTGTTTAGCTGAGAAATTCGTGTAAAATTTGCTTTTTCTACCTTATCTTTTCATTTCTTTTTCGAATCTCGTAACTTCGGCATCGATTTATCTTAAAATAATTCAAAGTTTTCATAATGTGATTTGTTGTTTGAATTACACTTTGCTTCTCCACTTTTTCTTATCCGTCTTCTCGAATTTCGACCATGTAGTTGAGTCATCTTCTTCATTTTGCAATTTGAAATGGTTTTATATTCAAGTTTTATCAAATAATTGCATGACCTTGTTCAATTTCATAGTAATGATTGATTTTCTATATCATGAAAGTGGTCAAAAAATTCAGATTTTTACGATAATTTTTCCCCCCACCATGGATAGCTTAGAAACTTGTGCTTTTGAGTCGATAACCGGATTTTCATGTTTGTTGTTGGGTCATGTTGAACAAGAAAGGCTTTACACTTGTGTTAATGTCGGATTTTGTCTTGTATATGAAAATTCCATCTTAAAAGTTTACCTTAATCTTTGATTTTCATAGTTGGAACTTGTTTTAATCATCTTACAAAGACTACTATCATCCCTAGTAGTGCAGTACATTGTCTTAGAAATGAATATTTCATTGCAAATTTTAGCCTAAAAATTCGGGTTTAATAATATTGTAAAAATATAATATTATTTTGGAATTTTGCTATAAAATGGCGTGAATCAAAATTTCCCGTCTTGAAAGCTGACAAATTTCCCGAAAATATTGTGAAAAGTATACATAAGCTTTGATTTTTCGCTCCTGACGTACTTTATTTATTCCTTGTTATTCTAATCTTCGATTACGACATTTTGTGAAGTCGTGCATAAGAAGTTTCTCCGTCTTAAAGTTTTATTTTCGAAAAAGAATAGTATACCTACCCGGATTTTGACTTCTCTAAGTTATGTTTTGTACCAATCGAATAGTAATATTTTGAACTTGACCTATAGTGACATGTACCATCCTATAACGGATTACCCTATATTAAAATTTTCGAGAAATTTGAAATAAATGATCTTTATTCTAAAGTTTTAATATAACATTTCGCATTTTAGTCAAGTTTGAGTAAAATTGCATTAGAGTTGAGTTTTGAAGTTGCATCGTTTTCTAAAGTTTATCATATTTCAAGTGTGTTATTAGAGCAATTTTTTTAAGGTGTCAGTCATGGATTTCCTATCCCCTCCATGTTATTTAATTCCCTATCCTTTCCATATCCGTTATGGCTTGTTTTAATTCCCGCCATCCTTATCCGTCGAGTTAACCCAGGATATCCGGGCATAGAGTTGCGTGCGAGCCCAAAATAGTGTTTTCTCACCCTAGCCCTTAGGCATATGTCTCCGACAAGATATGTGGAATCGGACATAATCATCAAGTTTTGTAATTTGGGAACACTAGGAGGGTAGTTGGCCCATGTAATGTTTTGAGTATGGTAAATTGATCATGAGAGACAACTTGTAAATGATGAGTGGAGTGCAATAAAAGTTGGATACTTAGCGATTATGTGGACTCATAGATAGTGAGCGCAATTTGAGAACATGTGAGGATGACCTTTTGATCAAAACTCAGATGTTTTGGTTAGCATATGGCCGAGTTAGAACTTGTGGAATGATGGGGGAATGGTTGAGGTACTTAGAGAGTTAAAAGAGGAGTGATGATATGGATGGTAAAGGTAGTTGGAGGGTGTGAAATTTGGCTTAGGTAATGGTGTGAGTTGAATATATGTTGACAAAATTTTGGAATCTAGAATACTAGATAGAGAGTACAAGAACAAGAGTTGAGTTGGAGATTTTGGCAAGTGGTATCCCGTCATTCAGTGAGGAATTTGTTGTAAGTTTCAAGTGAACCCGTGTGAGGAGGAATAATCATGGACGAGTTGAGTTCTAGTAATTTGGATCTATGCAATTGTGGATTTAGTACTATCAAGTTTGTTTCGTGGACATGAGAGTAAGAGTGTGGCATATGATGCTTGAGGATTCAATCTTATGACTGAGGTATTGGATCATGTGTAATGCGTAATGTAACCGTTAACCTAAGTACATAGGCATGAGATGTCAAAGTGGTTGTGTCGGACTCCGACCCTGAGTGTGGTAGTATAGATTTTGTTTATAAAATTGCCTCCCAAGCGTTACTGTGAAACGCCCACTGTGTATGTCGTGATTTCGTTGTGGTGCTTGAGTGAGTGATGGTATTTTATTATTCCTTGAGTAATGAGTTAGTAGGCCGTATCCATGAGATAATGTAATTTGTTGTGTTTGCCAATGTGACTAGAGTGTCACACTATGGTGCAACTGTTGATGATGAAATAGTATGTTTGTGTTGGTAGTATGTCCTGGATGTTTTACTTAAGTGGTATAGTGATGATGGCTGTAAGGCCAAGAACTTGTTTTGAATATGGTCATCTGTTGGTACACATTCATCCTTGAAGTTGATTCAAATTCGTATGTTAGAGAAGTGACCTTGGAAGAGATTTTGGACCAAACCCTAATTCTGTTGTGTGACACTTGACCAAGTGCCACCTACTTGGCCGAGTGGCCTATTTCACTCGATAGAGTGGTTTTTCTTGACCTCTGTTTTGTCTATACTCGACTGAGTATCAAGTGGTTGACTTATATCTAGATGAGCGTGTTGACCTTACATGGGTGATATTTTGTGAATTGCTTACGTTGACCATGCTATGTGGCAATCTGGTGATTTGATGAAAGTCGTTAATGCGATATGAGTGGATTGATGACAAAATGACATAATAATCTTGTGTGATGCATGTTAATTGATGTGGTTACAAATTATGTGTTGCATAGTGATCATTTGCATGATTGTGATTGTGGTCCTCCGTATGAGCGGAAGCGTTGGTAATAAATAGGAATGGATGTTGAAAACACATGTGTGATCATGTGGTAGATTTGACGTGGTATATGCGTGACCTGATATCCGGAAAGACCCATGATTGTTGAGCATAGTTGAGTCACATGACGAGTGACATTGCATCATTTGGTTGTTTCATAGAGTCCGCATGTTCGTGATTGATTTGCATGCATCTGCATGTATGAGATTAAACGTGATTATATATATATATGTGTGTGTGTGTGTGTGTGTGTGTGTGTGTGTGTGTGTGTGTGTGTGTGTGTGTGTGTATTAATGATCGAGTTATACCCCGAGACCGATGCGTAGACTTAGAACCAATTGAGTTACGAGTTGTTGTGGGATTAGGGTTTTGAACCGTGGGGCTGGACCTTGTACCTTGACGTTTGGGAGGATCGTAGAGTAGGGTTATATCAATGGCATTAGGTGCATGATGTGACTCATATTTGCACAAATTTAGTCCCAGAACTAGCCTCGTTCCTATGCTTTCTTGCAAGTATTAGGGTCGTTTGTTATCTTTAGCTTCCTACTTTGCATATTGTTTGAGGTTTTGTGTCCTTGGTAGGAGAGCAATGCTAACCTTGCATATATGGAGCAATTTGGAGCTAAATGTATCGCATCTAACGACCAAGAAACAAGGAGGAGACCGATACTAAATGCCTAAGTAGATAGAACAAGTATTTGGGCAATGATGAAGGACCCCCAAGGCTCCTCAACGATCCCTATGGATCTTGAAGCAGCAAATTGAAGAAGAAGTCACACTGACCTGTGAGACGGGCATCCCTAGCTCAGCCCGAGCGTCCTGATGCTCAAGACGGGCGTCCCAAAGACATAGCCCGAGCGCCCCACAAGCAGGACGAGCGAATCTCCTTACAGTATGGGAGTCCAAATGGGGTTAGGTCGAGCGGCTCCTTATGGACTTGAAAGGCGTTAATCTTCTTCTTAGGGACTTAATCGTCATTTAAGGCCTTAGTTACCCTAATACTTGTACTTAGTACAAATACTCCATTGTATTAGGAGATTAATCATCAAGTTATTAATCAAGTTCTTACCAATACCTAATCAAGTTTTAGTAGAGTTTATTAGTATTAATCAAGTTATAATTACACAATTCAATCTTAATCAAATCTTAATCTTTCCTTAATCATTCAAGTGTTCTTAGATTTAGTTGGGTAATTTGAAGACTATTTAGGTTTATTGGAGAATTGATAACTCATCATCATTCATTAAGTTTTCTTCCATTATTCTTTGCTTATTATTTGGATCATCCTAAGTTGGTACAATCCCTTTTATCCTTTGCTTAATTATTGTTTATTGCTTTACTCATTTACCATGTTTAGCCTTGTTAATATGATTGACACCCTTATTAGCATGTTTTCCATGATCATGAGTGAGTAGTCTCCTAGCTAGGGTTAATGGGGGATTAAGGGAATTAATCATGGGGTAGATCTTTACTTAATAAGTTCATATGATTGCTTGCTTGTTGTAGTTTCAACTTATGCACATGTTATGCTTGATGAAAGCTTGTTAGACCATGCATATAGTTGAATAGGAAGAAATTAAGTCGACTTGTAGGTGTTGTAAAGTCTTGACCGACTCGGCTCCGAGACCCAAACCTTCCTAGGAATTGTAAGATATAAACTAACTCGATTCCACTACAACAATAATTTGCTTGTATCTATGAAACTTGTTTATGAGATCTCACCATGATTCCCTTATGAACCTATGACACCCTAGTGCCGTTTACAATCCCTATTTACTTGCTTTACCTTACTTTCGTTTAGTTACTTTTTATTGTTAAGTAGTTTAGATTGCAAACCTCAAACTCAACCCAAATTGTGACACCGTAAGACATAGCTTTCTACAACCGATAAATCAAAACAATACCCGTCCCTTGGGATCCGACCTTTACTTGCCACTCTAATAAGAGTAGTTAGTTGAGATTATAAATATTGTTTTGATTGGTAAGCTTAGACGACAAAGTTTTAACCGAATCAAAAATGGCGTCATTGCCGGGGACGGTGTTCAATTGAATTGTTATCATTTGTTGTTTTTAGTTGTGTCTTTCTTAACCTTGGGGAAGTCAAACTCCTCAAGATAGTTTTAATTGTTTTCTAGTTATTTGATTTTTGCATGTCTAGGAGATCACAAGGCGGTCTTTTGCCTATTGATCGCGAGATTGAAGGAACCTTGACCAATATTAGAAGAACCGTTAGAGGGACTTTAACAATTGTGGGTATTGGAGAAGTTGTGGACATTGGTATTGTCTAATCGGATAGTGTTGAGTTTACCAACCCTTTTACAAGACAAGGAGAGGAAAACCCAATTCCAAACCAACAACAAAATCAACCTACAATGCCTAAATTTTCATCTCATTCCGTACCAACCGAGGAGAACCTACCAAATGGTACTCCAACACCACCCCACTTGACCGGTAATTTCATTGCAAATCCGCATTCATACAATTAGTTGAGAGAAGGCAATTTGGAGGGATGCCTACTGAAGATCCTCATCTACACATGGAGAATTTTTGTGACTATTGTGATGCAATTTCCCAAACGGGAGTAACTCAAGACCAAATACGATGGGTATTGTTTCCTTTTTCCTTGATCGGAGCTGCAAACCAATGGTTAAAGAGCCTAGACAAGGCCACTCTTGGAATTGATTCATGGAATAAGTTTGCAATTGCCTTTTACAAGAAGTTCTATCCTCCGGAGAATACCAACATGTTAAGAGCCTAAATCACCGGGTTCAAGCAAAGAGATGAAGAGTCTCTATATGAGGCTTGGGAGAGATTTAAAGATACATGTCACTCTTGTCCTCATCATGGACTAAGCGAATGGTTTCTTGTTCAACAATTTTGGAATGGGTTGTATGAAGATTCAAGGAATGTGCTCAACATTTGTTCTAATGGAAGATTCACCGAGGTTGATGATAACCAAACTTGGGCAAAGATAGAGGAGATGGCGGTTCTCAACTCTCAATATAGTAGGCCAAGAAAAGCTACTACGGGAGGGAGACATGAAGTTGACTCCATCACATAATTGAGTGCCGATTTGGGTGCCCAACTAAGCTCCTATATTGACACAATGAACTTGAAATTTGAGAAAGCCATAGCCAAGATGAATGAAGCTTCTCAATCATCCAAGCAACATGTCAATGCCATGGTGGCAACATCCACTATTCCAAATTGAGTGTGTGAGAATTGTGGAACTTTGGGACATGATCAACAAGAGCGTAGGGGCACAAGTGAGCAAGTGAATGCTTTCCAAGCATACAAGAATGACACCCTTTACTCCAACTATTACAAGGAAAACACCAAATTTCACCCAAACTTCTCATACAAAAGCCAAAATGTTCAAAATCCTCAACCCACATACACCCCACCTCCAATGAGAAATCCTACTCAAAGACCATACTTCAACCAAAACCAACCCTCTTATAATCAATCCAATGACCAAGCTTTTGATGTTCAAAAAATGGTCCTCCAAATGCAAAAGAGCCAACGAGATTTCTTTGTTCAAATGCAAAGATATAGCCAAGCCAAAGACATTACCATCAACAATATCCTTGCTCTTACCAAGATGTTGGAAACACAATTGTCCCAATTAGCCTCTTTAAGTTCCCAAAGACAAAAAGGACAATTACCTCCTCGAGGTAATCCTCTTACAAGACATGAGACCATCAATGCCATTCACTTAAGGAGTGGTACAAGATATGTGGGACCTAAGATGCCAATTGAAGAGGATGTTATTAAGGAAAGTGTCAAGCAAAGTGATGTGATGGAACCATTGAGGAGAAATCCTAAGGTGGTAGAGCTAACTACCAATTACTCATTGAAGAAAAGAAATGAAGAGAAGGCCAAAATGGTTTATAAAGAGCCTATTGTGATTAGACTTCCATTTCCAAGTCGCCAAGCCAAGCCCAAGCTTGATGAGCAACTTGGAAAGTTCATGGAGATTGTGAAGAACCTAGAGGTTTCTATACCATTCACGGAGTTAATCAACCATGTTCTGGCCTATGCAAAATATATGAAAGATATCCTTACCAAGAAGAAGTCCATAAGGAAGTTGGAAACCATTGCCTTCACAAAGATAAGTAGTGCAATTCTTCAAGGGAATTCCCCACCTAAGCTCAAGGATCCGGGAAGTTTCTCCATTCCAGGTACCATTGGTGACACCACAATCAACAAGGCACTATGTGATATAGGTGCAAGTGTGAGTGTCATGCCACATTCGGTATGTGAAAGGCTAAGAGTCGGAGAGCTCAAGTGCACTAACATGACCTTAAAAATGGCGGACCGAACAACAAAGAAACCACTCGGGGTATGGGAAGATGTGCCCGTGAGGATTAGAAAGTTTTTCATACCGGTGGACTTTGTTATTGTTGATATGGAGGAAGATTCCAACATTCTAATCATTCTAGGAAGACCATTCCTACACACTGTCGGAGCGGTGATTTATGTAAAGCACGGGATGCTCACACTTGAAGTTGGTTATGAAACAATCACCTTTAATCTTGAGAAGATTATGAGAGCTCCTAACTTGCTTGGGCCATGCTTTATGGTTGATCACTATAGCCGGGAAGGTGACAAGAAGAAGATGGAATCTCCATTCAAGAGTCAAATGAAAGATGGAACACCACCCAATTGGAAGAAAGATATTGATGATGTTGAAGTGGCTCTATTCCGAGAGCATGAAATTTTTCACAACAAGAATGAGAGCTTGCAAAGCTCATCCATGACAAGTATTGATGGAGGCCTCTTTGGCCATGACAACAATGAAGAAGAGTTGGCCTTGCCAACTCATGATCCAAACAACATAGGGAAAGAAGCAAGGGAAGTATGTGGTCTATGGGATGACGGGTTTGAAGGACTTGTTAACCCTTAAATTGGGAATGCTATGACTCTAGACCAAGGCTTTGTAGATCCTTGTCACCTCTTTGACTCAGGTTACTACATGATGAAGACAACAATGTGCCAAGGTCTATGCAAGACCTCTATCATGACAATGAACAAGCCTTTGACTACTTATTTAAGGCGTTGAGCAACATCAACAACGCCTTTGCTTTACCCCCTTGACACCTCTCAAGAAAAGGAGAGTTTGGTGGAGTCCTCCTTAAACCACCATTTGTAAATACTCTAACCTCTTAACTTACATTACATTTAACTTGTACATTATTCAATATTTTCAATGTATTTTATATGCCTTGTTATTTAATTTTTTTAACATGTGAGCAAGTGAAGGAGGAATTTTAATGTGTTTTGAATGTGTAGTGTTTGATGATCAAGTGTGGGGAAGCAAATGCCTAGGCTAGCCAAGCCTTTGTATTGCAACCTCATGATGAAGGAACAAGGAAATTAAGAAGCAAAGATTGCGGAAAAGGGATTCCCACGGGCAGACCTAAGCTCGTGGGGGCTGAAACAAGGAAGAAAAGAAAAAAAAATGAGCTGATTTAGAATCCGGTCGAGCTGTCTTCAGGACGGGCGTCCCAGTTCTCGAATTGCTCGAGCCGAGCTCAAGACGGGCATTCCCAGAGCTTAACAAAGATTCCTGATGCAAAACCGCCTGTCCCCATTTGAGGTCGAGCGTCCCGACCTGCTTTAAGATCAAAACACTAGATTCTTCACCTTCATTCTTCATTTTTATTCTTCTTCAAACACAAACACAACAAATTCCCTCACTACAACCATCAACCCCATCATCCAAAAACACTAATTTCTCAACCAAATTCATCCAAATCAATTGCAAACTTGCTAATAATCAAAACAAATCACTCCTTTGTCAACAACAAGACCTTCAAACATCAAAATCTCCACAAAATCATTCAAAATTTCTAGGGTTAGGGTGAAATCCGAAAACCCCCAAATTGATTGCAAATTTGATTGAAATTGGAAGATTTAGGGAGCATTCAAGCATACTTAAGGTTTGTTGACACTAATTTAAAGGAGAAATCAACAATGGCAAGGACAAAGGATAACACCAAAGCACCCAAATCCCCAACTTTATCCAAGAGGCAAAAGGTTCTAGCATCCAATGCTCTAGTGGTGGTACAACAAGCTATGGAGCAAGAAAGGGGAGTCGTTGAAGCCGTGGAATAAGTTACTACCACTTTACCGGAGATTAAGCAACTAAAATATTATCCGGAGGTAACTTTTATTTCCAATGATCATAGAAAAGCCTTTGAATCCCTTGCTAGGAAGAAAATTATTGCCAGTAAGTTTGTATGTCAAGACACTTTGGGGAAATTGGGGGCGCTAGACCAAATAAGAGCATTTTTCGAGTCCATGGGATTGTCTACCTTGTTCGAAATGAATGAACTAACATACCCTTCCCTCACATTGGAGCTCATTGAAGGAGTATAAGGTAGAGACTCGGAAATATGTCGAATTCCGTCTTGAGAATAAGAGTAGGAGGATGACTAAAGGTGAGTTCGGAGAGATTTTTGGAATTGACCTTTGGAAATTCCACAAGAAACTCCACAAATTTGATGCCAAGCCCCTTTGGATGGAAATTTCCGGAAGGGAATTGACTACATTTAGAGAGTGTAACGCCTTGTATTTTCATCATCTGGGCATACGGTATTGGCATAGGTCCATTTCCAACACCTTAATTGCTAGGAAAGAAGCTACCCATATGACCGAGCTCGACCTCACCTACTTGGATTACAAGATAAATGCCCAAGGGAGACCAAATGATGAATATAATATCCTCTAATTGTTTATTAAGAGATGGTTAGATTTCAAGGAAGACAATGAGAAAGCGGCTTTCATTGTTAATGGAGGCTTGATAACAAGATTGACAAAGCACTTTAACCCACAATTCAATGAATACAAAACCTACAAACCGGTTAAAGGTGGCAACCTCCTTGATATGCACATTTGATACACAAGTTTCATTGGGTAAAACATGACAACTCTGCCCAAGGATATGAGTGGGCAATCAAGGATGCTAATTCTATTATCTTGCCCGGGAAAATTTGTCGTCTCAACACTCGCCGTTACAACCACCTTCTCCCCATCTCAAAAATTGCCAAGAACATCATCAAAGAGCAACAATGTCCAAATGAAGAAACCTCCTCCTTAGTGGTACCTACTTACCCCTTTGCCTACAAAGAGTTCACAACAAGTGATCCTAGTGTTGTGACGGGCAATGAACAGTTGGTACAATTCATGAAGCATATCCATAAAGAAGCCTAAAATGATCGGGTGAACGCTTATTACGCCCAATATCCGCCCCTTTACCACCTTGCTAGGCAAGGACTCCTTGATCCCAAGAGTTCTTTACCGAATTGGGTGGATAGGAAAGTGTTATTTCCTCAAGCTTCTAGAGATGAAGAAGGAGATGCCCGAGAAACTAGGGAGATGAAGGAGGTTGTTGTTGATGATGGGGAAGGTAGTGGGTCTAGCCATGATGATGATGATGAAGAGCAAGTTTCAACTGGAAGTGAAGAAGAAGAGGATGATGATGATGCCTCCGGGTCCATGGAGGGAGATGATGATGATGAGATGAGTGAAAGTTGATGGTTGACAAAGTATGAAAGAGGACGACACAAGTGCGGAGTTGATGGCTTATGCTAGCATTTCAACCTATTCCATTGTGAGTCTCCTACCCCTCATTTTGCTTTGTTTTTATCTTTTGTTTACATTGTTGACATGACTTGTATAGCTTACATAACATTTAGTTTAGAGCATCTAGAGAGTCATTTTGGACTCTTTGATGGATGAGAGTTTTTGAGTCCTAGAACCACCAAAGGACTCACACCTCGGTAACATTGAGGTGACTATCTTTTTTTGCTCCTACCGTAAAGAATCCAAAATGACAACTTATTTTTCATGCATTTCATTTGCATGCTAGTGAATAAACTTGCCTCTTTTTGCACTAGAGACAGTGTTTTGTTCGATTGAGGAAGTTCATTCATAAGCAACCCGAGTTAATTTAAATTAGCACTCCGAACAATAGAAAGCATGCATCATATAGCTTAGCTTAGTTTGCATCACTTGTATATACTCATCACATGTAAATATGTCACATATAGTTTGCATTTAGTATAGAATCATGCATATCATTTCATTCATTTGCATAATTCCCTATTGTTTTGTCCATTGGGGACAATGTCCATTCTAAGTGTGGGGATGGAGGAATTCTAACACTTATTTCAAAAAATGAAAAAAAATTGAAAATTTCAAAAACATGTTCTTTCCTTTGTAGTGTAGAATTGTATATATTGTATATATTTGTTTGTTTGTTTGTCACTCTTATCACATTAGGCCGACTACTCCACATTCGAGGCATGAAGGAAATAGAAGACCGAATGGTATGATCTTTCCAAATCTCCTTCCTCCTTTTATATGTTAATGATAATGTGGCTATATTTTGATTGATGCGGTACAAACCAATGTGTTGTTAAGAGTTTGCATTTAGCTTATATGGCATCTTAGTTGATAGTAGCATATGCATTAGAGTTGTATATATGATAGTTGCATCATGGCATGTAGTTGCATTTTTGGAAAATTTTGTGAAGATGTCTATTTGGGAAGCTTGACAAGTGTATATAAAGCCCTTGTAGATAATATTTCTCCTTGAGACTTTGTTTGTTAGAATACTCTCAAAACACCCCAGGATGTGTCACACTAGTATTCTTTGACCCATGGACTAAGGCCTAGTCAAGAGTGGCTTGTGGTGTGATAACTCCTTGGCTACCGTTTATTTCAAGGTGACCTTTGATGCCATGCAACCGTTCTTACACTTATACCATCATATTTTGTCAAGAAAAAGGGAATGGACACAAAAATGTCAAATTGAGTTCAAGCTATCAATGTTAAATGTTTGCAATTTCATGAATGAAAAGAGGAGCAAAAATAGATTCCTATCCTTTAATAGAAGTACCCTTGCTACAAATGGGGTTACTTTGAAAAATGTTCAAAAATGCAAAATTGAAATTGCTAAGTATCAAAATGCCAAACATAAAAAAATGGCAAGAAATATTCTTCAATTGTCGAAGGCTACAAAAATGGGGGGAAAACAAACCCAAAAGCAAACTACTATCAAAGAAACTCATGTACTTTGAAACCTTTTTATCCTTTGATGATCTTATTTTGTTGCATGGTGGAGAGGGGCGGCCCTTCTTCTTGTCTAGGCAAGAAGGGGAATTCCGCGATCCTATAGTATTTCTAACACCATAGGGACTTGGCTCTTGACAAAAGCATTTAGCAATTGTGGATAAAGGTATCCTAGTTTAACACAACTCGGAGGTGACTTGTTTGTATCCTCTTGGACTTAGTAGCTAGGAGAACCAATATCTATAATGGAGTGTGTGCCGTTGAATTGCTTTCCTTGTAGGTGATTTCCGCCACTTAGATGAGGAAAGTGGCTATTCATTTTGTAGATGCATCCTTTACTTGATCTTGTGTGCTTAATTGTTAGGATGCATCACTATTTTGGCAAGCCCTACCTTGCCTTTCAAGAAGGCATCTTACCTCATAGGTGTCTTGTTGTGAGTTGAAGGGGCGGAGTGAGACCCGCTAATTGTCTCACATCGGCTAGTAGTATTAATAAAGGTCATAGTTTTAGTCACCTCTTCACTCGGGACGAGAAAAGGTTCGGTTTGGAGATATTTGATGTGACTCATATTTGCACACATTTAGTCCCCGAACTAGCCTCGTTCCTATGCTTTCTTGCATGTATTAGGGTCGTTTCTTATCTTTAGCTTCCTACTTTGCATATTCTTTGAGGTTTTGTGTCCTTGGTAGGAGAGGAATGCTAACCTTGAATGTATGGAGCAATTTGGAGCTAAATGGATCGCATCTAATGACCAAGCAACAAGGAGGAGACCGATACTAAACGCCTAAGTAGATAGAACAAGTATTTAAGCAATGATAAAGGACCCCCAAGGCTCCTCAACGATCCCCCCAGATCTTGAAGGAGCAAACTGAAGAATAAGTCACACTGACCTGTGAGACGTGCGTCCCTAGCTCAGCCCGAGCGTCCTGATGCTCAAGATGGGCGTCCCAAAGACATAGCCCAAGCGTCCCACAAGCAGGGCGGGCGAATCTCCTTACAACATGGGCGTCCAAATAGGGTTAGGATGGGCGGCTCCTTAGGGACTTGCAAGGCATTAATCTTCTTCATAGGGACTTAATCGTCATTTAAGCCCTTAGTTACCCTAATACTTTTACTTACTATAAATACCCCATTGTATTAGGAGCTTAATCATCAAGTTTTAATCATGTTTTTAATCAAGTTCTTACCAATTCCTAATCAAGTTTTAGTAGAGTTTATTAGTATTAATCAAGTTGTAATTACACAATTCAATCTTAGTCAAATCTTAATCTTCCCTTAATCATTCAAGTGTTCTTATATTTAGTTGGGTAATTTGAAGACTATTTGGGTTTATTGAAGAATTGACAACTCTTCATCATTCATCAAGTTTTCTTCCATTGTTCTTTGCTTATTATTTGGATCATCCTAAGTAGTTATAATCCCTTTTATCCTTTGCTTAATTATTGTTTATTGCTTTACTCATTTACCATGTTTAGCCTTGTTAATATGATTGACACCCTTATTAGCATGTTTTCCATGATCATGAGTGAGTAGTCTCCTAGCTAGGGTTAATGGGATATTAAGGGAATTAATCATGGGGTAGATCTTTACTTAATAAGTTCATATGATTGCTTGCTTGTTGTAGTTTCAACTTATGCACATGTTATGCTAGATGAAATGCTTGATTGACAACCTAGCATGAATCTCTTATCCATTCAACAAGACTTGTAAGACATAAACCAACTCAAGGCTTGTTAGACCATGCATATAATTAAATAGGAAGAAATTAAGTCGACTTGTAGGTGTTGTAAAGTCTTGACCGACTCGGCTCCGAGACCCAAACCTTCCTAGGAGTTGTAAGATATAAACTAACTCGATTCCACTACAACAATAATTTGCTTGCATCTATGAAACTTATTTATGAGATCTCACCATGATTCCTTTATGAACCCATGATACCCTAGTGCCTTAATCAATTATTTAAAAATCTTATTTACTTGCTTTGCCTTACTTTCATTGGTTTACTTTTCATTGTTAAGTAGTTTAGATTGCAAACCTCAAACGCAACCCAAATTGTGACACCCTAAGACATAGCTTTCAACAACCGATAAATCAATATAATACCCATCCCCTGGGATCCGACCTTTACTTGCCACTCTACTAAGAGTAGTTAGTTGAGATTATAAATATTGTTTTGATTGGTAAGCTTAGACGACAATGTTTTAACCGAATAAGACCATATCTGATTTATTATGGATTTGCAATAAGTAGGAAAGAATGTTGAACCTGGAACATAGTCATTTGTGGAACTTATTAATGAGTGTATGAGACCGTATTTTGAGCCTGATAGTTAAACTTCGGGACGAAATTCTCTTTTAGGGGGAGTGATTGTAACAATTCGGAAGTTTAGGAAAAAGGAAGTACGGAATGTGAGGAAATAGTGAGAGTTGTGAGGAAGTAGTGAGAGTTGAACACCGAACTTTGGGAAGAGAGTACATATGAGAATTAAGGGAATAGTCGGAAAGGGAAGAGTTAGGTGAAACTTCGGGGACGAAGTTTATTTTAAGGGGGGAAGATTGTAATACTCCGTATTTAATAATTATATAATAATATTTTATTGTATTTAGCGAGTTGGGCTTGAGACGGAATAATAATAATATAATAATATAATATTAATAAGCTACATGTACATATACCCCCCCCCCCCCCTTATCCACCCATACTACCTTATCCCATTTCATTCATCATTTCCACCACACAAAATTGAGGGAAATCTTAGAGAGAAAGAAGAGAGAAAAGAGAAGAAAAGGAAGATCGTCTTTTGTCCGTCCGCCTTGAGATCGTAAGGTAAACCGTCTTATACTAGCCTTTATGTTATTATTTTTATACAGTTGACCAGACCCGACCTTGACCCACCTCTGACCCGCCTTTGACCACCATAGGGGCTACGGTTGACCACCCATATGGGGTTTGACCGAGTAGAAAAAAGAAGTTTTGGGGGGTTGTGTCGCGGGTTAGGGCTGCGTTTTTGAGAGGGTTTTCGTTTGGTATGGGTCTTGTTCTGGGCAGATCTATGTTGAGGGAAGAGAGGGGAGTAGAGTGGTAGTTGTGGGTGGTCATGAGGGTGGCCGGAGGTGGCGGTTTCAAAGGAAGGAAGGAGGGATGTCGGGTTTGTTGTTGTTGTTTGTTGTTGCTACTGCCGTGTTGTTTTTTGTTACCGCTGGTGGTTGCCTCGGCGTGGAGGGTGGTCACCGGACCCACCGTGGTCGATGGTGGCTGGCGTGGCCAATGGTGGTGGCAGTTTGTACTTGTGGTGGCCGTGTATGGTGGTGTATGTGTTGGGGTCGAGTTGTTGTTAGTGTTCCCGGTTGTTGTTGTCATTGTTGTTGGTCGTGGCTACTGCCGGCCGTGGTCCACCATGGCTGGTGGTAGTGGCCACGGTGGCGGCAGTGTGTGGTAGTGGTGGTTGAGCTTGAGTCGGGATTTGGGTAGTGTATAAGACGGGTTTATTTAGTTGTATTTGTATAAATAGAATAGTATATTTATACGTATTTATATACGTATTAGATTGGTGTATTTATGCATATTTGTATTATTATCGTATTTTAGGAAATGGGTTTTGTGAGACGATTTTACGAGACGGGCCTAGCTTGTGTGACGGATGCTTATACGGATTTGCTGTGAGGTAGGTTTATCTTACTCAGTTTCATTATTGCATTTATTTATAAAATGAGTCTTTTATCATTCATTTGCATTCAGTGAGTCGTATTTCATATTGTTGGTCATGACGACTCGACGAGTCGGGATTTGAGGAAATCCATGGCATGTTTGGCATGTCATGGTGTATATGGTCTGTCATGCATTTTATATTGTGTCGGTTGTGATTGTATATGTTGGAGGATTCGCGTTGTTGTTTTTTTGGAGAAGTACGACGGTTGGGAGACCGTTTTGCGCTTAAGTCGCCTCTTGGAGCTTCTCACTCCAAGAGGGATGTGCACATTAATGGCTTGAGTTACGGAGGGACTCGTGTGGTTCAGGCACGACTTCTGGCAGGGGATCCGGTTGGCTTCCGGACCCGGTACGTCTGGGCGTGTCCCAGTACCTGTTTGTGGTTATCGGTATGTTTGGGCGTGTGCCGGTACCAGTGTGGTTATCGGTATGTCTGGGCGTGTTCCGGTACTAGTGTGGTTGTCGGTATGTATGGGCGTGTCCCGGTACCGTGGTGGAGGTTGATTGATAATGGTTCATTCATATTAGTCATGTTGCATGTTCACACACTCTAGTCATGTCATAACTTATTTATGTAATGAAACTGACGTTTGTGTGTCCGTGTAATTGTCACCTATCTCTTTTGGGGTGGCTTGTGTCGATCCATATGATATCCTTTGGTCATATGGGGAGCAGGTTAAGTACAGGTTGCTTGGTTAGCACGCGGGAGACGGGACGAGCTTGATGAGTCACGAAACGAGTCTAGTTGACTAGAAGAGTATAGATGTCATGAGTTGTACTTTTATTCATTTGTTTACGTTTATGTAATTCATTAAACATTACATTAATAAAATGTTCTTTGATTGAAGTTTTGAAACACAACCTCGGGAAACCGAGATGGTAACGCTCCAATTATCTTGGCCGGATAGTTGGGGTGTTACACCCGCTATGTGCATCCTATTACCTGTATTATACACAACCTTCCAATCAAATATGATGACAATGGTAAGGCTTTTTCGAGAAGTTTTACTTGGATGAGAGATATGCTTTGTCAAGGTGCTTATACGAATGTTAAAAAGGTCCATCCAGGTTGGGCTAAAGGTGGTTTTCTTAGGTACGCAATTATTGAGTTCGAAAGTCATGGGAAGAAGCATGACTCTTATCGTCAGCGAGAAAACTCCAAGCAAGATACGAGGATCATGATGCTTAAAAGAAAAATTATTATACGGATGATGGGTTACAAGCGCAATATTTATGAATTGCAACCGATTGTGACATTAGTCTATTAAGAACATATCGGCACTATATTGACACTGTGCCTCGTTTATGAGAGGCGGAACAAGTGCCTCCTAATAATCCACATATTGAATTCCCAATATTTATCTCAATCGCAAGGGAATTACAAGATGATTATGTTGATTAATTATTATTATTCTAATTAATGTTGTTGAAACCGCGCGTCTTTTAATTTCTTGTTATGTATGTATTTTTCTTGAATATGCGTGGTAGTGTATTTTATTTTCTAATTATTTATTGCAAATTACGTAGGTTTAAAATATTTGTTAATTAGTCAACTTTTACATTAATTAGTTAATTAATGTTTAGGAATTACCAATGGTTTTGAAAAAAATTATAAATGTGACTATAAATGTTAAAGCATCCTTTATTAACATTCATTAATCAAATCACAATATTTCATCCCCATTACACAAATTTGAAATAACATGGCAATGAACCCTAATTTTATCAACAACGAAGAATGGCTTACACAAACGATTGCAGATGATGAGGAGATTCTCGCCGGGCTTCCCACCGATCAACACACATTAATTAAAGCATCCGTAGAACATCAACGAAATTATTGGATTAAGAGGCATGAAGCAGTCCAGCTTGTCAACCAAGCCTCATCATCATCATCATCTTCATATCCTCGTCGGCCTATTACTCACAACTTGGCGGCAACGAGAGATATATTGAGTTGTACTCTTCCAACCTTATCTCCACATGCAAGTCATGTCCTTGCATATATTCAATCTGTTATTGCAAAATATGAAGCCAATGACCCTGAAGTTAGCGGTATAACAGAGTGGCGTAGTTGATGGCAGGTTGAGAAGCGCTTTTTACTCTTAACCGAGGTTGTTCTGGCTTATTATACATCTTTTGATTTCTGATAAATGCTGTAATGTATTTGGTTTAAAATTAAATTAAATGTTCATTTTGAAAGTGTTGAGTTATGCTTGTTTGATTTGCTTCCATTTTTTAAACTCCATAGATCAGTCAGTAATCAAGATTGCTGTTACATTAAAATACTCATTATTAACGGTTCTCCTACAAACGTTGTCAATTGTGAAGTTATAACTTCAATGTGGATTGTTCATTAACAACGGTTCTCCTACAACCGTTCTCAATCGTAACGTTATAACTTCAATGTGGACCGTTCATTAATTGTTTGACCATACGACTCAATATATTAAAAAAATAAATACATGTAAGATATGACCATACGACCCAATATAGTAAAAAAATAAGTACATGTAAGATATGACAATGAGATTTTTTAAGCCGTGGTGAATATTTCTCATTATTCTTGATTTGACCAATGCACAGACTGTTCATCTGATCGATGCATCCCTATATATGTACGGAATGTTCATTTATTTTTTTATTGAATCAACGTTGCATTATTAGTGGGTTTGAATCAACGCTGCATCTTAACAATAATTTTAATTTTGTTCCAAAATTATGGCCATTAACCAAGGTACAAATATTGCGAGTCCATGGGTGCAGAGGGATCGTAAGTTTTTAGAAGAAGAAAATAAAAGATTAAGGAAACTGCGTCGTCAACCGAGCTATATTCAAAGCGAGAAGAAAATGGATGCGTTATGAGAAAGGTTAAAGGAACAATGTCTTTTCCATTTCATTAAGTTCCCCCCTAAACATATAATTCGTGAAGGTACAAATAAGAATTCATCGGCTTTCAAAGTTAGTTCTTCTGAGGATTTGATGGTGGGGTATATATTACCCAGATGTGATTGGTATGTATCTACCGTGAGTTAAGCAACAAAAACTTGGCTTAATTGGTGGTTTAGGTCATCGAAGGTGATGTCGTATTTGGAGGAAAAGACCAGAGTCGAAATGGACTCTTATAGCATCATTAATGGGAAGAGATATTGTCCATGACGTAGTGTATTTTGGGTTATTTGATTAATTGTATGTTTATTAATTGCCCATTGGGTTGTATTTAGGAAACTAAATAAGAAAAGAAGTTTTTAATATATGCATTAATGACATTGGGTTGTGTATAATTTAGTCTTGATTTTCTTACTTAATACTAAATATGGAAGTTATTTAATGTTTAAATACAACCCAGTGGGTTGTACACCATCAAATTCTGTTTAATTAAAAGACAACGGTTCCACTTAAACCGTTGTATAAAAATTAAGAAGATGCTTTTATTTTTTGGCGGGAAAAACTGGACAAAATGAAAGATAAAAGACGACGGTTACACACCAACCGTTGTATTATAATGAAAACAATTACGCATTTTTATTCAACCATTGTCATATGGTAATATAAAGAAGGCGGTTTGGCTTAACCCGTGTTTATTAGTTTCAATTAAATCAATCCTCAACCAACAACACATGCAAACCTTCTCCTCGCTCACTTAAAACCCTCGAACACTGAGTTTCCCTAGAACCACTAGTCTTCTCCTCGCCATCGCCGTCGCCATCCCCATCGCCATTGCCTCCACCGTCCCCTCCATCATCGCCAGATCAACCCGGCTTCTCCTCGTTGAATAAGTAATAAACCCTACTCCTTTGTCTCATTAACTTAATGTCTTTATTTTCTTTTTTAGCTGTGATATTATCCCCAAATTATCTTAGGTTTATTGTGTGTTAAACAACACCTATTATTTTATCTATATTGTGTGTTAAACAACACCTATATTTTTAAGTATACTGTGTGATCATTTATTTGAGATGGTGCTCCTGCTATGTCGACTTAATGCTTAAAGTTAGTAGTTTATTAATTTTTGGTTTAGATATGGGTGGAAAGCGGAAAAGAAAAGATGGGAAAAAGTCAGGCGAAGAAGATTCAGGTGATGAGAATAATTTGCAATCGGTTACTGGGCGAAGATGCCATATGGTTTCCCTAGAAGCAATAGAGAGAGGGATACCTAATGAACTTCAATGGGATCCATTAATGGGGCTGCCAGATGGTACCTTTGCTGCAAATTTTGCGAGTTGGATTGGCTGTTGTATAAGACAGTATGTGCCTCTCGGTTTGCCGCGTATCAATCAGTTGAGTGAAGACCTGAAGGAACAGCAAAGGGAGAGAATAAAGGTATGTATATACAATAATAAATGCTTTACATGAAATTATATTAGTTTTCGATATGTGCTATTAGCCGAAACTAACCAAATATGCTCATCATATATGCAGTTAGCTTACACTGTCTCCAAACACAATGATGGTTACCTACAAAAAAAGATATGGGAATCCTTCAGAGCATGGAAGTTAAAGGTTTCTCGGAACCACTTGTTCAACAAGAAGACCGGGGAGATGAACAAGAAACCACCAACGAAGAAGTATCGGCATGTCAGCCAGGAAGATTGGGATAACTATATCGCTTATAGGCAGTCTGACAAGTTTAAAGTAATTTATCTTCGACTCATTGGGATTACTATATTAGTAATCACTTAATAAGTAAAGAAATATGCTTACGTTACTCGATATAATTCATTTTATGAAGACTATGAGTAAGCAGAACATAGAGATCATTTCAAAGAAACAGAGCATCTTTCGTGGCTCCAGAGGTGGTTATAGATTGATTAAGGCGAAGCTTGTAAGTATTTAATTCTTATATTATTAGGTGTTATATATATATATATATATATATATATATATATATATATATATATATATATATATATATATATATATATATATATATATATATATATATATATATATATATATATATATATATATATAGAGAGAGAGAGAGAGAGAGAGAGAGAGAGAGAGAGAGAGAGAGAGAGAGAGAGAGAGAGAGAGAGTCGGGATCCGGTGAGAACTCCAAAATATTTGAGGATTGAGGATTAGTGAATACAATATCATAGTTTCTTCAATACAATATCACGAAAAATCTGACATTTGCAAATTTTTTTTTTTTTTTTTTAAAAAAAAAGTTATAATTTTTTTTTTCTGTACAGGTGTTTTTTTGGGTGATATTTTATCGAATAACCTGTGATATTGTATTGAACACCCTCTGATATTGTAACAAAATCCTCAATCCTCAAAAAGATAGTGTATCCTCACATGATCCCATTCATATATATATATATATATATATATATATATTCATATTAATCATATATATTTTGAGAGGATATCAATGTGATGAATGAATAGAAGCCAAAGCTTGGAACTGTCAATCGTCACGACACTTGGGTGGCCGGTCACACTCCTAAGAATGGACAGTTAGAATCTCCATATGATAAGGCCATCAAAGAGAAAATTGTAAGTTTGAATAAATATGTCACTCCTACCACTCGTGGTTGGTTATATAATTATGAGTTTAAATAAAATTTAGTCCCATAATGGTTTTTTGTGTATGTAGAGGATCTGTGAGAAGGAGGCAGAGGAAGGAAAATGGAATCCTCAAGGACGTGATGACATTCTTGCTAGGGCTATCGGCAAAGCAAAACATCCAGGTCGTGTGAGAGAGGTATCGACGCATGTTGGTATCACTAAGTATTTTGCGAAAACTACTCGAAGGACAATGAGTGGCGATGATAGGGTATATAAATACTGTATTTTATTCCACATAATTTATAAATATTGATGCGTGTCTTTTATATGATGTTTTGCACCTCATTTTACATGCATTTCAGAGCTCATTTGTGTAGTTTAAGCTACCATTTCCCCCATTTCCGTCTACTTTCGTGTTTTTGTACTTTATTGCAGGAATGTGAAGAATCCAGCGGAAATCAAGCTAAATCCGTCCCCGAGTATCCTGCATTGCATTTTGACGTGAAGAATTTACTTAAGGAACAAGCTTGGTGCGCATTCCAAGGCCCAAAAGACAAGTCCACGGGATTATAGAAGTCAAGTAGCAGCTCAAGCAGTCGATCGACCACTACCTTCAGTCGATCGACCAACCATCGGGTTCCAGAAGCTACTATTCATTGCTATTTAGTCGATCGACCAGTCCTAGCAGTCGATCGACCAAGCCGCTATCCCAGACGAGAATTAAAAGCTCGAGGAAATGCAAGCCCATTGAGTTTAGGTTTTGATAATAATTGTTACGTATATTTCCTATATAACGTAACCTAGAAACATCAGTTTATGAGGAAGTTTTCACATTAAGTTTTACATACAGTTCTTTAGAAATAATTAGGGTTTGGGAAACTATTTTGCATTGGATTTTCGTTGTGCTTTCAATCTTTCCGTTACGATCCTTCTGCAATTTCGGTATTCACTTGCTCTATTTTCAGTTCATCTTTATTGCATTGATAGTATAGGAATTGTTAGTTAGTCTCCCGAAACCGAATTATCTTTATTGTTAATTGTTTGTTCATTCATTTTAAGCATGAAACCTTCTGTCTATTTCGTTAATTTCATTGTTGTTATCATCGTTAGTATGAGTAGCTAATTTATTCGTGCTAGGATGTAAGGGAATTATAGTGTAGGCGGCAACATAAAGAACACGGCCTGATTCGCGTGTTGGTCGATCGACCACCCTACCCGGTCGATCGACTGACCACGTGAGGTTTTTATTTTCGTTTTAATTGTTTTAATTCTTAATTCGACGAATCGAGTGCACACGACTAGTTGAATGCTTAGGATATGACTGACCCATTAGATCGAGAGATAGGGACAGTTGCTAGATCACCAATTAAAATGACTAAACTATGCCAGGATCGAAAGATAGGTAAAGTTTAGATCGTAAATCACTTTTCAGGACGAAAGTTAGTATTAGTGATATTAGGGACCTATAGCGAGATCGAAAGATGCTATTTGTTAAGAGTGGACCGAGAGGACCTCTTTATTTCCCGCCTCATGGGTTTTGTTTAGACCTGTTTAATATGCTGCCGCCGAAAATATAACGAACCGACCATCCTAGTACCTCTTTTATACTTGATTTCATCCGTTTGCTTAGTTCACTTTATTTTATTGCTCATTAGCTGTAGACCAAATCCAATCAAACCCCCACCTTTTGTTACCTTAGACCGAATTTAAACAACTAGAAATTACGCCTGCCTCTCTGTGGTTCGACCCGACTGCCGCTAGCTATAGTTGTAGTTGGAGTTTATAAATATTATTTTTGACACCTCACGACGGGTATCAAATTTTGGCGCCGTTGCCGGGGAGGCAATAGTTCTAATTTTTAGTTGTTTTATTTTTAGTCTTTCTTAGTTTAAGGGACATCCGTTCCTTAAACTTTTCTTATATTCATTTTGTAGTTTCTTCTTATGCGCAGGTCACAGGGTGGTGAACTAGTATCATTAAATCCTGAGATCGAGAAATCCTTGCGCGAGTTGAGACGATCACAAAGGGTATTACCGACAGAGGAAGAGCTGAGTACTCTGTCAAGCTACTACGAGAACGCTTTGTTCGAGGAAGATCCACCTACATCTCCTGCTTCAATTTCTTGGAGACAGTCACTTCTCGAAGTTCCAGTCATGGTGAAGAAGCAACCATTGCTAGTCACTCAGAGCCGACAGCTGCGAATCTCTACAAAGGATTCGAACTACCTGGGGAGGCGAGAAAATTCGAGCCAAAGCCTTCCTATATTAACCTGGTTGAGAGAAACCAGTTCGGGGGTGCTGCAAATGAGGATGCAGCCAAGCATATGGAGATTTTTATTGACTATTGTTGCTCTACACCCCCGCCGACCGGTGTGACCCAAGATCAGATCAAGGAGACCATGTTCATTTTCTCTCTTCGCGACGCTGCAAGAGAGTGGTATATAGATCTGGACCGAGCCGCCCATGGGATCACCGACTGGAATTCCTTAGCCCTGGCATTCTACAAAAAGTAATTCTCTGCCTCGAAGACGAATGCCATTAGAGCTCAAATCACGAGCTTTAAAGAAGTGTCTGATGAGAACTTTCATGAAGCATGGTTCCGTTTCAAGAAACTGGTGCGAACCATACCGCACAATGGGTTCGAAAAATGGAGCCTTTGCAACCAGTTCTACAATGGGCTGTATGACTATCAGAGGGCTATTTTGGATGCTGCAGCCAATGGCCGATTTGCTGAAAACATGGGAGAGACAAAGGGGTGGAAGATCATCGATGATTTGGCCACTCATAAGGCTGAATATGGGAATTCGAGAGGAAACCAGAGGAGAGCTGCTGAATCTTCCTCTGTTGCTGCACTATAAGCTCTCACTGCAAGGTTTGACAAATATGAGTTGGGAGGAGCTTCTAAAGGAGGGATGTACCATGTTAACGCTGTTTCAGACGGTCCTTTCGTCTCGTAGAAGATGTGGAGCCGAGGGCATGTCTCGGAGAATTGTTCTGTCCCCTTTGAGTCTGTCTTTGCCGCCTTTCAACACTATAGGCGGACAAACACGTACTATGAGCCGAATGTCCACCCCAACCTGAGGTGGAGCGGCAGAATGTCCTAAATCCGACTCAACCTCCACAACAACAAAGAAGAAGAAGCAAGCCTATGTGCCCCTCACAAACAACCATATCAAAACCTCCGTATATTCCTCGAGAAAGCAACAATCCCAAAATTCTCGAGTTCACCTAGTTGAAGAACTTATTGCTTTGAAGGAGTCCCATGCTAGAGAGGTAGGGATGAAGATGCTAGAGAGCCAAATTGCTCAATTGGCTAGCAAGAGTACCACTCGAACTCCGGGACACTTACCAACTCAAACGACCGAAAGAGACCCTAAATGCCATAACTTTGAGGAGTGGGTCTACCCTGGAGGGGCCTGCTATGGTCGAGGATGCCACTGCGAAAGATGAGGCAAAACCGAGTCAAAACAAAGCTGGAACGAGCAAAGGAAAGAAAAAGGCATCTACAGGTATATCGATCGATCGGTGACATACCGATCGATCGGCCCGAAGTGCGGGTTATAGAGCTGGTCTGTTCATCCCGATCGATCGATCGACATCACTGGTCGATCGGACCGAGATCCTTCTGGCGATAACGAGATTTTTCGTCCTCCGATGCCCGACAACTTGAGGGATCATTTGTTCCGGGAACGCGATCCGAAAATATTGGGAAAGACCGAGAGTCTTGATGGGTGATCCGGCTCAAGTTCGATCAATGACGGTTAATGGCTCACATTTGAGACGGTCTGAAGAAGGGTCAAGCTTCAATAAGGAGAAAGTTGTGGACTTTCAGCCTAAGTCCACGGATGCCGGCATGCGAGACTTAGAGGAGAGGGCTAAGGTACTTCTCTCAGCCCCGTATCCAGAGAGACTAGTGCCGACGAAGAAACAGGTATCTTTCAATAAATTTGAAAAATTTATTCGTAGCTTGAATGTACAAGTGCCTTTCCTTGAGTTAGTTAATCAAGTGCCTGCCTATACTAAATTCATGTAACAACTCCTGTCTGAGAAAAAGTCACTTGAAAATGTGCATACTGTCGCATTAACCAAAGAGTCCTGCTCTTATTTGTCTCACACTGCACCCCATAAGCTAGAGGACCCGGGTAGCTTTTTTGTTCCTTGCAATATAGGTACCTTCTCTATTGAGAAGGCATTATGTGACTTAGGAGCTAGTATAAGTGTCATGCCCCTGAGTCTAGCTAGGAAGCTCAAACTAACTAGGTTCGCAGTGTGATATGATATGATGACGGATGGTGATCGATGCGGTCCAGCCAATAGGGGTCGTAGAGGACATTCCTGTCCAAATAGGAAAGTTTTTCTTCCCCGTCGACTTCGTTGTACTTGACATGCCTGAGGATGCCCATATTCCCATTATTTTGGGTATGCCATTTCTGCACACTGCTGGTGCAGTCATAGATGTTGGTCTAGGAACCTTGACCTTCAAAGTGGGCAAGCATTCTATCGTCTTTGCCCAGCCGTCTAAGAAAAAGGAACCCATGTGGCCTGTGACTTGTAATACGGTTTCTGACAAGAAATCGTACTTTGTGCTTCCTGATATGCCTATCTCTATTCCTGTTGTAACCCTTCCCCCCCAGATTGGGAGCAAATCGGAGAAAGATTTGTCTATTTTCGATATTAGTCAGAGCTGGTTTGGGAAGGAAGAGCGCAAGTCACTCTAGCTGCGAAGAAGCCAATCATCTCACGAGGAGGTCTTGGTTGCCTTAGCTATGCCACCGATGAGGAAATTGATGACGAGCCGGTCAAGGCAAGAAAGTCCGATTTGGATTCTGACGAGTCTGAAGAGGTCGTTGATTAGGGAGATGATGAAAGTGTTGATCCGTTGAGCTATACGGACGTGGAAGCTAAGAAGGGTGCAGCTGATAAGATAAGCACCATTGAGGCTACCTCTAGTAGCCAGAAGCCAACGAAGTGGGCCATACCGTGGCCGTTTTTGATCAACTACTAGTTGGTCACATTGCTTATCAAACATTTTATTGTTTTTAAACACTTTTTATTGCTTTTGTGTGCGCGAAACTTCGCATTTTATTTTGCTTGCTTAGGATTTTATATGCTTTAGACTTTACTTTGGGTTTTGCGCAATTTTGGGCGCGTATTGTTGTGCACTTGCAGGTTTTTAGACCTCATTAGCTTAAGAAATTGAGCAAATACGAAGAAATAAGAAGTTTCAGCAGTATTTCGATCGATCGGTGGTTGGTCGTCGATCGGTGGTCTGCGGTTTCCAGGAGCTTCTGTTCCTGTTCACTTGGTCGATCGACTGAGTGATGTAGTCGATCGACCACCATGTACTGATGTACCTGTTCACGACCTCTCTCCTGCTATGTTTGGTCGATTTGCGGACTTAAGGGAGTTTTCTACTCCACTTTATCTTCCGTCATTTTATTTATTTCTTCTATTTTCTCAATTGTGCACAATTTTACCGCTTCAAAATTGTCTTCTCGATTTTATGCGTGAGTTTTGTTTTTGTCTTTTCAGGTACTTATTAGTAGCACTGCTGGCTACTGAAACCTCCTAGCTCACGCTGGTTTGGGGAGGTTTCCTTTGATGCGCTTAAAAGTCTTGTGAGTTCCCAATTTTCACTTCATGTCATATCTATTTGTTTAAATTTCTCGCAAATTCCCGTTTCTCTTTTCTTCATTACATGATTTTGCACAATGGGGACATTGTGTGATTTGGTTTGGGGAAGGGTTTTGCGTCGCATTCATTCTGCTTTGCATTCACGTTTACTGCATTTTATGTCTTGCATTGTTATTTATTTCCTATATATATACAAAAATCAAAATTCAAAAAAAAAAATTGAAAAATTTCATAAATTTCAAAAAAATTGCACGTTTATTTTAGCATGTAGGTCGAGTCGGGACGGTAGTATTTCAATGATGATATTGTAATTGCATCTGTTTTCGCCTAAGCCTTGCTAATTAACATGTTATTAGTAGAATCATATATGCATATCTACGAGTTTTCGTTAAATTTATTTGCTGAACTAGAGACTTGACTTTGAATTTTGGCAAACTACATCATATTTCTGAGATTTAGAGCCTATAACTGGTGACATCTATGACCGGTTTATTTAGGAATGTGAGTAGTACTCCTTATGAGACATGTTTCCTTAATTTGCATAAATATGAACTTAATCTGCTTAATACCTGTATGCATTCGGTTTGTGGTTTGTTGACACATGTGGTAGAGGTTTCCTTTTTTTTTTTATTATGCCTATAAGCTCCACACTGCCAAAAATAACCTTTTTGTCCCATTACCACATCCTACATTTAGCCTGTCCTTTGTCAAGCTAGTAGTCCATGTTTTTGGGATTGTTACTTCGTTTTTGGTGGTATTTACTCAATTGAGATGATTGTTGGGAAAATGAAAAGAAGGAAAGGAAGAAATATAAAAAGAAAGAAGAGAAAATGATTCGAAAAAAGAGAAAAAGAGGTTCTGTACTGTTCAAAGCAGTCGATCGACTGCTATACTTGGTCGATCGACTGGAGTTCGAAAGAGAAAAAAAAAAAAGAATCAATTCGCATAATTCAAGCCTTTATCTTTTGGCGATTTTTGCTCCCATGTATTATCCATATCTTATGGGGAGTTAGTTGATTACTTTTATACCTGGAGATTATGAGATTTGTGCTTGCTATAGCACCGTTTCATTTGTTTTTGAGCAAGAAGTTGGATGTTGCCATATGGTTCAGTTTCGGTACTAGCTTGATCACCTGTACCTCCACTTTTCCATAAAATGTTTTGCCTCTTCTTACCCATACCTCACATATCCCATATATACCTCGGCATGTGTCATGATCATTTGTTGGTTGGAATGCATATGTACGGTCATAGAGATTACTTTCATATTATATTGAAGGCATGTTCTTATAGGTCGTAGTTAGGTGAGAGTCTGTACAAAACGAATTCTTTCTATCCTCTTATATTTTCACCTATGCTTATGAGTGATTTGAGCGGCCCGCGAGAGTCCAATTTGATAAGTCTCTATAGTTGACGGTTCAGCATAGTTTTTAATGACTTCATAACTCGTTTGCATGATTCATACGCTAATTGATTGTTGGTTGTTGCATTAAAATGGTTTAGGCTTTACTTGTTGCAATTCGCTCTGAGTTTGAACTCGTTCCATTAGATCGAGTCTAGTTCTTTCTTGGGGACAAGCAGGGGTTTGGTTTGGGGAAGTTTGATGCGTGTCTTTTATATGATGTTTTGCACCTCATTTTACACGCATTTCAGAGCTCATTTGTGTAGTTTAAGCTACCATTTCCCCCATTTCCGTCTACTTTCGTGTTTTTGTACTTTATTCCAGAAATGTGAAGAATCCAGAGGAAATCCAGCTAAATCCGTCCCGAGTATCTGCATTGCATTTTGACGTGAAGAATTTACTTAAGGAACAAGCTTGGTGCGCATTCCAAGGCCCAAAAGACAAGTCCACGGGATTATAGAAGTCAAGTAGCAGCTCAAGCAGTCGATCGACCACTACCTTCAGTCGATCGACCAACCATCGTGTTCCAGAAGCTACTGTTCATTGCTATTTAGTCGATCGACCAGTCCTAGCAGTCGATCGACCAAGCCGCTATCCCAGACGAGAATTAAAAGATCGAGGAAACGCAAGCCCATTGAGTTTAGGTTTTGATAATAATTGTTACGTATATTTCCTATATAACGTAACCTAGAAGCATCAGTTTATGAGGAAGTTTTCACATTAAGTTTTACATACAGTTCTTTAGAAATAATTAGGGTTTGGGAAACTATTTTGCATTGGATTTTCGTTGTGCTTTCAATCTTTCCGTTACGATCCTTCTGCAATTTCGGTATTCACTTGCTCTATTTTCAGTTCATCTTTATTGCATTGATAGTATAGGAATTGTTAGTTAGTCTCCCGAAACCGAATTATCTTTATTGTTAATTGTTTGTTCATTCATTTTAAGCATGAAACCTTCTGTCTATTTCGTTAATTTCATTGTTGTTATCATCGATAGTATGAGTAGCTAATTTATTCGTGCTAGGATGTAGGGGAATTATAGTGTAGGCGACAACATAAAGAACACGGCCTGATTCGCGTGTTGGTCGATCGACCACCCTACCCGGTCGATCGACTGACCACGTGAGGTTTTTATTTTCGTTTTAATTGTTTTAATTCTTAATTCGACGAATCGAGTGCACACGACTAGTTGAATGCTTAGGATATGACTGACCCATTAGATCGAGAGATAGGGACAGTTGCTAGATCACCAATTAAAATGACTAAACTATGCCGGGATCGAAAGATAGGTAAAGTTTAGATCGTAAATCACTTTTCAGGACGAAAGTTAGTATTAGTGATATTAGGGACCTATAGCGAGATCGAAAGATGCTATTTGTTAAGAGTGGACCAAGAGGACCTCTTTATTTCCCACCTCATATGTTTTGTTTAGACCTGTTTAATATGCTGCCGCCGAAACTATAACGAACCGACCATCCTAGTACCTCTTTTATACTTGATTTCATCCGTTTGCTTAGTTCACTTTATTTTATTGCTCATTAGCTGTAGACCAAATCCAATCAAACCCCTACCTTTTGTTACCTTAGACCGAATTTAAACAACTAGAAATTACGTCTGCCTCTCTGTGGTTCGACCCGACTGCCGCTAGCTATAGTTGTAGTTGGAGTTTATAAATATTATTTTTGACACCACATGACGGGTATCAAATATATATGCTGAAATTATACTAATTACTTTAATCATATTCATTTCTACTACACAGCTACAAACAATGGCCGGGTCTCTCAAGGAATGGTGGAAACGGGGGATAAGCCATCTAAAGAAGAATTGGTTATGGTTCGGCAAGTCATAAAGGAAGCATGGGAGAAGAAGGAAAAAGCGGGCATGCGAGCTGAGGATGACATGGCAAAGAAGAATGAGGTGGGAGCCGAAGACATGTCAAAGGATCAAGATTGGGAAGTTGAAGAGGAAGCCATGAAGGCCGTGAGAGAGGAGGTGGAGGTAGTTGATGATGACACGTTCTTCTCATCTCCAAATCCGGATTTCGACGAGGTATTAGCAACTACGACTAGTTTATAATTGTTATATATATACTAATTAATTAAAAATGTGAAGGGTGTTTGAAAGAAGCCTTGTGTTCTTTACTACCGTGCCCGTAAAGTACAAACTGGCAAAATTGCTATTGCTAGGGCAGCCGCGTTCTATTACGACCAGATTCATGAAGTTGAGGTTCATGGCATGCCCCTCCGTCCAAAATGTGGGAAAGTGGAAATGACCCACTTATATCTGGAGGAGTATGGTATTCTAAGAGTACCACTTACAGATTGGTGTTTGCAAGATGTCGTGGGTTCTTTTGTGCAATGGTCTGAAGCATTCATTAATGTTGGCATCTCCGGGGTAGTTATGCTAAAGCTAACACATTTTATATAATGAACGCCTTTAAATTTATTAGGGTAACCTTATCTAACATATAGTAAGTATTTTAATTTTTACATTTGCAGGAGTTACACGAAGCCATTATGGCTGAACTTAGGACTACTACGTCAACACCCAAAGTCACTGATTCGACTGCCTCTCCACCCGAAATTTAAGAGGTAGTAATAATTTGAAAAATAGATTGTGAATTTTTTTATTTTTTATTTAAATTATATATGACGTCTCGGGTGATGTATATATATATTTTTTTCTAAATTGTAGACGGAACTTAAAGCAGATGACTTATATTATAAGCCATCTAATTATGTTGCACCCGAGCCTGCTACTCCTATTATAACTAAATATCAGAGCGATGATTATAAGCAAAAATTGAATACTCCAATGCTGAGAGCTTTGCACCAGCTGGTTGAAAGGAAGGTAGTTACCGGGGATGTACTCATTATTCAGATCAAAGAGGCTATTGTGGGTGAAGGTACAGTTGCTAATTGGATGGGGAATCACTGTGTCAGTTTCTCGACCTTGACGAGTTAGATGCTATACACATTTTAATTTGGATGAAGTAAGTTCATTAATAAAACTTGTAATTTGGTTTTACGAATAGTGATGTTTATTTAAATCATCAATGAAAATATCATTCTTCGTTCCATTTGACGTAATAGGTACCTGTTTACACACATCGCTGAGGGGAAATACGTTTCTCATGACTACGGATTCTTGAAACCTGTTGTGTTCTCTCTAAAGGTGCATGGAGATACATACGAAAATCACATCGATAAAATTGCTCAACAGTTGACGACGGCCAAAAGCCTATGGCTTGCCCCATACAATGAGAATCGGTATGTATTGTACTTTATTATAATGAATCACGATTCTATTCATTTATTAACACGCTTACATGCATGTATATGAACTAACAGTTCAATTTTGAATATTTCATAGCAAGCATTAGCTGCTAGCGGCAATCAATGTGAGAAAAAGCACAGTGTACTGGATTGACTCTTGCGGACATAGTCCCTCTGAGAAATTTGTAAAGATGATAACTGAGTAAGTTTACAACCTTACATTATAATGTCATTTGTTATTGTATGACCTTTGAAGACTAGGCTCCTTTTAATGTCCCATCAATATTACTGAGCCAAATGCTAATTATAATTTCCTATATATATTTATGAATTAGTGTGTTTCGAGCAATTGCAGCACTAAGTCCAACTTTTGTCCCGATAAAGGTAAGTGTATTCTTAATAATTACTCCTATAATTTAATTTATGTTTATGCGAGAGGTTGATCTAATTTAGCTTATTTGTATGTGATTTATATAATAGTATCCTTTACAACCAGACAACAAACAATGCGCCTTTTACTGTTGTCGGTCTATGTGGGAGATTATCACCCAAAATTATATCAACATAGAGTCGCCGGTTAGTGTGTTTTAATAACTATTTCAAACATAACTTGGGTTTAATTCTGTGTAATATTCCACTTATTCTGTCTATTTTGATTAAGTATATTTTGATTTGTAGTTCCCACTTTTAATCAACAAAGACCCAACCTATTCGAAGGAAGACATCGCCGACATGAGAAATAAGTGGGCCACTTATTTTCTTTCATTACCGGAGTGTCAATAGTCCACTCATTATGTATGTGTGTATATAGAGCTCTGTGTATTTAGTTTTGGTCACCCTGTTTATAATATTTTGATGTTGGGTTGAATAGATTAATCCGTGTAATATTCTGATGATGCAGGATTGCATTTTTGCAATGCGCAGCTGCTGAAATGCTATTTTGCAGTAGCATTTCAGCGGAACCTGCTACTGAAAATGATGCTGGGTTGAATAGATCAATCTATGTAATATTCTGATGATGCAAGATTGAATTTTTACAATGTGCATTTCTTTGAAATGCTATTTTGCAAGTAGCATTTATTGAAACGCTCATCGCAAAAATTAGCATTTTTTCTTTGGAACTGCTAAAACAATTTATTTTAAAAAATATTTATAAATTCGATAACGGTTAAAAATAAAACCGTGGTCAATAAATATATTGACAACTGTCGCATTTACATAGAAACCCGTTGACATATTCATCCATAATGCTACGGCCAAAAATATAATATAGCAAAATAAAACCGTTGTCGCATTCATGACATTTAAAATTGTTTAATAAGCTTAAACCGTTGTCATATTTAATATTTTACAACGGTTTTGTTTCAATAAAACCGTTTTCAGAGGTTTCCGTAGAGCATTCCAACTAATACTACCACGGTTTCATTATTATAGACAACGGTTTTTGAACCGTTCTAAATATTGTATTACGGTTATTTTAACCCGTTATTTACATTTTTTAACGGTTCCGTCTTTTTAACAACCGTGGTAACATAATAACAACGGTCGATGTAATAACGGTTCCGTGTTTTGTATTAGAACGATATATCACCTTATCTAACCGTTGTTGATTCTATTATTTGGCGTAGTGCTTATGTGTGCCTATAACATGAATAATCCCGTTAAAAGAACTATGTGTAGTACAATGGGTGTTGCGTAATTAAGTCGTCGTAGGATGTGTAAAAATTAAGTTGCCTTGTGTATGATCGAAGTAAGGTTTAAGCGTGACGAGTTCTGGATGAGTGGAACTCCGAACAATGTTTGTTGTTTTGCAGGGGAATTATTCATAAAGTGTTCGAATTTCGATACTGTGCTGGTATACTCGACCGAGTAAAACGGATACTCGACCGAGTAAGCAAAATCCGGCCGAGTATAAAGGCACTCGGCCGAGTACCCAGAATGGCGTTTTAGGCCAACTACTGACCTCTGAGTACTCGACCGAGTAGACCAAGTACTCAGCCGAGTAGGTTCAGTACTCGGCCGAGTACTCCAATTATTTGCGGTTCAGCTCGAGTTTTTCTAGAAACGTATTAAACCTATTTTTATCATTCTTCACGCCTCACACTCTCATTCTACACACAATTTTCATCAAAATTTCTCTCTCTCAACATAAACTTGGGTGATTTTGCTAACTTTGCTCTCGGATTTGTTCTTGCCTTTGCTCTTTCTACTCAATCTCCGACTTAAGGTATGCAACTATCAAAAACTCCTTATTTTAATTATGTTAAGTGAGAAACTTGCCCCAAATCTGAAAATTTTACTTTTATAATTCAAGGATTTATGTTTGTATGATACTAGCTTGGTAGTAATTGCTCTTAATCATTGATTTACTCATGCAAAAGATAGTTTCCATGCTCAAAAATTCCCGATTTGTACCAAAAATTTCTAGGGTTTTGCCCAAATTTTTGATTTTTGGTCACATAGATTGCTACTAAGATGTTCTTCATGGTTCAATGGATGGTGGTAATGCTCTACCAAGTTTAAAATTCATGCCTTTTGATAGAAAAATCCGTCTTAAAACTCCGTCTTATAAGTGTATAAACTGAAAAAGCGCCCTTATCCAGATATAATTTCCGAAAAATTCTTGTTCAACTTGTATTGTTGCAGCATGCCGAAACCAAGAGCACCTCCAAAGAAAAGGACTCGTGCCAATGTTCCAATTGAGGAGGGTCAATCGAGCCAAGAACCGCTTGCTCCACAAGTAGACGAGTACCCATCAGTAATCTTTGCTAACTTCAAACAGCGGCCTGCTTTCGTGGCTTTGATGAGTCGAACCATGAGACCGACTTGTTGTATAGACCCTGAGATCTTGACAACTTTCGGCGTGGACTCGGATATATCACACATATTCGAGATTTTGCGGATGGATGAGTTGTACCAACTTCACAAGAAGTCTTACCCGTTTCTTACCTTAGAGTTCTTGAGTTCTTTTGAATATCATGTGATTGGGAAAATAATTGATATGAGGGTCGAAGTGTCATCTATTCTCCCTAATCAAAACACTATTTATATTTTCAATAAACTACTCTTAGTAGAGCGGTAAGTAAAGGTCGGATCTGAAGGGAGAAGTAAAGTATTGACTTACCGGTTGTGAATAGCTATGTCTTTGGTGTCACAATTTGGGTTGAGAGTTGCAATCTAAACTACTTAACAAAAGCAAGGTAAATAAATGAAATTAAAGCAAAGCAAGCAAATGGGGTTTGTAAACAATTGATTAAAGTACTAGGGTGTCATGGGTTCATAGGGGAATCATGATGAGATCATATAAATGAGTTTCATAGATGCAAGAAAATTATTGTTGTAGTGGAATCGAGTTAGTTTATATCTTACAATTCCTAGAAAGTTTTGGATCTCGGAGCCGAGTCGGTCAAGACTTTACAACACCTACAAGTCGACTTAATTCTTCCTATTCGACTATATGCATGGTCTAACAAGCCTTGAGTTGGTTTATGTCTTACAAGTCTTGTTGAAAGGATAAGAGAATCATGCTCGGTTGTTAATCAAGCATTTCATTAAGCATAACATGTGCATAAGTTGAAACTACAACAAGTAAGCAATCATATGAACTTATTAAGTAAAGATCTACCCCAAGATTAACTCCCCTAATCCCCCATTAACCCTAGTTAAGGAACTGCTCAGTCATTTTCATGGTGGACATGCTAAAAATGGTGTCAATCATATTAACAAGTCTAAACATGATGAAAGAGTAAAACAATAAACAAGTATTAACTAAAGAGTAGAGAAATTGTACCAACTTAGGATGATCAAATAGAAAGTAAAGAATAAAAGAATAAAACTTGATGGATGATAAAGAGTTGTCAATTCTCCAATAAACCCAAATAATCTTCAAATTACCCAACTAGATCTAAGAATACTTGAACAATAATTAAGGAAAGATTAAGATGTAATTAAGATTGAATTGTGTAATTGGATTGTATTAATCTACTAAATAGCTTGAATTAATCTAAGATAACTTGATTAAACTAATTAAAACTTGATAATCTCACTTGCTAATACAAAGGGGTATTTATACTAAGTCCAAGTATTAGGGTAACTAAGGGCTTAAATGACGATTAAGCCCCTTAAATGAGTTTAACGCCTTACAAGTCTTGCTTGGAGACGCACGACCTGCTGCTGTTGCCCGCTCATGCTGCATTAAAGGACGCTCGACCTGCCTTGGGGACGCCCGAGCTGTGCTGTGGGACGCCCGTCCATAATAATGGGATGCCCGGTCTGGCTCTGGGTTGCCCGTCCTTTCTTGCAAATTTCCTTCTTCTTTTCTTGGCTGCCTCTGGATCCGTAGGGATCCTTTGGAGGTCGAGGGGCTCCTTCATCACTGCCCATATACTTGTTTTATTAACTTAGGCCTTTAGTATTGGTCTCCTCTTTATTGCTTGGTCGTTAGATGCGATCCATTTAGCTCCGTTTTGGGTTAGCATTCCTCTCCTACCAAGGACACAAAACCTCATAGAATATGCTAAGTAGGAAGCTAAACATAAGAAATGACCCTAATGCATGCAAGAAAGCATAGGAACAAGGCTAGTTTGGGGACTAAATGTGCGTAAATATGAGTCACATCAAATATCCCCAAACCGAACCTTTGCTCGTCCCGAGTAAAGAGTTGACAAAAACTATGACCTTTATTTAAACTAACACTACTACTATAGCCGATGTGAGACAATTAGCGGGTCTCACTCCGCCCCTTCAACTCACAACAAGACATCTATGAGGTAAGATGCCTTCTTGCAAGGCAAGGTAGGGCTTGCCAAAATGGCGATGCATCCACACATTTCAGCACACAAAAACAAGTAAAAGGATGCATCTACAAAAGAATAGCCACTTTTCTCATCTAAGTGGCGGAATCATCTATAAGGGAAGCAATTTAAGGGCACACACTCCATCATAGATATTAGTTCTCCTAGTTACTAAGTCCAAGAGTGTGATACCCCCGCATACCAAGGTGCCTTACTAGGACCACCCTAGCATGAGAGATCGTCACCATCTCAGTTGCCCAGGTTAGTATATCAAAGTTGCCAATCCAAAACATAATTATTAAAGTATAACTGATAAATGTTTACATGTTCCAAAATCCAAAACCAAAATAAAGGTTACTAATGTTCAACAACTAAGAGTGAATGATAAATCTCATGACAGCGGAAGCTAGACTCGAGTGATGACTCCCCATCTCGTCCCCACAGCTAGTAAACATCATCACCTATCACAATCTGCTCACCATCCCCGAATGGATCACCATAGATTTTATAAAACAACAACAGGGTCAGTTAATGTATAATCAACATAAGACAAGTACGAAAAGATAAACAGCTGATTATCATCCACCTCCAACTCTCAATCACAACATGTAACTTACTACACACTAAAGTGTGTAGCCCTGCCAGTGGGGGACCGCAGCCGTACCCACCTAAGCCCCCGCTCATCAACGAGCGATAATGTAATACCCGACATTTGTGGGACACGTACTTAGACTTAGGGACGCGTGTAGGAACCCACACGTACTCGGATAAGACCAAGTAAGACCTAAACTAGACCTAGTGGACTTCCTGTGGACCGAGTAATAACTCAAGTGGACCAAGTGAGTCGGCACTCGGTCGAGTGAGGGTATACTCGACGAAGTGAGAGCCACTCGGTCGAGTGAACCGGTCACTCGGTCGAGTGTGCTGAGCTGTACCCGAGAGATAATATTTTGGGATTTCCATTCTACCCAACCTTATCCCATTCATTCTCCTCCTTCTTCCTTCTTACACTAAAACCCTCTCCCTTCTCTCTAAAATACCCAAAATGCCTTTCCCTTGGCCTTCAATCTTGGATTAATGGTGGAACATGCCTCTTATGCCCCGATCTACCTTTGTAAGTAGAAATCTCACCCTTTCCTCTTTGTCTTATGGTAGATTCGAGTTAGGGTTTACTAAGAAAGGTTAATTATTATTTAATTAGGTAAAATGAATAGTTAGTAACTAATAATGAGGGATTTTATGTTGTAATTTAGTATAAAGTGAATTGTGATAGTTATTACATGATTTATGTAGGATAAGACGATTTTATGAGATGGATACTTGGTGATTTCGATTAGCTTAAGGATTATGCTTAAAGGTAGGTTATCTTACTCGGTTTCAATGTTGTATAAGCATGTTTGTGTGTCTTTCCTTGTCATATGCATTCATGAATTGGTTAGTATGTCATGTGGGTATTGGAAGGTTTATTATTCATAACATGGGGGATGGAATTCATGAATTGGTCATATGCTTAATGTGGCTCTTCCATTTTTTATGTATAGTTGTGAATGGATTGTGTTGGAGATCTTTGATGGTGGTACTTGATTGTTGAGGAGACATACGACGATTGGGAAACTGTCTTACGCTCGGGTCGCCCCTTGGAACTTCCCACTCCAAGGGGAATGTGCACATTAATGGCTTCAGTACAGAGGGACGCGTGTGGTCGAGACACGACGTCTGGTAGGGGATCTGGTTGGCTTTCGGACCCGGTACGCCTGGGCGTATCCCGGTACCTAGTGTGATGATCGGTATGACTGGGCGTGTCCCGGTACCGGAGTAGAGGTTGGGTATGTCTGGGCATGTCCCGGTACCGGTATGATGTTGATTTATTTGTGTCTCATTCACATAATCAACATGTTGCATATTTCCTTATTATGTCATGTCTTGCATTTATCATTGAAAATGACGTTTGTTGTGTCCGTGTAAATGTCACCTATTTCTGGGGTGGCCTGTGTCGATCCATATGATATTTTCGATCATATGGGGAGCAGTTGTTTACAGGTTAGCTTTGGTAGCATGCGGGAGGAGGGACGAGGCCCGATGATCTCCGAGTCGGACATGATTAATAGATTAGCTTAGGGGTCATGACTTGTAATCTTTCATTATTCATTTATCGTTGTAAACCATTAAACATGCTACTTATAAATAGTTCTTATATTGTATCTCCGATTTCACTACCTAGGAAACCGAGACGGTAATGCCCCAATTATCTTGGCCGGATAGTTGGGGTGTTACAGATAACCCTGTCCATTAATGTGCACATCCCCTCCTGTGGCGGGTTCCACAGAGGGCAAAACTAGGGCGTAAAGCCACTCCCGCAAGTGACTCCACTCAGCCGAGGACGCACCTCGCAAACATCACCACAACTATCACCACACCACCACCAAACTCCAATCCAACAACAGCAGATAATCATGATATCAATCATACAAACAATTACAACATAATCTTAAATCAATTAAACAGTAAACCGAGTAGGGAAACCCTACCTTAGCACAAACTGCAATGAGATACACAAGCAAGCTAGAGAGGCTCTTCTACGAATTCTCCACCTAACAATAATCACATAATTCCAATTACCATATGCAAAAACCGTTTCCCCCAAATCACAAATTAGGGAAAAACCCTAAAAGATAAATCAATAGAACTTACGAAATCAAAAGCTTACTGACACAATCGACGCAACGAAAGATGAACTAGACTCACGAATGATCCGCGCACTTGAGATAGAGATTTGGAGAGGATTAGAGTTACGCTGTATTGCTTAGGTTTTGTAAAAATGATTAGAAACTGTAAATCACGTCTTAAATAACTCTAATCCTTCCTAAATCAAACCGCGGAATTATTACCCGTCAGACCGGATACTCGGTCGCGTATAGAGTATACTCGGGCGAGTATCCTCTACTCAGTCGAGTATTCCCATACTCGGCCGAGTATTCTTGGGCAGTAAACTGTCCAGAAACACACGACACACTTACTCGGCCGAGTAAGCCATATTCGGCCGAGTAACAGACTTAGAAAACCATGGTATTACAGTCTTCTCTCCTTAAAAATAACTTTGTCCCCAAAGTTCACACTATACACACAACACAAGACCAACAAGAGCCAAACAACTCCCACTACATAAAACAAAACGCCAAACACAACTAACCAGATGACACAAACATAGCTAAACCAACTCAAAACATACTTAAACCAACTTAAACTAACTCAAAAACAAGCATGCGACCATCTCCTACCCCCTAAAAGACAACGGTTACGTCCCTGTAACCAACATACCAGATAAAAAAGGTGGGGAAATAATTCTCTCATAGCCTCGTCGGGTTCCCATGTGGCCTCTTCCACATTATGATTAGACCAAAGCACCTTAAGTAAGACGGTCTCACCATTCCTTGTCTTGCGTACTTTGCGGTCTAAGATCTCTTTAGGAACCTCCGCATAAGATAAAGAGTCATCAAGCTCTATGTTCTCAACCTCAAGCACATGTGATGGATCACTCACATACTTCCGGAGCTATGAAACATGTAACACATTGTGGACTCGATCCAAAGCTGGTGGTAAAGCTAACCTGTAGGCCACCTCACCTACACGATCCAAGATCTCATACGGATCGATAAACTTCTGGCTTAACTTACCTTTCTTTCCAAACCCCATCACCCCTCACATCGGTGACACTTTCAAAAGGACTTTGTCACCCACTGCGAACTCGATGTCCCTGCGGTGCAAATCTGCATAGCTCTTTTGGCGATCCTGAGCTGCTTTCATCTTTTGACAAATCAGTCGAACTTGCTCAATCATATCCTGCACTATCTGTGGTCCTAAAACCACTATCTTTGCGCTATCATCCCAACAAACTGGACTTCGGCACTTCCTGCCATATAAAGCCTCGAACGGTGCCATTCCTATACTGGTGTGATATCTGTTGTTGTAAGAAAACTCAATCAAATCCAGCCTATCCTCCCACCGAACTCCATGGCATAAGCCCTCAACATATCCTCCAAGGTCTTGATAGTCCTCTCAGTCTGACCATCTGTGGCAGGATGAAAAGTTGTACTCATCTTAAAGGTCGTACCCATCATATCCTGCAACTCCTGCCAAAACCGTGATATAAACCTCGCATCTCGATCCGACACTATATCCTTAGGCACACCATGTAACTGAACCACATGCTTTCTGTAACTAAAGCTAGCTGTATCTAAGTCCAAGTATCCTTCATCGGAATGACGTGAGCTGACTTTGTTAACCGATCGACGATCACCCAAATCATATTGTTACCTTGATGTGTCCTTGGTAACCCCACGATAAAGTCCATAGAGATCGACTCCCACTTCCACTCAGGTACCTCAAGTGACTGAATCTTACCTTGTGGTCTTTGCTGCTCACCCTTTACCATCTGGCATGTCAGACACTTAGCTACGAACTCGGCCACATCCCTCTTCATGTTAGGCCACCCAAAAGTTCTCTTTTTTTTTGGTGAAATGTAAGAATATAATAAATCGCGAAAAAAAAGCGTTCCAAATACAATAGATTTAGCCCACCCAAAAGGATTGGACTATTCCCCAACCAAAACACGGCCCAAGACCATACACCAATAAAAATGGACAACAAAATGAAATAAACCTATTTCCTACCAACAAAACCATGTCCCTCTATCTCAGCTTCATCTTCAAATCCCCAAATCAAACACATTTCCTGTCAATCAACATATTCAGCCAGCGACGATCTCTGTCCCCAACATTGATAGTCTTACCTCCTCGCATTCGAATCTTGAGTTCCTCAGTAATTTCGTGAGCCACTGCTTTCAGGGTAAGTAATTTGTGTTCAAACTTACTCAGATTCCGTTGTCACCATATGTGATACATGGTAGCGTTGATAATAGCGTTAATCACATCCTGTTGCAGACAGGAGCCTTGCATATTCAATCTCCAAGCCAAAAGATCTTGAGTTGGGAGCTGGATCCGAGCCCAGTTACGGATAATACCCAGAATAGCTTTGCTATAGTCGCACTGAAAGAAGAGATGGTCATTATTCTCAGTTCCATTTTCACAGATGTTACATGTATCAGTTTCACTAATCCCCAACTTATGCAATTTTTCTTTCATATTCAAGCTATTGTGATGATATATCCAAGAGAGCATGCTGTGTTTAGGAAGTGACCATTTATTCCAGACCAGGTTCACCCAATCGATTTTGTCTCCTTTAATTCTGAGATATTCATAACCCTTATTGAATGTATATTCTCGACCTTTCTGGTCCACCCATTCATGTTGGTGATAAACATCTGCTAGTAAAAGTTTAACTTGGCGGACCTTCCTCCAATACCAAAAAGTTTTCTTGAGGTCCTTATAAAGCTTGCCACCTCCTGGGTGAACTGAATAAGGAGTACAATGAGCCTCTGTCATGATTACTCTCCTCAAATCTACATCATCAGGAACACAACATCTACCATCAAAGCAAACACTCTCATCTGTGTGGATAGAAAACCTGGAAACCGTGCCACTCTCCACTCTTGACTTCCATTCTTGGATCTTTGGATCAAGCTCTTGTTTTCTATTGATATCCTCATACAAATATGGCTCGATCGTCAAATCCTCGACAGTATCCCCTTTCCGAATCATATGGATCCCTATCTTGGCCATCTCATCCCTCAGCTTCAGGAAAGACATAGCTGTACACTACGAATGAACACTCTTCCAACTCAAAGCATCTGCAACAACATTAGCCTTACCCTCGTGATAGATGATCTCCATTTTGTATTCTCCAATCAGCTCTATCCATCGCCTCTGTCGCATGTTAAGCTCTTTCTGAAAGTAGATATATTTCAGACTCTTATGATGTGAAAACACCTTAAAGGTTGCCCCATAAAGATAGTGCCTCTAAATCTTAAGAGCAAAAACAACTGCACCCAGTTCCAAATCATGAGTAGGATAGTTCTCCTCTTACAGCTTTAGCTGCCTCGATGCATAAGTTATAACCTTCCCATTCTGCATCAAAACACATTCCAACCCATTCTTTGAAGCATCGGTGTATACTTTAAAGTTCTCACTTCCCTCAGGTAAAGCCAGGATAGGAGCTATGGTCAAACGCTCCTTTAAGGTCTGGAACACCGTCTCACAACTCTCATCCCACCGAAACCCGGTCTCTTTCCTCATCAAAGCTATCATAGGCCGCGATATCGTAGAAAAGTCTTTCACGAACCTCTTGTACTAACCAGCTAGACCCAAGAAACTCCGAATCTCAGCAACATTCTTCGGTGATTCTCACTTGGTCACTGCCTCAATCTTGCTAGGATCCACCAAGACACCCTCTTTAGATATCACATGGCCCAAAAAAGCCACTTCCTCTAGCCAAAACTCGCACTTGGATAGCTTGGCATATAGCTGATTATCTCGCAAAGTCTGCAAAAGTAACCTCAGATGCTCCTCATGCTCCTTCTTAGTTTTAGAGTAGACTAAGATGTCATCAATAAAGACGACCACAAGCTTGTCCAAGAACGAACTAAAAACCCGGTTCATAAGATCCATGAAAGCTGCTGGTGCATTCATCAAACCACAAGGCATCACTACATACTCATAGTGACCATAACGAGACCGGAAGGTTGTCTTAGGAATATCCTCATCTGCTATCCTCAACTGGTGATAACCCGACCTCAAATCAATCTTAGAGAACACCCCTGCGCCACTCGGCTGGTAAAAAAGATCATCAATCATGTGCAAAGGATACCTGTTCTTCACCGTGACACAATTCAGCTCTCTGTAGTCGATGCATAGCCTCATGCTCCCATCTTTCTTTTTCACAAACAACAACGGTGCTCCCCACGATGACACACTAGGCTGGATATACCCCTTGTCTAACAGATCATGTAGTTGTTTCTTCAACTCTTGCAGTTCTTTAGGTGCCATACGGTATGGTGCTTTAGATATAGGACCTGTCCCCAGTATAAGCTCCACATTGAAGTCGATAACTCTCTTAGGTGGTAACCATGGTATCTCATCTGTAAAGACATCACTAAACTCTCCAACCACATATACATCAGATACTGTCAGCTACTCTACGCGCCGATCTCTTGCTTGGCAATGGCAAAGAATCAAGGGACACTTCTTCCTCAAACATGACTTTAAGGTCATTACAGCGATGAACTTATACTTTAGCCTCACCGCAAACCCCTTATAAGACACTCTAACACCCTTGGGACCCTACAAAGACACTTTCTTTTGTCGGCAATCTAACTTAGCATCATACTTACGCAACCAATCTATCCCGACGATGACCTCAAAGCCATCCATAGGAAACTCTAAGAAGTTGACCGGTAAGTCTACCCCTCCTACCAACATGGACACATCTCTATACAACTTAACGCAAGACAGCGACTCTCCCGAAGATATGATGATGTGACCATAATTAGCGCATATTTAGCCCCCGAATTAGCCTTGTTCCCATGCTTTTTAGTGCATATTTGGGTCATTTATTATATTTAGTTCTTTGTTTTGCATATTCTTTGAGATTTTGATCCCTTGGTAGGAAAGGAGTAAGAATCTTGCATTTTCATGGCAAAACGAGACTAAATTGATGGAATTCAATGACCAAGCATCAAGGAGAGACAAGATTAGAAGGCCTTTGTACATATGATAGTAGATGAGCAATGTTGAGAAAGAATCCTTGAGTCCCCAAGGAAATCCCCACGGAATTTATGAAGAAAAGGGAATAAAAGAAGAAGAAGCCTTGCCGAGGCACAATCCGTGCGGATTGTCCTCAGTCCGTCCTTCAGCCGCACAATCCGTGCGGTTTTCCACCAAGACGCCCGGGTTTGTCCTCCACAATCCGCCCGGATTCTCTCCAATCCGCTCGGGTTCCATCGCCAGAATCCGCCCGTCCCGACCCTAATCCGCCCGGATTCCTTTACAGCGCGATTTCCTCTTCTCCAAGCTACAAAGAAAGAAGCCCTTCCTTCGGAAAATACCGGCTCCTCCCTGCTCAATCTAAAAAGTGTAATTACTAGTTTAGCCCTTAGTTAACCCTAATGCATCCCCCTAATTTCCACTATAAATACCCCATTAGTCTAATTAGAAGAGCATGTTCTTCTTATCAATAATTAGAGTAGTTAATATCAATCAAATCTCTCTTTAGTTTTGTAATCAACAATTAATCAAGTTCTAATACAAGTTTTATTTCCTTAATCTCTCTTTTGTTCATCCTTTATTTTGGGTAATTGAAGATTATTTGGGTTATTATTGGGAGATTGACAACCTCTCAATCAAGCCTCAAGTACTTCTTTTATCTTTGCTTTATTATTGGAATCATTAGTAGGTATAATTCTCTTAATCCCTTTTTAATTATTGTTAATTACTTTCATTTATTCATCATGTTTCATATTGTTGGTATGATTGACAACCTTGCTAGCATGATCAACATGATAATGAGTGAGTAGTCTCTTAGCTAGGGTTAATGGGTGATTAGGGGAAACCAACATGGGGAATGATTCATGCTTAAATTAATATGCTTTCATGTTTTATTTGCTTGCTTGTTTTGATCTCAACTCATGCACATGTTATATTTGATGAAATGCTAAGCCTATGAATCCTTGCATTTACCACCATCTCCTACCGTTTCAATGAGACTTGTAAGACATAACCCAACTCGAGTCTCATTAGACCATGCATGTTGTTGAGTAGGGAAGATTAAGTCGACTTGTAGGTGTTGTACAATCTAATCGATTCGGCTCCGGGACCCAAACTTTCCTAGGATTGTAAGATATAACCCAACTCAATCCATCACAACAATAATTGCTTGCTTATAATTTGAGAACATGTTTGTATGATCAATTCCCATGATTCCCCTATGATCCCATGACAACCTAGTGCCTTTTTAATCAATTGTTTACACCCCTTTTAATTCATCTTGCTAGTTTATTTTCATTGCTATTTTAGTTAGTGACCTTCTACATCAACCCAAATTGTGACACCCCTAAGACACCACTAGTTTCAATAGAAATCTCATTTCAATACCCGTCCCTTGGGATCTGACCTTTACTTGCCTCTTTACTAATTGTAGAGTTGTTTGTGAAGCTATAAATTGTGTTTTGATTCGGACGTGACCCAACGACCACACCTTTAATTGTGAACACGAAACGGACCGATCAAAAATGGCGCCGTTGCCGGGGACGGTGTTTGTTTGATTTAGATTTCCTTTTTATTGTTATTAGTTGTGTCTTTCTTCGCCTTGGGGAAGTAAAACTCCTCAAGGTTTGTTCTAATTGTTTTCGAGTTGTTTGATATTTTGCATGTCTAGAAGGTCACAAGGTGATTTGTTACCTTTTGACCGTGAAATCGAAAGAACCTTGACGAACAATAGGAGACTTGTTAGGAGGAATTTAAGAGGTATTAGTGAAGTTGTTCAACCAACTATTGAGTTCACCAACCCTTTCGCAATAGAAGGAGAGGAGACCCCATTACACAATACCCCACAAAATCAACCTACAATGCCTAAATTCTCGTCACACTCCGTACCCACCGAGGAGAACCTACCAAATGGTACTCCTACACAGCAACATCTAACCGGAAATTTTATTGCCAAATCCGCCTTCATCCAATTAGTTGAAATGAGCCAATTTGGGGGGATGCCTAGTGAAGACCCTCATTCTCATATGGAAACCTTTTGCGACTATTGTGATGCAATCTCTCAAACGGGTGTGACTCAAGACCAAATTAGATGGGTCTTATTTCCTTTTTCTCTAATCGGCACCGCGAAGCAATGGTTGAAGGGCCTTGACAAGGCCACCCTCGGAATAGATTCTTGGAAGAAGTTAGCTCTAGCTTTCTACAAAAAATTCTACCCACCGGAAAAGACTAACATGCTAAGAGCTCAAATCACGGGTTTTAAGCAAAGGGATGAAGAATCTTTGTATGAAGCTTGGGAGCGGTTCAAGGGAATTTGTCGCTCATGTCCTCACCATGGATTTAGCGAATGGTTCTTGGTACAACAATTTTGGAATGGTTTATATGAAGATTCAAGGAACATTCTCAACATGGGATCAAATGGAATGTTCACCGAAGTTGATGACAATCAAACATGGAACAAGATTGAGGAAATGGCGGTCCATAATTCACAATATAGTAGACCTCGCAAGGCTACTAGAGGAGGAAAGCATGAAGTGGACTCCGTTACTCAATTGGGTGCTCAACTTAGTGCTCATATTGACACAATCAATTTGAAGTTTGAAAAAGCTATGGCTAGACTTGAAGAAGTCTCAAAATCACCAAAGCATCATGTTAATGCCATGACGGCATCCTCATCAATCCCAAGTGGGATATGTGAGAATTGTGGAACTTTGGGACATGACCAAGGTGAATGTAGGGGAACGAATGAACAAGTAAATGCTTTCCAAGCATACAAGAGTGGTACCCCTTATTCCAACTATTACAATGAAAACACCAAATTCCATCCAAATCTCTCATACAAAAGCCAAAATGTCCAAAACCCTCAAACAACATACACTCCACCACCCATGAGAAACCAAAATCAAAGACCCTTTTACAATCAAAACCAAGGTTACCAAAATCAAAATCCATACAATCACCAAAATGACCAAGGTTTTGATGTTCAAAAAGCGGTCCTCCAAATGCAAAAGAATCAACAAGAATTTTTCACTCAAATGCAAAAAGATAGCCAAGCAAAGGAAACCACCATCAACAACATCCTAGCTCACACCAAGATGTTGGAAACACAATTGACTCAACTAGCATCTTCAAACTCACAAAGACAAAAGGGTCAATTACCACCTCAATGTAATCCCCCAAGACATGAAACGGTTAGTGCCATTCACTTGAGAAGTGGTACAAGGTATGAAGCGCCAAGGAAGCAAGTTGAGGATGAAGTTGTGGAAGCTAGTGAAAAGGAAGAAATCGTGCAAAACTCCAAAGATGGAGAATCATCAAAAGAAGAAAGTTCAAAGAAAAATGAAGACAAGGTCAAGAAGAAGGAGCCCATTGTGATTAGACTTCCTTTTCCAAGTCGTCAAGCCAAGCCCAAATTTGATGATCAACTTGGAAAGTTCATGGAAATTGTGAAGAATTTGGAAGTCTCGATTCCTTTCACGGAATTAATCAATCACGTGCCGGCCTATGCGAAATACATGAAAGATATCCTCACAAAGAAGAAATCAATCAGGAAACTTGAGACTATCGCCTTCACTAAGGAGAGTAGTGCAATACTCCAAGGGAGTTCACCTCCAAAGCTAAAGGATCCGGGAAGCTTCTCAATACCGTGTACCATTGGCGACACAACGATCAACAAAGCCTTATGTGATCTAGGGGCTAGTGTGAGTGTCATGCCGCACTCGGTAAGTAAAAGGTTGGGGATGGGAGAGCTTAAATGCACCAACATCACACTCCAAATGGCCGATAGATCGACGAAGACACCATTAGGGATATGGGAAGATGTCCCCGTACGGATTGGGAAGTTTTTCATCCCGGTGGACTTTGTCATTGTTGATATGGAGGAAGATTCCAACATTCCAATCATTCTAGGAAGACCTTTCCTACACACCGCGGGTGCGGTGATTGATGTGAAACATGGTGAGCTCACTCTAGAAGTGGGAGATGAAAGCATAACCTTTAATCTTGACAAGACTATGAGAGCTCCTCGTTTGCATGAACCATGTTTTATGATTGATCATTATAGCCGAAAGGATGAAAGGAAGAAATCGGAACTCCAATGGAAGAAAAAAATTGAAGATGCTCCATTCAAAGAGCAAGTGAATCGTGACAAGGAGAGCTCGCAAAGCTCATCAAAATCAACCAAAGAAGAAGAGAATGGCCTCATTGGCCAAGAGAAGAATTTGGGGGAGTTGTCTCCATCAAATCAAGAAATCTTTAATGATCAACTTAATGAAGTTTGTGGTCTTTGTGACGACGAATTTGAAGGGATTTTTAATCCCTACATTGGTAATGCCATCGATCAAGACCAACAACAAGGGCAAATGACTATTGAAAACCTCTACCATGATAATGAACAAGCTTTTGATTACTTTTTCAAGGTGTTGAGCAACATCAACAACACCTTGAACATGCCCCCTTGACATCTCATCAAGAATGAGAGTTTGGTGGAGTCCTCCCTAAACCACCATTTGTAAATATTTCTAACTCCCTAACTCGCATTTCAATTCTTGTATTTCATTTTTGTCATCTTTGGATTTTTTTTATTTGCTTTGATCAAGATATTTGTTATGTTTGAGAGAAGTGAGGGAGGGACTAATAATTTCAATTGATGTGTAGTGCTTTCGCTTAGTGTGGGGATGGCAATTGCCTAGGCTATCCATGCCTTAGTAGTGCCCCCACAATAAAGAACACAAGATTTGAAGAAGAATAGAAGGTTGATAAGGGATATGCATTATACACGGATAGAACTGAATCCGGGTACACAGGGGTAGAATCCGAGCGGATTCAAGAGAATCCGCCCGTTTTCTTGCAATCCGAGCGTACTGGGTTGAAGACGCACGTCCCTATAAGCTGAAATTTTGAAAGATTTTTTACTGTAAGAGAATCCGGGCGTCCTGAACAGCAATCCGCCCGTCTCTGCGAATCCGTCCGTCCTGGAAAAAAGACGCTCGTCTTCTCTGCTGAGGAAAACAAGAAAAATTTCCTGGACTCAAATCCGTCCATCTTCAAGAGAATCCGCCCGTCCCGTATCAAGCAAATCCGAGCGTCTTCTCTCGAATACGCCCGTCTTTAGGCGAGTTTTATCAAACCCAGAAAGTGCAGAATCCGCCCGTATTGGGCAGAAACCGCACGGATTGCCCCTGCAGTTTGAATTTTTTCGGTCTTTATAAAATCCCTCCCACCTTCATTCATTCATTCATTCATTCATTCATAACACTACTTCAAAACGTCAAAACCCTCATCCTCTCCATCACAAAAACAAAATCCCTCAACAACATTCACCAAAATCAAATCAAATCATCCTTATAACAACAAATTAATCACTCCTTCTTCAATAAAAATCAAAACCAAGCACAAAATCTTCAACCTTTGAGTCGATTTTTGAATTCATAAAGGCAAAGCCTTTCACCTTTAAATCGATTTGGGTACACTACAAATTGAAGATTTTTCATTCTTTTCTTGGTTAGTTCATCAATGGCAAGGACTAAGGGAGCAACAAAGGCAACAAAGGCACCAAAGACACTTTCACAAAGGTAAAAGGCTCTTCAAGCAAAGAAAGCTTTGGCTATGGTGGTAGCAACACCAAACTTGGAAGTGCAACAACAACAACAACCTTCAATGGGAGCAACAACATCTTCTACTCTGGAAATCGATCAACTTTTGCATTATCCGGAGGTAACTTTTATTTCTGAAACCCATAGAAATACTTTTGCCAAGTTTGCTAGGAAATCACTTCAATCCACCAAATTTATTTGTGAAGACACCTTGGGAAAATTGGGTGTCCTTGAGCAAACTAGAGCCTTTTTCAAAGCCATGGGGTTAGAGAAATTATTTGAGTCAAAAGAATTGACATACCCCTCCCTTACCTTGGAGTTTTTGAGTTCTTTGAAAGTCACCAAAGTTGAGAGTAGGGAGAATCTCGAGTTTCGTCTAGCTAATGTTAGTAGACGCATTTCCTTTAGGAAATTGGGTGGAATCTTGGGTCTTAGTGATGAACCGAGTTATTTTAAGAATTATGGAAAGTATGACCCCGACCCTCTTTGGGAGGCAATTTCCGGGAGGAAATTTGAGGACTTTCATGCGAGTCGTGCTCTTTTAGTCCACCATCCGGGCATAAGAGTATGGCACAAGGTCATAGGAAACACCATTATTGCAAGGAAAGATACCAACCATTTCACCAAACTTGATTTTATTCTCCTTGAATCGGCTTTGAACATTGGAAGAGTACACACCAAGCCTTTCAACTCTTTGAGGCTTTTGGTAGATTGATGGCTCAACATTGATTGTGGGAAGAAGGGCACTACCGTTATTGTCAATGGCGGCCTAGTCACTATCCTAGCTAAGTACTTTGATCCTAACTTCAACAAGGATAACAAGTATAAAGCAAAGGAGGGTGGTCATCTTGTTGATTTGCATACTATGATACACAAGTACAAGTGGGTTGCCCATAACCCTCTTGATACCAAATATGGATGGCTCACTAGTGAAGCTAGATCGTTCACTTTGCCTTCAAAGATTTGTCGTCTAAGTGTCCACCGGACCAATTATCTACTTCCCCTTTCTAAAGAGGCCGAGTATATTATCCAACAACAAAAGGGTGAACTTGAAATGCCCTCCTCTTCCATTGTCATACCACCTTACCCCTTTGAGTATCAAGAGTTCAAGCCGGAAGGAGTTGAAGCTAGAAATGATTATTTGACTCTTCTCATGAAAGCAATGCACAAGCAAGCCTTTGAGGATCGGAAAAATGCTTACTTGGCTCAATATCCACCCCTCCTACACTTAGCTAGGCAAGGATTACTTGACCCATCATGTCCTTTGCCTAGTTGGGCGGATAGAGAAGTCCTATTTCCGGGTGCATCTAGGGTCGTTTCGGGTGACAATGAGGTTGTTGGTAATGAAGAAGTTGATGATAACATTGATGAGGAAGCAAGTGAAGAAGGAGAGAAGGATGGTGAAGAAGATGATGAACAAGATGAGGAAGAAAGTGAAGAAGCAAATGAAGAGGGAAGTGGCAATGAGACCACTTCTAATGAGGAAAGTGATGATGGTGATAATATGATGGAAGATTAGCACGCCTTGGAGGCTCCTACCCTCTCATGGTTTGTCTATTTCTCTCTTTGTTTTTATTATTTTTCTTGATCATTGTTGGAGTAGTCCTAGCACCATAGAGGACTCACACCTCGGTACCATTGAGGTGTTCTCACTTTATTGTTCCCATTTTCAAATCCAAAATGACAAATTAGTCTCATGCATTGCATAGTGTATGCATGAACTACACCCATCCTTGGACATTAGCAATAGTGTCTCATTCGGTTTGGGGAAGTTAATACATATACAACGAGAGGTAATCTAAATTATCCTCTCCGTCATAACAAAAACCATGCATCATGTAGTATAGCTTAGTATAGATTGCATTTAGTATAGAAATCATGCATCATCTTTGCATAATTTCCATCATTTTGGCCATTGAGGACAATGCCCATATTAGTGTGGGGATGGGAATTCTAACATTTAACCCTTATTCAAAAAATCCAAAAAAATTGAAAAATTTCGAAAATCATAAAAATTTGAAAATTGAAAAACCCAAAAATATGTTTATTTCCTTTTGTAGTGTAGTCTTGTATATATCGTTTTGTATATATTGTGTTTGTTCTATCCTTGTTCACATTCATTGAATACGCCACATCCGAGACATGAGGATAATGAAGACCGCATGGTATGATCTTTCCAATCTCCTTTTTCCTCTTTATGTTAATGACTATGTGGCTTTATTTTGATTGATGCGGTAAAACAATGTGAATTTAGGACTTGCATGTAGTTTATATGCCATATTAGTTGATAGAATCACTTGCATTAGGATGTTTATATTAGTTGCATCATGGCATGTAGTTGCATGTTAGAAATGTTTTGAAAAATGCCTAAATAGGAACTTTGACAAGAGCAACTAAGCCATTACAAATACTTGTTCAACTTAAGACTTTGCCTACTAGAATGGTTGTAAAACACCCTAGATAGTGTCATACTAGTGTCTTTTGACCCATGACCCAAGGCCTAGTCAAGGGTTTGCATGTGAGTCACCTATCCAACCCCGTGATGCGATGTGGACTTGGTTAACTTGTCTAGGTGACCTTGATTGACCTTGTGGTAAGGCAACCCAAAAATATTTTCTATCAATAAGCTTGAAGTGCTCATTTCAAAGAATTTTGTCATGTGGAAGTAATTTAATGCCAAGGAAACCTCAAATGTTATGAATTGTTGAATGTTGAGAAATTTAAGTTTATTTTGATGGAGGCGTACCACTTCGATGTGCTTTGGTGCGGGATCCATTGAATTGGGCCCCCACACGGTTGTGAATTCGGCCGCCCAGAGACAGAGTGACTATCACCCCGAAAAGCTATTGTCTAGAGGTTAACCGGTTCCCTAATAAGCGATTGGCGAAAGCAAAGGACACTAGCCCGGAAGGGACAAACCCCATCTAAAATTTTTGAAATGTGAAAGTTGAAATGAGGACAATTTTGAATACTAGTCATATCCACCCATTGTGTATAAAGATTTGAGCATTTCATTCCCAAAAAGCCTTTTTGTCAAGCCACTTGGTCGAGCTTGGGACGATCCTTGACCTTTACTTTTGTAGAGAATTCGAGACTTGTCATGTCATATGCTACTAGCATCATAGGGATCATCATTCCACCACCATCCGATCGCTCTTGACGAAAGTATTTGGAAATTGAGGACGAAAGTAGTCTAGTATAACACCATTTGGAGGTGATTTAGTGCCATCCTCTTAGCCTTAGTAATTTGTTGAACTAGTATTTGTGAAGGATTACATGCTCTTAAATATGTTCCTCTTTAGTGCCTCCGCCACTTGATGAGGAAGTGGCTATTCTTTTGTAGATGCATCCATTATGTGATTTTGCGTGCTTAATGTTTGGATGTGTCGCCATTTTGGCAAGACCCACCTTGCCTTGCAAGAAGGCATCCTACCTCATGGTTGTCTTGTTGTGAGTTGAACGGGCGGAGTGAGACCCGCTAATTGTCTCATATCGGATATGCTATTAGGTTAGTTTAAATAATGGTCCTAGTCTTTGTCACCTCTTTACTCGGGACGAGCAAAGGGTCGGTTTGGGGATATTTGATGTGACCATAATTAGCACATATTTAGCCCCCGAATTAGCCTTGTTCCCATGATTTTTAGTGCATATTTGGGTCATTTATTATCTTTAGTTCTTTGTTTTGCATATTCTTTGAGATTTTGATCCCTTGGTAGGAAAGGAGTAAGAATCTTGCATTTTCATGGCAAAACGAGACTAAATTGATCGAATTCAATGACCAAGCATCAAGGAGAGACAAGATTAGAAGGCCTTTGTACATATGATAGTAGATGAGCAATGTTGAGAAAGGATCCTTGAGTCCCCAAGGAAATCCCCAAGGAATTTATGAAGAAAAGGGAAGAAAAGAAGAAGAAGCCTTGCTGAGGCACAATCCGTGCGGATTGTCCTCAATCCGGCCGTCCTTCAGCCGCACAATCCGTACGGTTTTCCACCAAGACGCCCGGGTTTGTCCTCCACAATCCGCCTGGATTCTCTCCAATCCGCTCGGGTTCCATCGCCAGAATCCGCCCCGTCCCGACCCTAATCCGCCCGGATTCCTCTATAGCGCGATTTCCTCTTTTCCAAGCTACAAAGAAAGAAGCCCTTCCTTCGGAAAATACCGGCTCCTCCCTGCTCAATCTAAAAAGTGTAATTACTAGTTTAGCCCTTAGTTAACCCTAATGCATCCCCCTAATTTCCACTATAAATACCCCATTAGTCTAATTAGAAGAGCATGTTCTTCTTATCAATAATTAGAGTAGTTAATATCAATCAAATCTCTCTTTAGTTTTGTAATCAACAATTAATCAAGTTCTAATACAAGTTTTATTTCCTTAATCTCTCTTTTGTTCATCCTTTATTTTGGGTAATTGAAGATTATTTGGGTTATTATTGGGAGATTGACAACCTCTCAATCAAGCATCAAGTACTTCTTTTATCTTTGCTTTATTATTGGAATCATTAGTAGGTATAATTCTCTTAATCCTTTTTTAATTATTGTTAATTACTTTCATTTATTCATCATGTTTCATATTGTTGGTATGATTGACAACCTTGCTAGCATGATCAACATGATAATGAGTGAGTAGTCTCTTAGCTATGGTTAATGGGTGATTAGGGGAAACTAACATGGGGAATGATTCATGCTTAAATTAATATGCTTTCATGTTTTATTTGCTTGCTTGTTTTGATCTCAACTCATGCACATGTTATATTTGATGAAATGCTAAGCCTATGAATCCTTGCATTTACCACCATCTCCTACCTTTTCAATGAGACTTGTAAGACATAACCCAACTCGAGTCTCATTAGACCATGCATGTTGTTGAGTAGGGAAGATTAAGTCGACTTGTAGGTGTTGTACAATCTAATCGATTCGGCTCCGGGACCCAAACTTTCCTAGGATTGTAAGATATAACCCAACTCAATCCATCACAACAATAATTGCTTGCTTATAATTTGAGAACATGTTTGTATGATCAATTCCCTTGATTCCCCTATGATCCCATGACACCGTAGTGCCTTTTTAATCAATTGTTTACACCCCTTTTAATTCATCTTGCTAGTTTATTTTCATTGCTATTTTAGTTAGTAACCTTCTACATCAACCCAAATTGTGACACCCCTAAGACACCACTAGTTTCAATAGAAATCTCATTTCAATACCCGTCCCTTGGGATCCGACCTTTACTTGCCTCTTTACTAATTGTAGAGTTGTTTGTGAAGCTATAAATTGTGTTTTGATTCGGACGTGACCCAACGACCACACCTTTAATTGTGAACACGAAACGGACCGATCATATGAACACGTCATCTTTTACAAGCTCATACTACCCCAACCCCATAGACAAGGCATGACCTCGAGACACAAAAGAGTGGGTTGCCCCTTGTCAAACAAAACGAAAGACGGTGTATTATGAACAAGAAAGGTACCGGTAACTACATGAGCATCATTATCAACTTCCTGTTTGCCCATCATAAAGAGCTTCCCGCTGCTTTTCTGGCCTCCACCCTTGACCGAGGTGTTTGAAGTAGTCGGCTTAGCTGCCGAGTTCTGAGTCACACTGTTGTTCGGGCACTGATAGGATCCTCCACTATTGCGGTTGAAGCCGCCATTGTTGTTGTTCTGTCCTCTACGGTTACCCCAAGACCCGGACAGCATGTTGTTAGCAAAACTCTGGCTTGGAGCCTGAGAGAAACTCCCCTGATAAGCTCCTGAAAACCCTCCAACTCTGGCACTGGTACAGTTGTGCCTCTTGTAACCCACTCTACCACTGTTGAAGCAAGTAAGGTTGGAGTTGTCACTAAAACTCTGACCACCACCTCTTCCCCATGCTCGAGATCCCCCTGAAAACCAAGATCCTCCAGAAAAAGCCCTAGACTGCCCATAGTTGCCCTTCTTGTGGCCCGACTGATTGCCACTTTCATTCTCTGCTTTCCTCTTTTCCGTTGTTCTTTCGTTAGCCTCCTTGGCCAAGTCTACTAACCTCTCAGCGTGTCCAACCCATGTATATGCCTCCTTTAGATCGCTAAGAACTCTAGCTGGTAACCTGTTCATGATCTTAGGAGCCAACCCTTTCTCGAACCGAAGAGCCAAACCTCGCTGACCTAGCTGCATATCTTCCGCATATCGAGACAACTCAAGGAACCGGTGATAGTACTCTGTGATAGTCATATCATTAGACATGGTGAAGGAATCAAAGTCAGCTCTCAACTTGTGGCGGATGTGCTCCGGCACAAACTGTTCCCTCATAGCACTCTTCAGACCTGCCCATGGTATAACATCAAGCCCCTCATCCTTGTAGTATGCCCTTGCATCTTCCTTCACATTCTGCCACCAAACTGCAGCCTCACCTCTCAGATAGTACACCACCTGCTCAACAGCCAACTCCGCCGGACACTTCACAACCTCAAGAAGACTCTCCATCTCTCGGTGACAGTTATCAAGCAGCTTATGTTCTCCAGTGCCCTTGTAAGTCGATGGGTTAAAGCGGGCAATGATTTTGCTCAGGTGGGTTGCGTCCACCGGTTTCTCAGCCCCCTTACCCACATTCTTATGAGCCTCAAGGAGTGCATCATGCTGCTCGATCATATAGGCTACCTCATATGTGGTCATCTCAGATGCTTGGATATACGCTGCTGACCTCTTTGGTGGCATTTTGAGCTGATAAAAGCAAGGAAACATAAGCACATAGCCTACGACTCAAAATAAACATGACCCTCCGCCAAAGTAGTACTCGGTCGAGTATGGTGAGATAATCATTCGAGTATGGACTACACGGTCGAGAACTACTAATACTCGGTCGAGTGTTCCACTACAGTCGCCAACGTTAAAAACACAGAAAACATACTCGGCCGAGAATGGATGATGCTCGGTCGAGTATGCCTCACTCGGTGAAGTATGCTCTATTACTCGGTCATATGATCACAACTTGTAGCTACTTCTACTTATACCCCAACTAACACTCGGTCGAGTGCCTGGTTACTCGGCCGAGTATCCCCTACTCGGTCGAGTACCCGCCCTGCTCAGCCGATTCATGCCAAAAACGAGCTGTAAATTATCGTTATCATACGTAAACATGCTTTTCTATCAAGATATATATACATATGCACAACTACCCTTTCAAAAGCCACGTATTAAACATATAACATGCTCAACATACTTCATGCTCAAGATCTATCATATACAATTTCGCAATTCACCTTTTATATACTACCATGTTCCAATTCTTTAATCATTTCATGCAACAACTTCATAAGATTCAAGTTACAAGTACTACACACATGACTCTAAGTACACACAGTTCCCACGACTTCCCTATGTGATCGGCTCGAGATCGTAAGGGCCTTAGTGTGACTTCGGGACGTCTCCCAAGTCTTTACGGTAGCTCCAAATAACTCTCCCCGTGTTCATTTTATTTAGACTCCGTATGTTCATTGGGTTCATTAATTTTAGGTGCAAAAATCGTCGCTCTCATACCACTTTGTGATACCATCGCATACCAAGGTGCCTTACCAGGACCACCCTAGCATGAGAGACCGTCGCCATCTCGGTTGCCCGAGGTTAGTATATCAAAGTTGCCAATCCAAAACACAATTATTAAAGTATAACTGATAAATGTTTACATGTTCCAAAATCCAAAACCAAAATAAAGGTTACTGATATTCAACAACTAAGACTGAATGATAAATATCATGACAGCGGAAGCTAGACTCGAGTGATGACTCCCCATCTCATCCCCACAGCTAGTAAACATCATCACCTGTCACAATATGCTCACCATCCCCGAATGGATCACCACATATTTTATATAACAACAACGGGGTCAGTTACTGTATAATCAACATAAGACAAATACGAAAAGATAAATAGCTGATCATCATCCACCTCCAACTCCCAATCATAACATGTAACTGACTACATACTAAAGTGTGTAGCCCTGCCAGTGGGGGACCGCACCCGTGCCCACCTAAGCCCCCGCTCATCAACGAGCGATAACCCAATCCATTAATGTGCACATGCCCTCCTGTGGTGGGTTCCACAGAGGGTTAAACTACGGTGTGAAGCCACTCCCACAAGTGACTCCACTCAGCCGAGGACGCATCTCACGAACATCACCACAACCATCACAACACCACCACCAAACTCCAATCCTACAACAGCAGATAATCATGATATCTGTAATACTACGGTTTTCTATGTCTATGGGTACTCTGTCGAGTAGGGCTTACTTTGTCGACTAAGTATGTTTTTATACGAAACAACAGGTGGCCTGATGGGTACTCAATCGAGTGCGTGTGACACTCGATCGAGTAAGGGGCACTCGTTCGATTAAGTCACTTACTCGATCGAGTAAGTGTGTCTTACGGGTTATTTTAGCCGGGATTTGTTAATGATGCGTGATTAATATAAATGGTTTCCGTCATTCTTTATAATCACTTTTTCACCTTTCTAAAACCTTTCAAAAGAAAAAGAAGTTACGTAGTTCGCTTTCATCGCGTTATTGGCAAATCCCAAGGCTAGGATCGTCGAATTATCTTGTTCTTTACACCGTTGGGTTTGTCGCGTCAAGCGTAAGACTCTTGTATAATTTTTATAATGTTTCGTTAAGTTTGTTTAAAACCCTAATTGGGTATAATTGGGAGGTTTTGGGAGGATTATGTTGATTAGGTGATGATTGTGTGTATATGTGTTAGAGGAGGAGGATTCGTAGAGGAACATTACTGATTAGCTCCTGTGACGGTCTTGTGGTTGCTATTCCAGGTAGGGTTTCCCTACTCGATTATTGTTTACATGTATTGTGGTGGTTGATCATTGTTGTTGGTTTATATCATATCGGATTTGGTGATTAGTAATTGTTGTGGTATAATGTGGTTGTTTTATAATTGTCTGTGTTTGTGAGGTGCGTCCTCGGCTGAGTATAGGCACTTGCGGGAGTGGCTTCATGCCCTTGATTCGCCCTCAGTGGAACCCACCACAGAGGGGATGTGCACATTTAGGAACATGGGTTATCGCTCGGATGAGATGATCGGGGCTTAGGTGGGAATGACTGCGGCCCCCAACTGGCGGTGTGGAATACTTGTTGCGATGAGTATTCTGGCATGACTACACACTTTAGTGTGTAGTCAGGTGTGTGGTGATATGATGGAGATTGGTTGGTTGGATTGGATTGTTGTATTGCTTTTGTTGTATTGTCTTATGTAAATAGTAACTGACCCCGGTTTAAATGTTTTGAAAACTGTGGTGATCCATTCAGGGATGGTGAGCAGTTATTGAGCAAGTATGAGTTGATGCGCATGGGATACCTACGTCGAGTTTCCACGAGATGTCTAGAAGTCTTCCGCTGTGTCATAAACATTCTTTTATTTAGTTGGTTTGACAGTTTTGAGGAACAGTTGTATTTACTTATCAGTTTTGGTTTTTGGACTTGTATCACTTTAAACGTATTTAATAAAGTGTGTTTCTTTATTGTCTATTTGATATGCATTGCCTCAGGTAAACGAGATGGTAGCATTCCCATGCCTTAAGTGGTCCTGGTAAGGCACTTGGAGTATAGGGGTGTTACAAAGTGGTATCAGAGCGACGATTTTGGAACCTGTAACTAATGAACACAATGAACTTAGGGAGTCAAAATAAAATGAACCCGGGTAGGAGTTGTTATGAGCTAATGCAAAGACTTGGGAGACGTCCTAAAGTCGCGATCTCGCTCTAAAACTTTGAACCGGTCACTATGGGGTGTGTCTTGGGATCGTTATGTGTTTGTCAATGAAGTTACCTATCTATATAGCAATGTGTTATATGAATTGGTGGATGAATGCGTGTGGAGGATGGAGAATGTTGAGGAGAAAGGTGATAAGTAATATGCATAAATGTGTTAATATAGATGATGAAATTGCATGATGAATGATTTATAACGTGGCTTGTTAGAAACATGTGAAGTAGGATCTCGTTTGTTGTATATATATATATATATATATATATATATATATATATATATATATATATATATATATATATATATATATATATATATATATATATATAGTTGGTTGTAAAGTAGATGAGTTGAGCATGCGGGTAGTATACGAGTCAGCATGACTCGATTGAGTGGGGGGCACTCGATCGAGTAGGTGAGTGACTCGATTGAGCGGGTTGTTTTTCGTTTCTGGGCAGTGTACTGTTTTTGGGAACTCGATCGAGTAGGTAGGGGCACTCAATCGAGTGGGGTCAACTCGATCGAGTGAGTTTTGAGAGGCTTTTTGGTCAGGTTCTGGGGTCGAAGCACTCGATCGAGTAAGTGGGCAACTGGATCGAGTGGCCTCAACTCGATCGAGTAGGTTGTGTTGCTCGATCGAGTAGGTTATGCACAGGTCATATACGTGTTTGAGTTTTGGGATGTGTGTTTATGTTTACCTTTCTCTTATATAGTTCCAAGATGCCGCTAAAGAGAAATGCGTTGTATGCCAGGGCTGAGAATATGAGCATTGATGAGGTAGTTAAGATGCTAGAGCACCAAGACGCGCTCACAGATGCTCTAAAGAAGTTTGGGAAGGATAAGGAGGCTGGGGTGGATTTTGCTAAGATGAGTATCAACATCGCTTATTTCAACCCGAAAGAGTACATGGGTATAGGTGCGCCAATCTTGCTTGATAATTGGCACAGAGAGATGGAGAATATACTTAATTTGGTTCATTGCCCTGAGGACTTTAGGGTGGAACAAGCTGCACTCTACTTGAGAGATGCGGCTGGAGAGTGGTGGGACAAGGTTAGAGAGAGTGCCTTAGACATATATGTGAAACAGGGGTTGTCAGCTATACCTTGGAGTGAGTTCAAGAGAGCTATGCGTCGAGAATTTATGCCGGAGTATGTCTGAAGTAAGTTGAGGAAGGAGTTTGATGATTTCAAGATGGCACCGGATATGACAGTTGCTGAGTACTACCACAAGTTCAATGAGAATTCCAAATATGCTGAGGATATGGGGTTGAGTTAGGAGAACCTAGCTTGGAGGTTTGAGAAGGGTTTGACACCTAAGATCATGGAGAAGCTTCCTGTAGGAGTCTTTACTGATGTTAAGGAGGTATATGAGCGTGCCGGGAGAGCTGAGAGATTGGTTGAGATGGCTAAGGAGAATAGGGAGACAAGTTCTGAGAAGAGGAAGGCTGAGTGTGAAGGTGGTGGTTAGTCTAGTTACAAGAGGGGTAACCATAACCAGGCAAGGGCTTACTCTTTGGGGTCGGGGTTCAGTGGTGGAGCTTCTTTTGGGTGTGGCCGAGGTGGTGGTAGTAGTAGCTGGGAGATATCTTGCTTAAATGTGGCGGTATGGGCCATAAGCGACATGAGTGCACCAGTGCTGTGAGCAGGGGTTTCCAGAGACCATCACAGGGAAGTTTCTCTCAGGGTCCATCTTAGAGCTATGCTAGTAACAGGCCGGCTGGGTCATGGAATAATCAGGGTGGTCAGAGCAACAACAGTGGAGCTAACCGCAATGGCGGTAATTCATATCAGAGACCAGCGACGAATAACAACCAGGGGTCGGCTGCCAAGCCGTCTACTTCTGCTAGTACTATCCAGGGAGGTGGACAGAAGACCAGTGGCAAGCTTTTCATGATGGAGAAGAAAGTAGGTGAGGATGATGATCACGTAATCACGGGTACTTTTCTTGTTAATGGTGTCTTTACCTTTGTTTTGTTTGATTCGGGGGCGTCACAATCTTTTGTATCATCGGGTCATGCTAAGCATTTGGGTTTGAAAGAGTTTGAGTATATAAAAGAGGAAGTTTTTATACCGTCGGGTGAGCCTGTATCTTGTGGGAGGTTATATAAGGGTGTGTCTATGATAGTTGGCCAGGTTGACCTACCACTGGACTTGTTAGAGTTTCCTATAGATGGTTTTGAGATGATAGTTGGCATGGATTGGTTTGGTAAGTATAAACCTAGAATAAACTGTCACCGAAAGAGAGTCTCTATGAGGGGTCCTAAGGGAATTAGTGTGTCTTATCATGGGTTTGTTGTCAAACCCAAAGTCAAAGTGATTGCAGCGTTGACATTGAAGTCTTATTTGAGGATAGGGTGTCCGTTGATCCTATGCCATGTGAAAGACCATAGTATGGTGAGTTCGACAGTTGAGCACATACCAGTGGTGGGAAGTTTCCAAATGTCTTTCCGGAGGAGATACCAGGTTTACCACCAAAGAGGGAGATCGATTTGAGTGTGGAGTTGAAACCAGGGACGAGACCAATCTCTAAGGCCTCGTACCGTATGGGTCCTAAGGAGTTGGAGGAGCTGAAGAAACTGCTGGATGATTTGATTGATAAGGGATACATTAGACCTAGTGTATGACCATGGGGAGCACCAGTTCTGTTTGTGAAAAATAAATATGGGAGTTTGAGGTTATGCATCGACTATAGAGAATTGAACAGAGTTACAGTGAAGAACAACTATCCTTGACCAAGGATAGATGATTTGTTTGATCAGTTGAACGGGGCAGCAGTCTTTTCTAAGATTGATTAGAGGTCGGGTTACCATCAGATGAAGATTCGGGATGAGGACATACCGAAGACAGCTTTTACATCGAGGTATGGTCACTATGAGTATGTTGTGATGCCGTTTGGGTTGTCTAATGCACCTGCAGTGTTTATGGATTTGATGAACTGGATCTTCAGTCAGTTTTTGGATCGGTTTGTGGTGGTCTTCATCGATGATATCTTAGTCTATTCTAAGACTAAGGAGGAGCATGAAGAGCACTTGAGGTTAGTGTTACAGACTTTGCGTGACAATCAGCTATATGCAAAATAGTCAAAGTGTGAGTTCTGGCTCGAGCAGGTTGCCTTTCTGGGGCATGTGATTTCAAAGAAGGGTGTAGCCGTGGATCGGGCAAAGATAGAGGCAGTCACTCGGTGGGAAGCACCAAAGAATGTAGCAGAGATCAGGAGTTTCTTGGGTTTGGCAGGGTACTACCGTCAGTTTGTGAAATACTTTTCTAAGATAGCCAGACCTATGACAACGTTGACGAGGAAAGAGATTGTTGGGATAAAAGTTGTGAGATGGCGTTCCAAACTTTAAAGGAGCTTTTGACCACAGCTCCAATCTTAGCATTACCTGAAGGGTGTGAGAACTTTGAGGTATATACATATGCTTCAAAGAATGGTTTGGGATGTGTGTTGATGTAGAACGGGAAAGTAATTGCCTATGCTTCTAGGCAATTAAAGCCTTATGAGGAGAACTATCCGACACATGATTTGGAGTTGGGTGCAGTTGTGTTTGCTCTCAAGATTTGGAGGCACTATCTTTATGGGGCGACCTTTAAGGTGTTTTCATATCACAAGAGTCTCAAGTACATCTTCACTCAAAAGGAGCTGAACATGAGACAGGGGAGGTGGATGGAGCTGATAGGGGATTATGACATGGATATTATATACCATGAAGGGAAGGCAAACGTGGTTGCAGATGCGCTGAGCAGGAAGAGTGTGCATTCTATATGGACACCTATGTCGTTGATGAGATTGAGAGACGAGGTGGGGAAGATGGGGATACATATGATGCAAAAAGGGGATGCTAGAGGGGACTTGACAGTGGAGCCATATCTTTATGAGGATATTCGCAGTAAACAGGCTTTGTATCCTAAGATTGAGGAATGGAGAGCTGGAGTAGAGAAAGGGACAGTGTCTCAGTTCTCTATTCATACGGATGGCAGTGTGAGATTTGATGGCAGATGGTGTGTTCCTAATGATGAGGAGTTGAAAAAGGTGATCTTGACAGAGGCTCATTGCACACCATATTCGGTACATCCAGGTGGTGACAAGTTGTATAAAGATTTGAAGAAGACTTTCTGGTGGCCTGGGATGAAGAAGGAAATAGATGAGTTTGTGGCACGATGTTTGACATGTCAGAGAGTTAAGGGAGAGCAGCGACGACCACATGGTAAGATTCAGTCTCTTGAGGTACCTGAAAGGAAATGGGAGTCTATCTCCATGGATTTTATAGTGGGTTTGCCGAGGATTCAATAGGGTAACAACATGATATGGGTAATAGTTGATCGTTTGACCAAGTCAGCTCACTTTGTTCCGATGAAAGATACTTGGACCAAGATTCAGTTAGCTTTGGCTTATAGGAAGCAGGTGGTTCGTTTGCATGGGGTTCCTAAGGATATAGGGTCAGATAGAGATGCGAGGTTCATATCGCGGTTTTGGAGAGAGTTGCAGGAGTTGATGGGAACTACTTTGAAGATGAGTACTGCTTTTATCCTGCGACAGATGGATAGACGGAGGGAACCATCAAGACTTTACAGGATATGCTGCCAGCTTGTGTGATGGAGTTTGGTGGTAGCTGGGAGGATAGATTGGATCTGATTGAGTTTTCTTATAACAACAGCTATCACACGAGTATTGCGATGGCACCGTTTGAGGCTTTGTATGGGAGGAGATGTAGGAGCCCGATTTGTTGGGATGATAGAGCTGAGGTCGTTGTTTTAGGACCACAGATGGCACAGGAGATGATAGAGCAGGTTAAGCTAATCAGGCAAAAGATGAAAGCGGCCCAGGATCGACAAAAGAGTTATGCAGACTTACATCGTCGTGACATAGAGTTTCAGGTTGGGGACAAGGTTCTTTTGAAAGTGTCTCCTATGCGTGGGGTCATGAGGTTTGGTAAGAAAGGGACGCTGAGCCAGAAGTTTATCGGACAATATGAGATTTTGGATCGTGTGGGTGAGGCCATGTAAATTTTTCTTTGTGATTTTCATTAAACGAATTGAATCGATATTTTTTTTTTTGCATAAAAACCCGTGCGGCTGCATTTTTTTTTTGCCTCGGCAGGTTTTTTTTAGCACGGCTGGTTTTGTTGTTTTTTTTTTATGCATTGGAAGCCGTGCCACACGGCTTATTGCTGATCAGTCTCAATCGTCTGATTCAGTTTTTCGATTTGTTCTTTGCATATTGTTATTTTAAACGATAATCATAGCAATATGTTAAAGATTTGTCTTTTGTAATTTTTGTTTTAATACGGATTATGTTCAAATTGCAATTGATTTTGTAAAATCGACTTTGTTTAGCCTGATATGGCTCACGGCTTGAGGTATTAATAAAAAAAAAAAAAAATTTTTTGGGGATGCTCTCGGTCAGGCCGTGAGATAAAAGAAAAAAAAAAATTTTGTTTTTGTTTTTGTTTTTTTTTTTTTTTGCTGCCCTCGGCATTTGCAGCTGAAATAAAAAAAAAAAAAAAAATTCGTTTTTTGGCCATAACATATGCATAATACGGATTGTATGCATTCGCTTGATAGTGAAACGGTTCACTCACGTACCATTTAGTTATTTTAAAGCGATTTAAAGTAACGGATTATCATGGATTAAAATTAAGTTGATTAAAGCGGTTTTGTCACATAATTTTAATTATTAAAGGTGGTTTGGATAAATTTAACATAATTACGGAATTATGTCACGAATAAATTTTTTTTAGTTGATGCATTTTATTTATCGTTATTTTGAATGCCTTGAATGTTTTAATTACGTATTTAATTTTTACAAACGATTGTAACTTAGTGTGGCCTTAGTAGAACGTGTTACCGTAATGATGGAACACGGTCTTTGTTGTATTTTGAGATCTCGCATCTCCATTTTGATTTTTCCTTGTAATTACAGTTTTAATTTAGAATGTAAGTAGGTTTATTTTTGTAAATTTTAATTGTAATTTTGAGAAGACCAAAGATGGAGATCGGATGCTCACTCCTCATTTGCATGGACAAAGATGGAACATCAAGACAAGCTTCTCGGGTCCAACGGTGGATTCCAAAGTTGTATTATGTTCTTTTTACTAGGATAGGCCACACTAGGACTTTTATTTACGTTTTGCATTCTTTTATTTATTTTATCTTAACGATAGATTGCATCATATTCCGCCTAAAACCAAACCACCTAATAATTGCATGAAAACTGACTCAAATAGAGGTCACGCGTTAGTTTTCTATGATATACAGATATCACACGTTTTTTATATATAAGCCATCACCTAAATTAATTCATTCACGCAATGCTAGTTTTTCGTTCACTTAAAATGAATTAAAACTAAGTTGATGGGATCTTCCTCGTATAACCAAAAATTGAAAATAGTCTTTATAGGTCAAACTCCAATGAATCCCTTCTTCGTCAGTAGGCATAATATGACCCCTTCTACGTCGGGTAAGTTGGAACTGATTGACCTATTTTATCTCAACACTATGGTCACTCGTACGATCCTGTGATTATGGTGGATTATAGATAGGATTTACGGAAATCTATCGACCAAGAGTTCTAACGATAGAACTAGCTAAACAGTTGGCTTATCGATTTATGGAAATTGAGTCTTGGGATCACTTGTATAATTCTTGAGGGAGATCAATTATGCATGTGCAATCAGTCTACACGATTAAAATGAATTTTAAATAGACTTAAATCACCTCGATGAGTTGCTTATTTCGTTTTGTTTTTCCTTTCTTTTTCAGTGTAGATCACGATCACTTAAACTGCTAATAACAAAATGGCTGGCCGTGCTGACGACCCAATGCCAAGTGCCACATTGGACCGTGAGTCCTGGCTTCGGATCTTCATGAATCAGATGAATCAGTCAACTCGACTGAAGAATGATGGATCAAACTTCGCGGACTGGGAGGCGGCATTACGGAATCTTTGCCGCCGCCGACGGGAAGCTCAAATATCCGATGAGCCCATCCCGTCAAACCCAGGCCCCACGGGCCGGAGCTAACGAGATCGCCAAGTATAACGATTTCGTCATGGAAGCGGGTGCGATTAAAAACGTACTCATTTTTGCAATGGAATCCAATTTGTAGAAACGCTTCATAGCCCAAGGTGCAAACAAGATTTTCACCACGCTCACTAAGGAATTCTCGAAAGCACCGAGAATCGTGACCTATGAGCATACCACTCGCTTCTTTGATGCGAGACTCCAGAAAGGCCAACCGGTTAGCCCACACATTCTCAGCATGATTGAGAATGTCGAGAGACTGGAGGCGCTTGATTGTAAAATCAGCGAGAACATCGTGATTGACCGCATGCTTCATTCACTCCACGATGGATTTGCGCTCTTTAGAGCGAATTACTATATGAATGATTTGAAGAAAAGTCCTCATGAACTACACTCCCTACTCGCATGCACCGAGAAGGATATGAAGTTTAGTGGGAGCTTGAACAGGATGTTCTCGTTGTGTCAAACAAGGGTAAGGGTAAGGGCAAAGCTCAGGCAGACCTAGCAGTAGGTAAACCGAAGTTTAAGAAGTCGGGATCAGGTAAGAGTGGGCCTGGTGAGTCGAGCAACTCATCAGGCACGACAAAGAGCAAGACTGAAAACATGGAATGCCATCACTGCCACAAGACTGGGCATTGGAGGCGTACATGTCCTGTTTACCATGAGGATATAAAAGCAGGTCGCGTTAAACCTGTTGGTATATCTTCTTCCTCTTCTACTTTTATTCATATGATTGAGATTAACCACGCAAGTTACGGAACTTGGGTACTAGATACTGGTTGTGGTTCTCATCTGTGTAATCATGTGCAGGGGCTCCGAAACATCGAACCCCTCGTAAAGGGTGAGGTGGACCTGCGTGTCGGGAATGAAGCACGAGTGGCTGCCGTCTCGAGGGGAACATACGTGATCCAGCTTCCTAGCGGATTTGAGTTATTTTTATATAATTGTTATTATGTACCCAGTCTTTCTAAAAACATTATTTCAGTTTCTGCACTTGACAAACTTGGTTTTTCATTTGTAATAGAGAATAATGGTTGCATTTTCTCATTACACGATATGATTTATGACAAGGCAGTCTCCATGAACGGAATTTATGTTTTAGATCAGACCACCGAAATATTGTACGTAATGAATAAAAAGTTAAAGGTTGGTGACAAAGATCAAACGTTTCTATGGCACTGCTGTATGGGACACATTAATGAGAAACGCGTAAAACAGCTCATAAACAATGGAGCTATCTCGGCCTTTGATTTTCAATTATTTGGCACGTGTGAATCATGTCTCATTGGTAAGATGACTCGAATTTCCTTCAAAGGTGTTGGAATGCGCGCTGCTGACCTGTTAGGACTCATACATACGGATGTGTGTGGACCTATGTCAATCACCGCACGAGAAGGCTATAGGTATTTCATCACTTTCACGGATGATTTACGTAGATATGGCTATGTCTACTTAATGAAGCACAAAAGTGAATCCTTTGAGAAATTCAAGGAATACGAGAATCGGGTCTGTAACCTCATCGGGTAGAAAGATTAAAACACTGCGCTCAGACCGTGGTGGCGAGTATCTTTCTCACGAGTTTGATCAACACCTCAAAGACTGTGGGATTACCTTGCAGTTAACTCCACCTGGAACACCTCAGTTGAATGGTGTGTCCGAACGGAGAAATCGAACACTACTTGATATGGTTCGATCCATGATGAGTCACACCTTGTTGCCTGACTCATTGTGGGGTTATGCTCTTCTGTCAGCTGCTCTAATACTTAACCGAAGTCCGTCTAAAGCTGTTGACAAGACTCCATATGAACTATGGAAGGGAACGGTCCCTAACTTGTCCTTTATACGGGTTTGGGGCTGCGAGGCTTATGTCAAGTGGAGACACGAGGATAAGCTCGGCCCGCGATCGGTCAAGACATACTTTATAGGTTATCCTAAAGGAACACTTGGTCATTACTTTTATTCGCCAACCAAAAAACGTGTATTTGTTGCGGCTAGTGCGACATTCTTAGAGAAGGAGTTTCTCGAGAATGCAAAGAGTAATAGAACCTTCGAGTACATCGGAGATTCCAACCAAATACCGAGCAACCATTGGAGGAACCAGTTCCTTCAATCCCATTGCGGTTAATATTCCTGAGGAACCTAGGAGGTCGGGAAGAGTCTCTATTCCTCCGGACAGATACATTGGTATGGTCGAGGAACATGACATAGATGACATTCTACTCTTAACGAGTAGTGAACCCGCAACCTATAAAGGTGTCATGACTAGTTCTGACTCAAAGCTATGGCTTGAGGCCATGCAATCCGAGATGGACTCCATGTATGAGAACAACGTATGGGATCTTGTTGACTTACCTGCTAAGGTTCGTCCCCTTCAATGCAAATGGTTTTACAAGATAAAGCATTCTGTGGAAGGTCAACAAGATATCTATAAAGCACGACTAGTTGCTAAAGGTTTCACCCAAGTGCCAGGTTTGCACTACGATGAAATATTTGCACCCTTAGTCATGCTGCGTTCCATTCGGATTATCTTAGCGATTGGCACTTTTCATGACTATGAAATTTGGCAGATGGATGTGAAAACAGCCTTCTTAAACGGTTTTTTGGAGGAAGAGTTGTACATAGTACAACCCGAAGGTTTCATCGATCCTGAACATCCTAAGAAAGTATGCAAGCTTAAGCGTTCCATTTATGGACTTAAGCAAGCTTCTCGGAGTTGGAATCATCGTTTCGACCAAGTGATAAAAGAAAATGGATTTACTCGATCGGTCGAGGAACCATGTCTATATATCAAGTCGAGTGGGAGCAAGATTGTCTTCCTAATATTGTATGTCGATGACATACTCCTGATTGGGAATGACATACCTCTCTTAACTTCGGTGAAAGTATGGTTGAAAAACCATTTCCGGATGAAAGATCTGGGTGAGGCACAAAGAATTTTGGGCATCCGTATCTATCGAGATAGATCACGTCGGATGTTATCTCTCAGTCAGGAGTCTTATATAGACAAGAAACTAGAGAGATTCAGCATGACTAACTCCAAAAAGGGGTTCCTTCCTATGGCTCCAGGGGTGCATTTGAGCAAGTCTCAGGCACCAGAGACACCGGAAGAGAAAGAGCGCATGACACGGATTCCTTATGCCTCGACTATAGGATCAACCATGTATGCCATGATATGCACACGTCCGGACGTGGCATATGCATTGAGTTTGACAAGTCGATTCCAACAGCATCCAGGTGAATCACATTGGATGGCTGTCAAGAACATTCTTAAGTACCTACGGAGGACTAAAGATTGGGCATTGACTTATGGAGGCGAACAAAAGCTATGCGCAACCGGTTACGCAGATGCTAGCTTCTAAACAGATCGAGATGACTCGAAATCTCGATCTGGATTCGTTTTTACTCTTAATGGCGCTGCAGATCACTGGAAGAGTTCCAAACAAAGTGTTACAAACAGATTCTACGACAGAGTCCGAGTACTATGCCGCGTCTGAAGCTGCAAAGGAAGCGATATGGATGCGTCAATTGTTACAAGGACTATCTGTAGTGCCTAGTTCGAATGACCCGATCACCATCTATTACGACAATAGAGGTGCCATCTTCCAAGCTAAGGAGCCTAAGTCTAGCAACAAGTCTAGACATGTACAACGGAAAGCTCATCTAATCCGAGATTACGTGGAGCAAAAGGAGGTAGTGATAGAAAAGATTGCTACTGAGATGATAACATAGCGAGATCCTCTCACTAAACCATTACGACAAGATAAGCATGAAGGGCATGTTAATTCCATGGGAATTAAACGTGTTCCTGAGTTGTAGTACTCTTTTATGGATTAGATTCATTCTCTTTTGTACTCTATACGACATCATCGTTTTGATATTTATATATTTTGTTTTTCATGTGGATTTGTACGACAATTTTGAACACCACAAAGTGAACTGAACAAACATTATATTTTTGGTCCTTAATTACCCACGTGAGCGGATAACTCTGGCAATTATTTTGTGACGTTGGTTGATGGTGGGTTCAACGAGCCATAAGTCAAAAGGTTGACTGACCAATCACAGAGGCGAGTTATACGGATATCTCGTAGGACACAATTGTGACATCGACATGGAGTCCTAAATGTTTTATAACATTCGGTGCCAGGTCGTGGATAGGACCTCCATGGTGATCCTAAGAGTCGATTCTTTTGACTATCGACTGTCTCTTGAGACTAAGGCAGATTTTGGGTGACTTTGGTTTCTTTCTCACGGTCATCCGTAACAGGGGGCCAAGTAGATTTTTTCTGGGTCATTTCATGCTGTGCTTAGATCGGCAGGAGTCGAGTTGAAGGAAATATTCAGCCTTTATCAGGTACTCGATATTTCTCAGGGCCACTCGAGGAGCTGTAACTGAAATGCATGGCCATGCTCGAATACGAATTCGTTTTATCAGTTGAGTTACTCTCTAGTCGGGGAAACCACTCTTGATACAGATCGATTGTAAAATACGACCTTTGCGGATCCGGATCTGCAAATTATTTTACATTGAGTGGGAGAAATTTTAAATGAATATGAGAATCGGTTATCGCACATACACTTGTACGGACAAGTGGGAGTTTGTTGGAGCCGTGTCCTCCAGTTAGTGCGGATAACGTTATTGCACATACACTTGTACGGACAAGTGGGAGCTTGTTGGGGCTGGTGTCCTCTACAGTTAGTGCAATAACATTTAAATCTCTAAAAGGATCAAAGGGTATACTTTTGTATTATTATCAGTTGGTCCACGTTTATCAATAACGGTTGGCTTGCTAGATAAGTTTGACGTTATTGTCATACTGATGGCGGTGATCAACTGGTCCCTAAAAGTCACACCTATAGGATACGTTTGAGAGATGTGACGGTATGAAAATACAGTCATGTTGATGCCTAAGTTGACTAAGCAGTTAGTTGGAGTTATTGACTAATAATTAGTCAAACGCGATGTTGAGATAATTATTTAATACGGATTAAATAATAATGGCTAAGACGAATTAAGCGGTTAATTCGTAAATTGAATATAAACAATTATATTTAATTGATGTATATTGAATTAATTATACAATATTGTCTTTGTCGGACATGTATTAATATTTCGACTAATCCATGTTACAAGTCGATGTTTTAATAACCGATAACCGATGACGATTTATAATAAAACCCGTCATATACATTTTAGCGAAATCGAGTCGGACCACGAGTTAAAAATAAGGAGAAAGTGGAAAGCCCACTTCCCCCTTCATGAAACTCACGGCCGAATGAAGGAACAAAAGGAGAGCTTCTCCTCTTTTTGCCCTAACTCATTTCATTTGAAAGAAAATTAGGTTTTTGAGAGCATTCTTCTCTGAAAAACCTAGATCTCACATCTAGCAAAAATTCACACAAAACTCTCTCAATATTGCAAGTCAATTAGAGAGTATTTCTAGCACAAGGGGCATAGTCTCAGACGGTCTTGGGTGCAACGATTATAAGGAAATCTACTTTGATTTCTGTTCTTAGGCCGCATTTCAAAGGACCCGAGGTTGATTCTTGTTCTTTATCGTTTCTCTATTGTTTTTCGTTTATGACCATAAATCGCATGTTAAATTTACGTTATAGTCCTAAAATTTAAGGGTTTTATACGGATATTACCCCACAGTAAGTATGTTTTTATACGAAACAGTAGGTGACCTGATGGGTACTCGATCGAGTACGTGTGACACTCGATCGAGTAAGGGGCACTCGACCGAGTAAGTCACTTACTCGATCGAGTAAGTGTGTCTTACGGGTTATTTTAGCCGGGATTCGTTAATAACGCGTGATTAATATAAAAGATTTCCGTCATTCTTCCTAATCACTTTTTCACCTTTCTAAAACCTTTCAAAAGAAAAAGAAGTTATGTAGTTCGCTTTCATCGCGTTATTGGCAAATCCCAAGGCTAGGATCGTCGGATTGTCTTGTTCTTTACACCGTTAGGTTTGTCGCGTCAAGGGTAAGACTCTTGTATAATTTTTATAATGTTTCGTTAAGTTTGTTTAAAACCCAAATTGGGTAGAATTGGGGGTTTTGACCCAATTTGGGGTTTTGGGAGGATTATGTTGATTAGGATATGATTGTGTGTATATGTGTTAGAGGAGGAGGATTCGTAGAGGAACATTACTGATTAGCTGCTGTGACGATCTTGTGGTTGTTATTCCAGGTAGGGTTTCCCTACTCGGTTATTGTTTACATGTATTGTGGTGGTTGATCATTGTTGTTGGTTTGTATCATATCGGATTTGGTGATTAGTAATTGTTGTGGTATAATGTGGTTGTTGTATAATTGTCTGTGTTTGCGAGGTGCGTCCTCGGCTGAGTGGAGTCACTTGCGGGAGTGGCTTCACGCCCTTGATTCGCCCTTTGTGGAACCCGCCACAGAGGGGATGTGCACATTTAGGAACATGGGTTATCGCTCGGATGAGATGAGCGGGGCTTAGGTGGAAACGACTGCGGTCCCCCACTGGCGGTGTGGAATACTTGTTGGGATGAGTATTCTGGCAGGACTACACACTTTAGTGTGTAGTCAGGTGTGTGGTGATATGATGGAGATTTGTTAGATTGGATTGGATTGTTGTATTACTTTTGTTGTATTGTCTTATGTAAATGTAACTGACCCCGGTTTTAATGTTTTGAAAACTGTGGTGATTCATTCGGGATGGTGAGCAGTTATTGAGCAGGTATGAGTTGATGCGCATGGGATAGCTGGGTCGAGTTGCCACGAGATGTCTAAAAGTCTTCCGTTGTGTCATAAACATTATTTTATTTAGTTGGTTTGACAGTTTTGAGGAACAGTTGTATTTACTTATCAGTTTTGGTTTTTGAACTTGTATCACTTTAAACGTATTTAATAAAGTGTGTTTCTTTATTGTCTATTTGATATGCATTGCCTCGGGTAACCGAGATGGTAGAATTCCCATGCCTTAAGTGGTCCTGGTAAGGCACTTGGAGTATGGGGTGTTACAATATCAATCGTACAAACAATTACAACACAATCTTAAATCAATTAAACAGTAAACCGAGTAGGGAAACCCTACCTTAGCACAAACTGCAATGAGATACACAAGCAAGCTATAAAGGCTCCTCTACTAATTCTCCACCTAACAACAATCACATAATTCCAATTACCATATGCAAAAATCCCTTTCCCCCAAATCACAAATTAGGACAAAACCGTAAAAGATAAATCAATAGAACTTATGAAATCAAAAGCTTACTGACACAATCGACGCAACGAAAGATGAACTAGACTCACGAACGATCCGCGCACTTGAGAGAGATATTTGGAGAGGATTAGAGTTACGTTGTATTGCTTAGGTTTTGTAAAAATGATTAGAAACTGTAAATCACGTCTTAAATAACTCTAATCCTTTCTAAATCAAACCGCGGAATTATTACCCGTCAGACCGGATACTCGGTCGAGTATAGAGTATACTCAGCCGAGTATCCTCTACTCGGTCGAGTATTCCCATACTCGGTCGAGTATTCCCATACTCGGCCGAGTATTCCTGGGCAGTAAACTGTCCAGAAACACACGACACACTTACTCGGCCGACTAACAGCCTTAGAAAACCGTGGTATTACAAAGAGGATACAAACAAGTCACCTCCAAGTTGTGTTAAATTAGGCTACTTTCGTCCACATTTGCTAAATGCTTTTATCAAGGGCGATCGGATGGGGTGGAAGGATGATCCCTATGTCGTTATTGGCGTATGACATGACAAATCTCGGATTCTCTACAAGTGTAAATGCGAAGGATCATCCCAAGCTCAACATGGTGGCATAACAAAAAGGTTTTTTGGGAATGAAGTGCTCAAGTCATTCAAAACAAAAATTGTGGATTTGAGTAACTTTCAAAACTTGGCCTCATTTCAACTTCCGCATTTCACATTTCAAAACTTTGAGATGGGGTTTGTCCCTCATTTGCTAGTGTCGCTTGCTTTTGCCAATCGCTTATTAGGCAACCGGTTAACCTCTAGACAATAGCTCTTGGGGTGATAGTCACTTTGTCTTATTCACAACCGTGTGGGGGCCCAATTCAATGAATCCCGCACCAAAGCACATTGAAGTAGTACGCCTCCATCAAATTTCTCGGCAACATCAACAATTCAAAATATTTTGAGGTCTCTTTGGCAATTAAAAACGATTCCACATCATAAAACTTTTGAAATGAGCACTTCAAACTTATTAATGAAAAATATTTTTGGGTTTTCAAACCACCAAGTCAATCAAGGTCCCTTAGATAAGTGGATCAAGTCCATATCACATCATAAGGTTGGATAAATGACACACATGCAAAACCTTGACTAGGCCTTAGACCATGGGACAAAAGATACTAGTATGAGACATCCTAGGGTGTCTTGAGGGTATTCTAGCAAACAAAGTCTCAAGGAGAAAAATTATCTACAAAGGCCTTATATACACATGTCAAACATCCCAAATAGGCATTTTCACAAAATTTTCTATCATGCAAACTACATGCCATGATGCAACTAACATATATATAAATCTAATGCATATGCTTCTACCAACTAATATGTCATGTAAACTAAATACAAACTCTTAGCAACACATAGGTTCATATCACGCCAATCAAAATATAGCCACATTGACATTAACATATAAGAAGGAGGAAGTGAAAGGATTCAATAACCCTCTAATGAAACTCCGTTAATTTTATATCTAAATTACTCATTAAAATAGATGTTGATCTTATGCATGCATAACATAATAAAATATAAAAGTAAGAACAAGGTTCCTTACAATGATGAAAATGGTTTTAAGGGCACAAGTAAGAACACCTTTCTTAACTTGTTCTTGAGCTAAAAGTAAATGGATGATCCCCTAAGTCTCAATAGTGTGAGAACCTCCTTTCAATTGCATCAAGACTACCCCTTAAAACTACTAATTAATTAACTAGATTATCTTCGTAGTTAACCTTAAAATATAATCTAATATTATTTCTTATTACTACTATAGTAATTAAATAAATTAGATTTTTGAACAATTATTTTCTAAAACTTATTTTAGAGAGAAAAAGAGAGAAGAGTAAGTAGTGAAAAAATAAGAATGAATGATAATATGAAAATAAGAACAATTCTTATTAGGGTAAATGGGGGGAAAACCGATGGCATGGGAGAGGATGAGAGAGCCAATGCATGCCATTTTACTTTTCTAATTGTTCTTATCAATATCTAATAGGGTGTAGTCTAGTGTTAGTATGTTAATCATTGTGTTTTCCACAATTAAAACAACTCAACCATTTCACCCTATTACCTTACAAAAACCGATGCCCCTTGTAATATTGAGTCCATTTTATTTTTGTCAATTTGTCATTTTGTCATATAACGTTTGACATGTGACATGTAACATGTTATTAATCATATTAATGCATATGTAACAATTAAATATCATTACATATACTAATTCAATTATATATAACAATTAACTAGTAATTTACAATCATAAGTAAATAAAATGGTTCATGTTAATATAATCTACAACAAATTGTAATTATAATTAACCTATCATTCTTAATTTAATTGTTTCATAAAAAAAGTATTAGTAATATATCATTTTAATTACTAAAACGAATCTCATTTAATCGAATTACAATAAGATTCATATTCTCACTCAGATATGTAAATTGTTCAATTTTAAGGAATTAATTAATCTGTATCAATATACAATTAATTGATTTATCTATTAAGGGAATCGTCCTTTAGGTGTGACCTTAAGGGATCAACCGATCACCACCGTCAAACGACAGTAATGTCAAACTCTAGTCAGCCAATCATTACCGATTAATGTTGATCAGTTGACGTATAAAAATGAATCATCCCTTTACGTATTCTTATCATGAGTTTAATTAATGTGATCGCACTATTGTCGAGGACACATTCTCCAACAATCTCCCACTTGTCCGAGACAAGTGTGTGTCACCAATTCTCTTGTCCTACAATCTCCCACTCAATGCAAGGTGTCTTGCAGGTCGTTCTTGCAAGTGATCATATCTAGAGTGGTTTCCTCGATCTGGAGAGTAACTGTCTGGCCGGAATTATCTACTGTAGATGCCTTCCGAGCGTGGCCACGCATTTTCAGTTCACTACTCCTCGAGTGGCCCTGAGATTTTTAAATAACCCTGACTAGGGTATGGACAATTCATATCGCACTATTCCCTTTGTTTAGCCACAGTTCATCATAACCCAAAAGATGCCCATTTGACCTCATTTACGAAAGTCGTAGAGCATAATTCAAAGTCACTCAGAGTCTGTGCCAACTTTGGCGAATAGTCTTTAGTCAAAGAATTGACTCAAAAGAATACTATAGTAGCTCTCGCCAAGACCAGGCTATATGAATTACCAAAACTCTATAAGCGGTCACTGCCCGACAGAGTGTCTCTAACAGTCCGCCTATGTGATCGACTAGTCATCACTTATGAACTTATGGCACTTGAACTTGCCATCAATCGACTCACACTCTAGTCACTTAGAGACGTCACCTCACATGAGTGACTAGGGGCAATTACTATGTTAATCCAGTTCACTTTAATAGGGTTCAATGTTGTCTTAACAACCTATTTGGCTAAAACAAAGTAATAGATGAATTTAAGAAACTCAAACGATAAATGTGATTATCACATATGAATAGTCAATACCATATTACTACTTCATATTATATAATCTAAAGTGTACATTTTACACTTGTCAAGGTGCAATAAAAGCTTGGTTAGTGGATATTCCATCTCTCCATTCATTCCAACTTTATGAATTGTTATTTCCTTCTATTCAATGTCATTTCTAATATCATGAACTTTTCTAAGTACATGTCTAGGCTTCTCCATAGACTTGGGCTCTTTAACTTGAAAGATGCTCCCACTGTCATTATATAATTTGTGATAAAATACTTGGTGGAAGGGTCTACCTATAGTCCCTTTATGAACCACCTTATCACAATGTACTCAGACTCCATATGTAGAATTTGCAATGGTTGATTCTAAAACATTTTTCTAGTCACTTACTCCTGAGTCAATAAAACTAGCCTAGGATTTCAATAAATCCTTATAGGTTTGGATACTAGAGTTTGTGTAACCCTTCACCACAACTTAGTATGTCGTCCAACCACAAGAACAGATCCTCAGTCCTTCTCAGGATTTATAATTGATGTTCTTGAAGGCTTTCAAATGACTTTTATATGAAATAACTTGTCATTGACTCATTATGCTCCAAGCATATGATTCATCATGACATGTGTATATATTGGCATACATGATCGTTCTAATGGCGGAAACATTACCAATCGATTTCATGTGATCAACAACTCATGGGGTTAGTGAATGACTATGACTCTATCATAGTAATTCCACTTTCATCTAAATGGATAACCTCCTCAACCTATGTCGACATTAAACAGATAAAGAATCTTATCAACATAAGATACTTTTCTAAGTGCCAATCTAAAATTCCCTATATCATGATAGATGTGGAATTTTAGAATGCATCATGTCTTCTTTCATCGAGAATTGAAAACAAAAACACTCCCTCATTGACGGTAGTGTTATCATGTCATCCTCAATGACATTAACATGAAAGACAATTTCTCCCACTGACTTTCATGCCTAAACATGACAATATTGACTCCCACTTAAATCCATGTATACTTATGGCTTCTCGACAACTCGTGTGAAACCATTTTCTCATCACATAATTTTAATGATCATTGTAATTTTTAAGTGTTGATTAAAACCTTGTGTTTATGTCACACACACACCCTTTTCTAAATACCTATTTAGAAATTGGTTTTAACATCTAACTTGATTATTCACACTATGAGCTGTAGCAATGATGATATAGATCTTAGCATAGTTACTCTTTAACTTAGCTTTGTAGACAACTTAATGTCTATCTATGCAACTCTTATGCACAAATTTCACTTTGGTTCATTAGGCTCTAATGTAAATTGAATTGAAATTTCTTGATACAACCACTTCATAATCTTTATTGAAGAACACTTTCTTTTGGTCTCATCATTAATCTCGAGTTTGACCTAATAAGCTTTCTATTGGTCTCCTCACTAGTCTCGAGTTTGACCTAAGAATCTTTCTTTAATCTCCTCACTAGTCTCGAGTTTATTGCTAATTTTCTCCCACTCTGTCTTTTGAAAAATACACCTATTGTTTCTCGAAAGATAGCTATATAAGCAACAAACAATTTGATACTTAAACTTGTGAATGAAGAAAATATCGCACATTATGACCTAAATAGATGACCCTCTTGTAATGACATTGTAATCTAGTAGTAAGATAGACTAACCTTTATAAGAAAAAGGATTGGATTCATATCCATGTCTTATATAATTTTGGGGTCTTAAGCCCTCCCATAGCTCGTATGGAGTCTTATAAGTGGTTACAAGTCTTAATTATAAGTGGTGTTTTCAATTCGTTTATTAAATTCCCTACCTTGAGTTCAAATAACTCTATTTGACTTTACAATCGTTCCTTCTTATCTCAAATAAGATGTGATATTTAGTCATAAAAGCATAAGAGGGAATCAAATTCATGGCTTATGAACTCATTACAATGATCCAATCGTTGTAGTTCTTTTATGATCAATTTAAGTCAAATCAATTTATGTTGTTGATGTAAAAGGTGTGTAATGACAAGTTTTTAGAACAAAGAAAATTCCATAAACCGAACGACTTGGGTTGAAAGCCAAGTCATTAAAATTCATACAACCATTGTTTGCAAAATGGAAATAAGACAAATTACCATGTCCAACACGGAAATCAAAATGAATTATAAAACAACAAGTCAAAATACAAAAATACTAAGAAGACAATTCAAAATAAAATTCAAGCTTCCATAGGTCTTCTACCATGGGCGGCTACCCTAGCATCCCTTTGTTGAAGATCTTCCTCAAGCTTGCTTGTCCTTGCCTTTGTCTTTGCTCACATGCCCTATAATGCATTAAAGGGGGTGAGAATCACAACTTGTATCTTAATACCAAAGTTGGGATTTATATCAATAACACAATAGATTAGAGAATTTATTACCTACTAGAGTCACACGTCCAGCTTTGACATCTCCTAGATACTTTGGGTAATTACGTTTCCAATGGCCTGTACCACAACAATAGTGGCACTTATCCACGGAAGAAGCACCCTTTTTGGGCTTGGAAGAGCTATTCACAATAGCTTTCCCTTTCCCCTTATTGGGAGTGGGTTTCTTACCCTTTCTAGCGCTTTTCTTGAATTTCCCTTTGCTCTTATTATTAATATGGAGCACATCCTTGGTCGTACTCACATTAAGACCCATGTCTCTCTCGGCTTGTACAAGTAAGTTGTGCAATTCATGGAGAGAGGTTTTCATGTTTTGCATATTGTAGTTTACCCTAAACTGAACATATGCTTTGATGCGATTCAAGGAATGGAGAACTTGGTCAATAACGAGTTGTTTGGGAATTTCAACCCCTTGCAAATTGAGTGTCTCAACATGCTCAATCAATTTGAGCACATGAGGGCTGACCTTTTGACCCTCTTTGATGTTGAGCTCGAAGAATGCGGAGGCCGCCTCATATTGGATTATCCAAGGAGCTTGTGAAAACATGGTCACAAGCTTGGTGTAGATCTCATAAGCGGTGCCTATCTTAATAGCACTTCTTTGGAGATTGGCTTCCATAGAGAAGATCAAGACATTCTTGATCGCGGCCGATTTCTTTAGGTAAGCCTCATAGGCTTCCCTAACCGCGGCAGATGACCTAGTAGTAGGTGTAGCGGGAGCGGCTTCGGTAAGGTAACGAAGCTTGTCGTCACCTTCCGCGGCCAAGCGGAGTTGCGCATCCCAATCTGCAAAGTTAGTCCCATTCTTATCAAGTTTACATCGATCCATAAAGGATCGGAGCCAAGAAGCATTGGTGAGAGGTGGAGCGGTTCCACTAGTAGAAGCGGATGAAATCGGAGTTGTCATTGCAAATTAATCGAATTGACTACAAAAAGGAAATGAAGGAAACAATTAACATTTATCATTTTACTTGTAAACATTTTTAACAAGGTTTAAAATTATGCATTTATATAATGACCTCGCACCTAAATTATATAAATGATTCCGAGATCCATCTTTATACAAACATGGACATGGGAAACTAATACATCCCACAATTGCATAAATTTCGTGAATTAACTCTTTAATTGATTCTACTATAGAATTCTCGGTCGATGTATTTCATAAATTCCATCTCTAGCCCCGGAACATAAGACTAGTCTTTATATCCCGTTGAGTCCAACCAAATTTCGCGTGTAATAACTTTTTATTACCCCACTTACTCAATGATAAATGAAAGTACCCCGGGGAACCGAATCTACCCCAAATGTCAAAGGGATTCATGAGTCCTACTATTTGGTAAGGCTAATCTCAATTTTAAATATGTGAAAGGTCTTGTCAATTTATTATCTATCATCTTTAAGTGAACTAAATCGATGAATACTCGATAATTATAATTGACAATAGTCGATAAGATGATTAAATATGCATGTGAAGTTATGGCGATTTAGCAATGCATGCAAATATATAAAGCTAGCAAATAAAGAAAAATAAAATTTCCTAGTATGGCCTTTCCTCAAATAGAAAATCTTATATTCTATTACAACTTCGGAAACCAACTCCTTTGGTCCCTTGAATCTTCACGTGACACGCCTTCCAAGGATAGACACCGTCTCGATCGGAACTCTTTTCCGAATGGCACCGTCTTTTGGGAACTCCGGAATTACAAATAATTAAATAATGAAATGTACATGGCACTTCCTATTATACATTTGTAAAATAAAATCTAATAAAATAAAATAGAAGTGATATGAGATCACAATAAATTACAACCGAATCAATATTCCCTTACATTACGGGTAATATCGATTAACACTAAGGCCATACTAAGATAAAATTACATAATTCAAAATTATATAAAAGAAATATGACATTCATCAATAAAATATGCAGCATTATAATGTGTAATTAACATGCCAAATTATGTGCCAAATCGCCCTATTTAAACTTATATCGTAAATATAATCCGGTTTTATGGAAATTCGCGATTTTTAACTTTTTAAAATCACAAAATAATACTACAATCAAATTTTAGTCCAAGTTAATTATCCTAACCTTTTAGGACTCAAAAATTAGTCATTACTCAATTTGTAACAATAATTCAACTTGATTTAATTTTTATGCTCATTATAGACCTTAAAAATCATAACCTTTTTATGAAATAAATCCAAATTAAATTACAATAATTCTAAATTTTGAATTTTAAATTTTTGAACATTCTGGAATAATTCCATGACCCTCACAATGTCTAAAATCAAGGTTAAAATTTCCGAATTTATTTTGAGAAAAATATAGTTGCAATTTATCGGTTTTATGAAATAAAACATCTAAAGCATATGAAGATTAATCTAATCAATGTTCCAACTTTAGATATAATATGTGGGATAATAATGCAATCTAAAATAAGTTTTTCACGCCATGTAATTCATTTTAGCTATTTTTGCTAAAATAGTCACTATTTATGTCATTTTTACACTAAAAAATTCATAAATCATGAAAAATGAATCAAGTTCATCTAAAATTTTACACACAGTAAGTAAAATGTGCATATGACAACATATTTAAATTTCATGGCCTGTTTCGAAGTTAAACTAATTTTAACCATTTTACATCCATTTATTCCATTTTTATCTCATAAAAATTATAAATCATGCAAAATAAATCAAATTTATACGAAATTTTACATATAATAAGTAAAATAAGCATGTGAGGTCATATACAAATTTCAAGGTCAGAAACTTAGTCTAACTATTTTTAGCATTTTAAACACCATTTTATACATTAAAATGTAATAAAATTACTAAAAATCATTAAAATGAGCCAAAAATTACCATAAATCATCAAAACGACCTAAATACATTTTAGGACCAGAATATATAACATGAAAAAATTTTCGTGACTTTATAATATGAATTACAAAATCTCTAGTTTTATATGTTATACTTTTAACTCAGAAAAACAATAAACCGATTATGCATGCAACAACCTAAGCTCATGATACCACTTGAAAGGATTCAATAACCCTCTAATTAAACTCCTTTAATTTTATATCTAAATTACTCATTAAAATAGATGTTGATCTTATGCATGCATAACATAATAAAATATAAAAGTAAGAACAAGGTTCCTTACAATGATGAAAACGATTTTAAGGGCACAAGTAAGAACACTTTTCTTAACTTGTTCTTGAGCTAAAAGTAAATGGATGATCCCCTAAGTCTCAATAGTGTGAGAACCTCCTTTCAATTGCACCAAGACTACCCCTTAAAACTACTAATTAATTAACTAGATTATCTTAGTAGTTAAACTTAAAATATAATCTAATATTATTTCTTATTACTACTATAGTAATCTAAATAAATTAGATTTTTGAACAATTATTTTCTAAAACTTATTTTAGAGAGAAAAATAGAGAGGAGTAAGTAGCGAAAAAATAAGAATGAATGATAATATGAAAATAAGAACAATTCTCATTAGGGTAAATGGGGGTGGGGGCGGTGGCTGGGAGAGGATGAGAGAGCCAATGCATGCCATTTTACTTTTTAAATTTTTCTTATCAATATATAATAGGGTGTAGTCTAGGGTTAGTATGTTAATCATTGTGTTTTTCACAATTAAAACAACTCAACCATTTCACCCTATTACCTTACAAAAACTAGAGCCCCTTGTAATATTGAGTCCATTTTATTTTTGTCAATTTGTCATTTTGTCATATAATGTTTGACATGTGACATGTAACATGTTATTAATCATATTAATGCATATTTAACAATTAAATATCCTTACATATATTAATTCAATTATATATAACAATTGACTAGTAATTTACAATCACAAGTAAATAAAATGGTTCATGTTAATATAATCTACAACAGATTTTAATTATAATTAACCGATCATTCTTAATTTAATTGTTTCATAAACAAAGTATTAGTAATATAACATTTTAATTACTAAAACGAATCTCATTTAATCGAATTACAATAAGATTCATATTCTTACTCACATATGTAAATTATTCAATTTTAAGGAATTAATTAATCTTTATCAATATACAATAAATTAATTTATCTATCAAGGGAATCGTCCTTTAAGTGTGACCTTAAGGGATCAACTGATCACCACCGTCAAGCGGCAGTAATGTCCAACTCTAGTCAGCTAATCATTACCGATTAATGTTGATCAGTTGACGTATAAAAATCATCCCTTTACGTATTCTTATCATGGGTTTTATTAATGTGATCGCACTATTGTCGAGGACACATTCTCCAATAGGAAGAAGATTTGGAAAGATCATACCATGCGGTCTTCTATATTTTTTATGCCTCGAATATGGCGTAGTCGTCCCAATGTGATAAGAGTGACAAACAAACAAATATATATACAAATCTATACTACAAAGGAAAGAACATGTTTTTGGAATTTTTAAATTTTTCAATTTTTATCATTTTTGAAATAAGTGTTAGACGTTAGAATTTCCCATCCCCATACTAATATGAACATTGTCCTCAATGGACAAGACGATAGGAAATTATACAAATGCATGAAACTATATGAAATGCATGGATTCTACACTAAATGCATATTACATGATAAATATTTACAAATGATAAGTATTTACATATGATGCAAACTAAACTATGCTATATGATGCATGCTTTCGATTGAGTTGGAGAGCTAATTTAAATTAACTTGGGTTGCATATGAATGAATTTCCCCAAACCAAACAAAACACTATTTCTAGTGCATAAATAGGGAAGTTTATTCATAAGGCATGCAACGCAATGCATGAAAAGTAAGTTGTCATTTTGGATTCTTTATGCTGGGAGCAAAAAAACGATAGTCACCTCAATGTTACCGAGGTGTGAGTCCTTTGGTGTTTCTAGGACTCAAAAACTCTTAGCCATCAAAGAGTCCAAAATGACTCTTTAAATGCTCTAAACTACAAGTTATACAAGTTATGTAATCATGAGATAAAAACAAAGAAAAAGGAGGGGTAGGAGACTCACAATGGTTGGTTGAGATGTTAATGTAAGCCATCAACCACTTAACTGGTCGCCCTCCTTCACGCTTTGTTCAACCATAAACTATCACTCATGGTGATATCATCATCATCATCTTCCTCCATGGAACCGGGGGCATCATCATCATCTTCTTTACTTGAACTTTGCTCATTGTCATCATGGCTTGATTCACTACCTTCCCCATCCTCATTGTAGATACCCGTATCCGTCGATATTGGAATTTATAGAGAACCCGACAAACACCCGATGATGATAGGACACATGTATTTATTAGTTGTCATTGTCGTTATTTGGGTTCGTTTTACGATGTAGAATGAGCGTTGTCGACGGAGTATTTTATTAATTTAAATGATATTTAAATTACATGTTTTTTTAAAGTGAATTCATTTTATTGCTTTATTTTGAATTTATTTTCTCAAGTTTATTTTATTGAAAATAAAATAAATAATTGATTTGAAAAAATCATTTTATGAGTGTATTTGATTTGAAAAATCATTTATTTTAATGTGTTATTTGATTTGAAAAATCGAATTTGAAAATCGAAAACTCGTTTCAACCACGCGTTTTGGAGCTCGATTAGAGCTCGGTTTTTGAGCCCATTTTCTTTACGAGTTAGCACGAATCTCGAGTACATTAACCAACCTAGGCCTATACCCATCCAACCCAGTTTGAACCCCCTTATCCACATCCCAAATCTCATCCCAAGCCCCCCAACATAGCCCAACTCCTTCCCAACCCGTGTTCAACATAGCCCGTTTGTTTTGCTCCAAACTTGGTCCAAACCCGCAACCCATCACCACCAACCCGTACTCCACACTACCCACCATTCCCACGTCAAAACCCACCATGAAACCCCACCACAAAACCCGTCTTCAACACTCCAAAACAGGCCCCAAACAACACGACACAAACATTTTGTTTTGTTCAGCTCAAACCCGAGTCCAAAACCCGCTCCAAACACCTGCAAAACCCGTGCCCATTAACCCTAAACCATACCCTAGTATCCTACCTATACTTCCCTAGCTGAACCACCAAGAAAACCCCTTACAAAGCCTCTCAAACCCTCACAAAAGCTGCTGGACAGCAGCTATGCGTGAATGAGCCCGTCTGCCTCTCCCCTCTAAAAACCCTACCTTAACTCCTTATAAATACCCCCCCTTCACCATACATTCATTCCTCTAAGTTCTCCATACATACAACCTTCATTCACAAGCTTTAAACCCCAGAAACAAACCCTAATTGCCTCTCAAACCCTCGACAAAACCGACTCACAAACTGAGAATCAGTTTGTGTGTCCTCTTTGAAACCTTTCGTTCTCCCTTCAAACCTCCATCAAAATTCGAGTTTCGTATTCCAAATTAACCATACCACATCCATCTACACATTAGACAAAGATTTACGAGCCAAATTGCCCTTGAGAGTACACGAATTCCCTAGAAAAACAGAGTGTTATACACTCTGTTTTCTTGGCTTTTCCTATCTGTCCAGTTCTGTTTGTGCTCGTTTTTCGTGCCCAATAACTCAAACTGAGCAGAGGTTGTTTTAAGATATCTGTTCTCCTCTCTTTCTAGTTTTCAAAACATCTTTTAAATCGAATTTTCACCGTGAAACGAGAGAGAAATCGCAGTTTGAAAGTTGCTGTCCAGATTTGCAAAAAACGTGTTGTTTGCTTTGTTTCTTCGTCGACGACGGCCTCTCGAGATAAAATCTACCATCGATTACGACCCAAGACGGTGTCAACGATACATGTAGGTTGAGGGTGCATCAAATCCTCCTCTTTCTCCCTTTTATTTCGATTTTTATGTTTGATTTCTTATAGTTCATTTTTGTTTGTTTATCGTTTTTGTTTATCGATTGTTATCATTAACTACGAAACTAGTTTAGTCCGAGTATGAGTTAAAGTACCGCCATGAACACCCGCGTTTACTTGAGATGGGAAAGAAACGGCTACATAAGTCGGTCGTAACCCCCGTCTCATTTACATATCCTCGTGTTCAAGGTAGGGCATTAATAAAACGAATTCTAACTTCGCTCTTCGCTTTTGACCCCTCTTTTGTTTCGTGTAATTCGACCCACCCTAGGGCCATTCACATGTTAGTATGACCTCTGATTGTTAACACATTACTCGTTTAGATGACATTAGATCAATTTAATAACCTAATTAGACACGTTAGGGTACATCGACATAGCTTTAAAAATCAACTGACGATTCTGTAACTTAATTGAATGCATCTCTCTCTTTCACCTAATTTCTCGCTAGTATAAGAGTGCGTGATTAGCACCGTCTTATTAGCACACGATGAGTTAAATTAATTAGTGAACTTGACCTAATTGGACCCCTTTAGGCCGCGTAGAATACACGTTTGCAAGACATCTTTTCAATCGATCAACGTCGTTTCTAACTTGTTTTCTAGCCCGCTTTCGAACTTGTTTCGCAATCAATCGATCTAACTAATGAACCTGACCTAGGACCTAGGGTAGCCGTGTATAGAGTAGCCGTGGCTTGGCCGTGTCCTTTGGCCTTTCTTGTTTCGTTTCTTATGAATCGTTTGTTCTTTTTTGTTTTGTCGCTTGTAATTTATCGTTTGTTCATCGAGTTGTAATTTTCAAGTTAGCTTTCTTTTATCGAGTCAAAACCTCTTCCAGAAACCTTAGTCATGTTTGGTTAGATGGTTGTGCCCTAATGCATGTAAGAGCGTAGTAAATCGCATGTTGTTTAAAGCAACATGGCCCGATTTATGCTAATGCATGCTTTGGTGCGTAGCCCTATGTCTAATTCGATAAGATTAAGTGAGAGCACACATTACGAGGAGTGACCCAAGGCCGTGAGTCATGTAAGCTGTGGGCCACCCCTTTGTGCACGTTTTCCTAGGCCGAATGGCCGTGTAATGCGTAATGTACGGTTTTGTGTATAGCGTTGTATTTTAGATCGAGTTGTATCTTTAATTTATCGTTGTGTCGGCATGAAATGCCTGGGTTGTAATAGGATAGATCCCAACGGCTCCCTCATTCCCCTCAAGCCTTGTTTGTTTCGTTTATATGTTTTTAGATCAATCAACCCACATGCTAAATTATAACTTTGACAAAGTTAGTTTAGTTGCATCTAAATCGGCATAGAAACTTCACATGTTATGGTTTTGAAAACGATGTTTGCATATCATATATCGTAGTAGCTATGACCTTGTTTGAAATTCGACACTTGACTTAGTAGAGGCCGTTATTGACGGGCGGGGTTAGGTGTCCTTACGGGCTTCCTAACACGTACCCTCACCCCTTACTCAAGATCTATGGTTTGTGGATCCGTCTAAATGCCATTGGATTACGAGAGTCATTCAAATCGAGTGATATAGGGTACAAGTCTTTATCTTTAATCACTCGTAGTCGATTGGCTTTATGCTTTTCGATGAAAGGTGTAAAGTTGACTTGAACGGTTCCAAGTTCCCAAAAAACTTGGTGGCGACTCTAATTTGTCTTAATTCGATTCGAAAGAACCTCGAGTCGATTATGCCTAGTGTGGATCCCGCGGACGCAGTTCCCGCGTGCGTTGTCCACAGTTTGGCAACTCCGCTGGGGAAAAGAGGACTAGTTACACTTTGTTTCTAGGGTCTTTTCCTCCGAGGTGAAACTTGAAAAGAAAGTATTGGAAAGTAAAACATTACTCATAGTGCTACGATTCATGCATAAACCCTTAAGGACTTTCCTGGGCCGTCCCAGCGTTTCTTTGTGATGCGTGGGGGGCGACGTCGCACTATGCCAGGAACTTGCACATTGCTTGCTTCCGCTCCTCCTCGTCGTGGTTCTTGATGGTGGGGATGCTCTTCTAGGTACTCTACCTAAAGGCCCTTGCTCTATAAGACCCAAAAAGGATGGAGGGCATAGACCTTCTTGTAGAAGACTTGCCGAGACTTAGAGATGTCTAGGAGCATACATCCTTATAACATGAGAATGACAATGTGCAAAATGAATTTCCCGAGTCTTTTTAAATTTTCCATGTCCATTTCAAAACCGAACTTTTGAACAACTTACTGTCAAATTTAGCATGGTTTTAAAAACGCGGAATGCTGTCCAAATAGGACTAGAATTTTCGGCCAAAAATAAGCTTTTATAGCCGGCATGCTGCCCATTTTAAATCTCATTTTCAAATCGATTATTCGTTTTTTTTTCAAATTCAATCCAAAATATTTCTCGAACCTTAACCAAGCATGAAATGCGTCGAGTCGTGTCCGGGTCCTGGCCGTGTTAGGCTAGGCGTGTTTTGCCCCGAGAGTCTAGAACACGACCTTGTTGGGTCACCCAAGCTCACCTCTTGGGCTTTGAGTCATGTTGGTCGACCAATTGGTCTAGAATAGTCCACAGAAACGCCCAAGCTAGGCCATTTAGGGCGTTTCACCCGAACCTATGGGTTATGTTAGTCCAATCACGGGTTTAGTCACACCGAGTCCAGTTTAGAATCGAGCTATGACAGTTTGAGTCATGTCGTTTTGTCGAGTCTAAAATGAATTGAGGTCTAAATCCAACCGTGAGTCGAACCTTTGGTTAGTCAGTCTCAAGTCGAGTCTTTGTTTGAGTCAAGTTGGTGTCGTGTCCTTAAGTGTGCAGGGGCTCTTACTTTAAATATTGACTCGGTTCGGGGTTTTCTTGTAGAAAGGCCGCCAAAAACCCGACGTCAAGCAATGGAAGATGTTATCAACAAGCTCACCGAGGCCGTGAACCTCATGATGACCCGAATGGATGCAATCGAATCTAAGCTGGGTGAAGATTCCCCTCTATCTACCCCACCTCTGACTGATCTGGAGAAACGGTTCAAGTTCATCGAAGACCGTCTGAAACTCTCCCAGGGGAAGAACATCCACTACGAGAATGCTAGGGCCTATGCCCCAGTTCAGGATAAGTTGCCTACAAACATGGTACTCACTGATATCCAAAGTTCAAGGGCACAGAAGATCCAGTCCACCATGTTAAGGCCTATAAGGGGTACTTAGCACTGAAGGGAGTACCTGCTGACATGCTCTCTGAAATTTTCGCTCAATCTCTGGATGAACACCCGAAGGCGTGGTTCTACATTCTGGACCTTAAGAACTTCCCCACTTTCGAAGATATTACGGTGGAGTTCTGCAAGCACTATGCTGATAATGTCGAGATTCAAACCACCATAAGAACATTGGAGGTGATGACACAGAAAGACAAAGAAGGCTTTACTGAATTCCTTGCAAGATGGCGCGCTGAAAGCGTGAAATTAGTCAAGAAGCCTTATGAAGTTGAAATTGTAGATAAGTTCGTAAAGAATCTACGACCTATTTACCGCAATGCTCTGAAATACCAGAATTTTGGCTCTTTCAAAGAATTGATAAGAATCGGGATAAAGGTAGAAGATGATGTCATAAGGGCAGAGGCTGAAAAGCCGAAAGGGTACCAAGGGGCCTCATCGTGTAAGGCCAAGGCCCCAGCAACGACCCATATTGATGAAGCCATCATTCTCTTAGAAGGGCAATCGAAGAAGTCGCAGCGCCAAACACCTAGGGCATTCACCGATATCGGATGCACTTATACATACGCTCTCCAAAGGCTCATAGCCCAAGGAAAGATGAAGCCTATTGGTCCAACTCCAGACCCTCCCGCTGATCAACAAGGTAAATGGTATAAACCAAATGCCTACTGTGCCTTTCATCAAGGGAAAGGCCATGATACTGAAAGGTGCTATCGACTGAAGCAGGAAATTCAAGACATGATTGAGAATGGAACGCTCCCAATCCCAGCCATAAAACCCAATAACATCACCAATCCATTTGGCGATCACGCCAACTTTGTTTCTGTCGAAGACAATGTCGATTATTCCCATCTTATCCGCCCATGTCACTTGAAAGGGGTGTTTATCAGGAAGATATTTGTTGATTGCTTTGAATTCTTGCCAAACCCGAAGAATGAAATTCAAGTCGGGAGTCTTGCTCCAGAATGTACTCCTCTCATTAACGAAGTTAATAAAGGACAATTCGATTCACCGACTTTCATCACTGGCGTAGATCCTCAGAGGACTACCTCGGGATGGAGGCCGACCATCAAAGGGATCAAGGACAAGAGCTGAGCATCTAAGCTGACAGCTGAATAAGAGAAAGCTCATGACCAGATTTGAAATTATGAGTCGGGATTTGTTTTCTTATTTTAGTCGAGTCGAGTCTAGGACTTTCCTTTCTTGAAGTTGAGTCGTTTGTTCCGCGATGACCTAGGGTGTGTCTTAGGAATCGTTCCTTCGAGTCTGTTAAGCATTTGTCTTTCCAATAAAAAGTTCCAGTTTCGTTTCCAAATTTGTCTTGTTTTCAATCCTCAATCACTCCGGAAACATGATAAAATGCACAACACACTCAAAGGCATCCCTGGGGTAGAAATATGTCCCGTTTCAAAATTTAAGGTACACTAGGATCCCGTGTTTGATTCCTTTACCTATTCCATGTCTGGTGGTAGAAAACCTCCATCTGAACCAATGTTTGTGACAAGCTTTTAGATGATTCTATGACAAACCCGGACTAGCTCCTTGTTTCCCTTATCGATGATGGAAGGCAAGCCTTTTCCCCATAAAATCATCCCCTCTCGAAGAGAGAAGAGACCAACCCATTCTAACAAGGAATTGTTAGTTCTAACCCAATTTAGTTGGCGAAGCCCAGTTTTCAAGGTGTATCCATTTATGACTAAGAGAATGAATAGAAGATCATTTTCAAAGAGAGAAAAAAGATGAAAAAGAATGAAAAGATGAAAAGATGAAAAAAAAAAGGATGAAAGAAAAGAAAAATGAAAAAAGAAAAGTGATAAAAGAAAAAGAAAAAAGAAAAAAAGAAAAAAAAAGAAAAAAAAGATGTTGAAGTTATTGCAGAATGCTTTTGGTTGAATGTCGAAGTTACAGAGGCCAGAAGTCAAGTCAAGTACCCATAGTTGAGGTTCAATGGGCGAAGCCCAAAAGATTAAGTAGTAACCTCTTTACCCTCTAAGTCCTTCCTGAGACAGTCACAAAGGGATAGTCGGGAATTTTGAGAATTATTCCGCTTGTGTTGTTACACCCAGCCTTTAGAGTCCAGACATGGAAATTTGAACCCACATCATTTTCCAACCCATTTGTACTCGGGTTTCATCAAATCAGAGACACCATTTCCAACCACGTTATAAGCCATAGCCATTGGCCTTAGCACCACAAAACAAACCTTCAGAATGGTGGTTAACCATTCCAACTTGTTATTACCAAGCTCCACATCCCAAAAGATCCAAGCCTTTTACACCTAACCCCAAACACGGGATTTAACGGTACTTTACAGGCTAGGATGGGATATGACATGATACCTTAGGTGAAACCTTTGAGTGTGTACACACAATCAAAATGCCATGTTTATGCACCATGATCGAACTACGTCGGATTTGCTTTCGCTCCACGCGAATACGTAGGCAGTCCTTCAGAATAAGGGATTCAATCCACTCGTCAACCAAGTTGTCATCTTCTCGGTTTCTTACGGGTCTTAACCAAGTCCAAATGAAGCCACCTTTGTTTGAGTCAGTCTTAGCACTCGATGTAGGCTAGGATAAGGATATAGGTTCAGATGAATAGTATCAAGTCTCGGAATGAGCTTTATCTAACGGTGTAGACAATGATGCTGAGTCACATAGATGTGGGTTTGTGTTGGGAACAGAAAATATGGAAAACCCGCTGAAAAGAAAGAAGGCATGGAAGAAAATTAGTAAAAGCCCGCTGAAAAGAAAGAAGGCGGTGGCAAGAAATGAAAAAAAACTCGCTGAAAAGAAAGGAGGCGAGGAGAAGAGTGACAGAATGTTCCCAACAAGAGTGATGTGTGATGTCTAAGTGTTCTCATAAAGTCAGTCTGTGTTTAGTGTCTGGGCGAAGCCAACGTTGTTGCTCTGTGAGTTTAAACCACCTTGTCAATGCCAAGTGATCTTGATTCCCATGTGCCCTCGGGATCACGCCCATGCCATACGATATCTCTGTCTCAAGTCCGAGGCCTTGTGATTCCTATTTGCCATCTTTTGGCGCCAGAATGGCCAATTTACATTTCTACCCCCAACAAGTCAATAATTGAATTAAAACTCGTACACACTTAGGGTTTTATTTTCCTTTTTTGTTTTACGGTAGCGGGCTATGCCCACGTTGTTTACGAGTCATGTAGAGTGTCTGAGTCGTGTTTCATGCTCACCCATCAAGGTTCGATTTCCAAAATTTCAAAATTTCAAAATTCCAAAAACTTTTTGCGAATTATGGATAGATGATCCAAGTAGTGGAATCTTCTTGGGTCGATGATCCAATCTTTCGAAATTCAAAATTCAAAATTCAATTTTTGAAGGGCCGATGGCCCAACATTCCAAGTGATGTCAAATTCAAACTTCGGGTCGATGGCCCAATTATTCAAAATTTTCAAATTCAATTTTCGGGTCGATGACCCAATCTTTCAAATGATCCAATTTTAAGATCGATGATCCAAATGTGCTTATGTGATGATTATTGTTTGTACCGTTTTTGTGTTTCAAATATAGCAGGATATGCTTCAACTGGGGGCTCTAAAGTCTTCGACTTTAGAGCCATCGCAAACTGGGGGCTCTGAAGCTGTTGGCTTCAGAGACCATTATCAAGATGTAAAGGATGACATCCACCAAGAATTCAATTCAATACAAGAGTATGAAATGGAAGAATTCCATAGCTGAAAGCAAATGATGAAAGCGACAGCAACCTCCTCGGAAAGTCCCGTCCCATTTGGACACCTGCCAGCAGATGATAAGCCTTGGGCAAGTGTCAACAGATGAATTTCGGACAAGTGCCAGCAGATGATAAATTTTGGGCAAATGTCAGCAGATGATGAATTTTGGACATACGCCAGCAGATGATAAACTTTGGGCATGTGTCAGCAGTTGCCGAACTACGACGCGGGTTTGATTCTGTCAGAAACGGATACGTAGGCGCCTAAGGATAAGGCTCAATCCACCATATATGCAATTTTATGGGTCGATGACCAACGATGATAATTTGACACAATAGAAGCAAGAGTCAATCCCCAGCGAAGTTTCAGGTATGATCTCTTCTTATGGTCAAGAGCTTATATACGCAAGTCTAATGGACTATAAACGACCCATGAGAATCCTCAGGTCGAGAGGGACCTGGGGTATACTTTGACTTTCGCCTTGTCCAAGCCTCAGTCAAAGTGAGGGCTCTGTAGATACCCGTATCCGTCGATATTGGAATTTATAGAGAACCCGACAAACACCCGATGATGATAGGACACATGTATTTATTAGTTGTCATTGTCGTTATTTGGGTTCGTTTTACGATGTAGAATGAGCGTTGTCGACGGAGTATTTTATTAATTTAAATGATATTTAAATTAAATGTTTTTTTAAAGTGAATTCATTTTATTGCTTTATTTTGAATTTATTTTCTCAAGTTTATTTTATTGAAAATAAAATAAATAATTGATTTGAAAAAATCATTTTATGAGTGTATTTGATTTGAAAAATCATTTATTTTAATGTGTTATTTGATTTGAAAAATCGAAAACTCGTTTCAACCACGCGTTTTGGAGCTCGATTATAGCTCGGTTTTTGAGCCCGTTTTCTTTACGAGTTGGCACGAATCTCGAGTACACTAACCAACCTAGGCCTCTACCCATCCAACCCAGTTCGAACCCCCTTATTCACATCCCAAATCTCGTCCCAAGCCCCCCAACATAGCCCAACTCCTTCCCAACCCGTGTTCAACAAAGCCCGTTTGTTTTGCTCCAAACTTGGTCCAAACCCGCAACCCATCACCACCAACCCGTACTCCACACTACCCACCATTCCAACTTCCAAACCCACCATGAAACCCCTCCACAAAACCCGTCTCCAACACTCCAAAACAGGCCCCAAACAACACGACACAAAAGCCCCCATTGTTTTCGTTCAGCTCAAACCCGAGTCCAAAACCCGCTCCAAACACCTGCAAAACCCGTGCCCATTAACCCTAAACCATACCCTAGTATCCTACCTATACTTCCCTAGCTTAACCACCAAGAAAACCCCTCACAAAGCCTCTCAAACCCTCACAAAAGCTGCTGGACAGCAGCTATGCGTGAATGAGCCCGTCTGCCTCTCCCCTCTAAAAACCCTACCTTAACTCCTTATAAATACCCCCCTTCACCATACATTCATTCTTCTAAGTTCTCCATACATACAACCTTCATTCACAAGCTTTAAACCCCAGAAACAAACCCTAATTGCCTCTCAAAACCCTCGACAAAACCGACTCACAAACTGAGAATCAGTTTGTGTGTCCTCTTTGAAACCTTTCGTTCTCCCTTCAAACCTCCATCAAAATTCGAGTTTCTTGTTCCAAATTAACCATACAACATCCATCTACACATTAGACAAAGATTTACAAGCCAAATTGCCCTTGAGAGTACACGGATTCCCTCGAAAAACAGAGTGTTATACACTCTGTTTTCTTGGCTTTTCTGTCTGTCGATTCTGTTTGTGCTCGTTTTTCGTGCCCAATAACTCAAAACGAGCAGGGTTTGTTTTAAGATCTCTGTTCTCCTCTCCTTCTAGTTTTCAAAACATCTTTTAAATCGAATTTTCACCGTGAAACGAGAGAGAAATCGCAGTTTGAAAGTTGCTGTCCAGATTTGCAAAAAACGTGTTGTTTGCTTTGTATCTTTGTCGACAACGGCCTCTCAAGATAAAATCTACCATCGATTACGACCCAAGACGGCGTCAACGATACATGTAGGTTGAGCGTGCATCAAATCCTCCTCTTTCTCCCTTTTATTTCGTTTTTTATGTTTGTTTTCTTATAGTTCGTTTTTGTTTGTTTATCGTTTTTGTTTATCGATTGTTATCATAAACTACGAAACTAGTTTAGTCCGAGTATGAGTTAAAGTACCGCCATGAACACCCGCGTTGACTTGAGATGGGAAAGAAACCGCTACATCAGTCGGTCGTAACCCCCGTCTCATTTACATATCCTCGTGTTCAAGGTAGGGCATTAATAAAACGAATTCTAACTTCGCTCTTCGCTTTTGACCCCTCTTTTGTTTCGTGTAATTCGACCCACCCTAGGGCCATTCACATGTTAGTATGACCTCTGATTGTTAACACATAACTCGTTTAGATGACATTAGATCAATTTAATAACCTAATTAGACACGTTAGGGTACATCGACATAGCTTTAAAAATCAACTGACGATTCTGTAACTTAATTGAATGCATCTCTCTCTTTCACCTAATTTCTCGCTAGTATAAGAGTGCGTGATTAGCACCGTCTTATTAACACACGATGAGTTAAATTAATTAGCGAATTTGACCTAATTGGACCCCTTTAGACCGCGTAGAATACACGTTTGCAAGACATCTTTTCAATCGATCAACGTCGTTTCTAACTTGTTTTCTAGCCCGCTTTCGAACTTGTTTCGCAATCAATCGATCTAACTAATGAACCTGACCTAGGACCTAGGGTAGCCGTGTCTAGAGTAGCCGTGGCTTGGCCGTGTCCTTTGGCCTTTCTTGTTTCGTTTCTTATGAATCGTTTGTTCTTTTTTGTTTTGTCGCTTGTAATTTATCGTTTGTTCATCGAGTTGTAATTTTCAAGTTAGCTTTCTTTTATCGAGTCAAAACCTCTTCCAGAAACCTTATTCTTGTTTGGTTAGATGGTTGTGCCCTAATGCATGTAAGAGCGTAGTAAATCGCATGTTGTTTAAAGCAACATGGCCCGATTTATGCTAATGCATGCTTTGGTGCGTAGCCCTATGTCTAATTCGATAAGATTAAGTGAGAGCACGCATTACGAGGAGTGACCCAAGGCCGTGAGTCATGTAAGCCGTGGGCCACCCCTTTGTGCATGTTTTCCTAGGCCGAATGGCCGTGTAATGCGTCATGTACGATTTTGTGTATAGCGTTGTATTTTAGATCGAGTTGTATCTTTAATTTATCGTTGTGTCGGCATGAAATGCGTGGGTTGTAATAGGATAGATCCCAACGGCTCCCCCATTCCCCTCAAGCCTTGTTTGTTTCGTTTATATGTTTTTAGATCAATCAACCCACATGCTAAATTACAACTTTGACAAAGTTAGTTTAGTTGCATCTAAATCGGCATAGAAACTTCACATGTTAGGGTTTTGAAAACGATGTTTGCATATCATATATCGTAGTAGCTATGACCTTGTTTGAAATCCGACACATGACTTAGTAGAGGCCGTTATTGACGGGCCGGGTTAGGTGTCCTTACGGGCTTCCTAACACGTACCCTCACCCCTTACTCAAGATCTATGATTTGTGGATCCGTCTAAATGCCATTGGATTACGAGAGTCATTCAAATCGAGTGATATAGGGTACAAATCTTTATCTTTAATCACTCGTAGTCGATTGGCTTTATGCTTTTCGATGAAAGGTGTAAAGTTGACTTGAACGGTTCCAAGTTCCCAAAAAACTTGGGGGCGACTCTAATTTGTCTTAATTCGATTCGAAAGAACCTCGAGTCGATTATGCCTAGTGTGGATCCCGCGAACGCAGTTCCCGCGGGCGTTGTCTACAGTTTGGCGACTCCGCTGGGGAAAAGAGGACTAGTTACACTTTGTTTCTAGGGTCTTTTCCTCCGAGGTGAAACTTGAAAATAAAGTATTGGAAAGTAAAACATTACTCATAATGCTACGATTCATGCATAAACCCTTAACGACTTTCCGGGCCGTCCCAGCGTTTCTTTGTGATGCGTGTGGGGCGACGTCCCACTATGCCAGGAACTTGCACATTGCTTGCTTCCGCTCCTCCTCGTCGTGGTTCTTGATGGTGGGGATGCTCTTCTAGGTACTCTACCTAAAGGCCCTTGCTCTATAAGACCCAAAAAGGATGGAGGGCATAGACCTTCTTGTAGAAGACTTGCCGAGACTTAGAGATGTCTAGGAGCATACATCCTTATAACATGAGAATGACAATGTGAAAAATGAATTTCCCGAGTCTTTTTAAATTTTCCATGTCCATTTCAAAACCGAACTTTTGAACAACTTACTGTCAAATTTAGCATGGTTTTAAAAACGCGGAATGCTGTCCAAATAGGACTAGAATTTTCGGCCAAAAATAAGCTTTTATAGCCGGCATGCTGCCCATTTTAAATCTCATTTTCAAATCGATTATTCGTTTTTTTTTTTCAAATTCAATCCAAAATATTTCTTGAACCTTAACCAAGCATGAAATGCGTCAAGTCGTGTCCGGGTCCTGGCCGTGTTAGGCTAGGCGTGTTTTGCCCCGAGAGTCTAGAACACGACCTTGTTGGGTCACCCAAGCTCACCTCTTGGGCTTTGAGTCATGTTGGTCGACCAATTGGTCTAGAGTAGTCCTGTAAACGCCCAAGCTAGGCCATTTAGGGCATTTCACCCGAACCTATGGGCTATGTTAGTCCAATCACGGGTTTAGTCACACCGAGTCCAGTTTAGAATCGAGCAATGACAGTTTGAGTCATGTCGTTTTGTCGAGTTTAAAATGAATTGAGGTCTAAATCCAACCGTGAGTCGAACCTTTGGTTAGTCAGTCTCAAGTCGAGTCTTTGTTTGAGTCAAGTTGGTGTCGTGTCCTTAAGTGTGCAGGGCTCTTACTTTAAATATTGACTCGGTTCGGGGTTTTCTTGTAGAAAGGCCGCCAAAAACCCGACGTCAAGCAATGGAAGATGTTGTTAACAAGCTCACTGAAGCCGTGAACCTCATGATGACCCGCATGGATGCAATCGAATCTAAGCTGGGTGAAGATTCCCCTCTATCTACCCCACCTCTGACTGATCTGGAGAAACGGTTCAAGTTCATCGAAGACCGTCTGAAACTCTCCCAGGGGAAGAACATCCACTACGAGAATGCTAGGGCCTATGCCCCGATTCAGATAAGTTGCCTACAAACATGGTACTCTTTGATATCCCAAAGTTTAAGGGCACGAGAAGATCCAGTCCACCATGTTAAGGCCTATAAGGGGTACTTAGCATGAAGGAGTACCTTTGACATGCTCTCCGAAATTTTTGCTCAATCTGCGGATGAACACCGAAGGCGTGGTTCTACAATCTGGACCTTAAGAACTTCCCCACTTTCGAAGATATTACGGTGGAGTTCTGCAAGCACTATGCTGATAATGTCGAGATTCAAACCACCATAAGAACATTGGAGGTGATGACACAGAAAGACAAAGAAGGCTTTACTGAATTCCTTGCAAGATGGCGCGCTGAAAGCGTGAAATTAGCCAAGAAGCCTTATGAAGTTGAAATGGTAGATAAGTTCGTAAAGAATCTACGACCTATTTACCGCAATGCTCTGAAATACCAGAATTTTGGCTCTTTCAAAGAATTGATAAGAATCGGGATAAAGGTAGAAGATGATGTCATAAGGGTAGAGGCTGAAAAGCCGAAAGGGTACCAAGGGGCCTCATCGTCTAAGGCTAAGGCCCCAGCAACGACCCATATTGATGAAGCCATCAATCTCTTAGAAGGGCAATCGAAGAAGTCGCAGCGCCAAACACCTAGGGCATTCACCGATATCGGATGCACTTATACATACGCTCTCCAAAGGCTCATAGCCCAAGGAAAGCTGAAGCCTATTGGTCCAACTCCAGACCCTCCCGCTGATCAACAAGGTAAATGGTATAAACCAAATGCCTACTGTGCCTTTCATCAAGGGAAAGGCCATGATACTGAAAGGTGCTATCGACTAAAGCACGAAATTCAAGACATGATTGAGAATGAAACGCTCCCATTCCCAGCCATAAAACCCAATAACATCACCAATCCATTTGGCGATCACGCCAACTTTGTTTCTGTCGAAGACAATGTCGATTATTCCCATCTTATCCGCCCATGTCACTTGAAAGGAGTGTTTATCGGGATGATATTTGTGGATTGCTTTGAATTCTTGCCAAACCCGAAGAATGAAATTCAAGTCGGGAGTCTTGCTCCAGAATGTACTCCTCTCATTAACGAAGTTAATAAAGGACAATTCGATTCACCGACTTTCATCACTGGCGTAGATCCTCAGAGGACTACCTCGGGATGGAGGCTGGCCATCAAAGGGATCAAGGACAAGAGCTGAGCATTTAAGCTGACAGCTGAATAAGAGAAAGCTCATGACCAGATTTGAAATTATGAGTCGGGATTTGTTTTCTTATTTTAGTCGAGTCGAGTCTAGGACTTTCCTTTCTTGAAGTTGAGTCGTTTGTTCCGCGATGACCTAGGGTGTGTCCTAGGAATCGTTCCTTCGAGTCTGTTAAGCATTTGTCTTTCCAATAAAAAGTTCCAGTTTCGTTTCCAAATTTGTCTTGTTTTCAATCCTCAATTATTCCGGAAACATGATAAAATGCACAACACACTCAAAGGCATCCATGGGGTAGAAATATGTCCCGTTTCAAAATGTAAGGTACACTAGGATCCCGTGTTTGATTCCTTTACCTATTCCATGTCTGGTGGTAGAAAACCTCCATCTGAACCAATGTTTGTGACAAGCTTTTAGATGATTCTATGACAAACCCGGACTAGCTCCTTGTTTCCCCTATCGATGATGGAAGGCAAGCCTTTTCCCCATAAAGTCATCCCCTCTCGAAGAGAGAAGAGACCAACCCATTCTAACAAGGAATTGTTAGTTCTAACCCAATTTAGTTGGCGAAGCCCAGTTTTCAAGGTGTATCCATTTATGACTAAGAGAATGAATAGAAGATCATTTTCAAAGAGAGAAAAAAGATGAAAAAGAATGAAAAGATGAAAAGATGAAAAAAAAGGATGAAAGAAAAGAAAAATGAAAAAAGAAAAGTGATAAAAGAAAAAGAAAAAAAGAAAAAAGAAAAAAAAAGAAAAAAATGATGTTGAAGTTATTGCAGAATGCTTTTGGTTGAATGTCGAAGTTACAGAGGCCAGAAGTCAAGTCAAGTACCCATAGTTGAGGTTCAATGGGCGAAGCCCAAAAGATTAAGTAGTAACCTCTTTACCCTCTAAGTCCTTCCTGAGACAGTTACAAAGGGATAGTCGGGAATTTTGAGAATTATTCCGCTTGTGTTGTTTTTGACCTTTAGAGTCCAGGACATGGAAATTTGAACCCACATCATTTTCCAACCCATTTGTACTCGGGTTTCATCAAATCAGAGACACCATTTCCAACCACGTTATAAGCCATAGCCATTGGCCTTAGCACCACAAAACAAACCTTCAGAATGGTGGTTAACCATTCCAACTTGTTATTACCAAGCTCCACATCCCAAAAGATCCAAGCCTTTTACACCTAACCCCAAACACGGGATTTAACGGTACTTTACAGGCTAGGATGGGATATGACATGATACCTTAGGTGAAACCTTTGAGTGTGTACACACAATCAAAATGCCATGTTTATGCACCATGATCGAACTACGTCGGATTTGCTTTCGCTCCACGCGAATACGTAGGCAGTCCTTCAGAATAAGGGATTCAATCCACTCGTCAACCAAGTTGTCATCTTCTCGGTTTCTTACGGGTCTTAACCAAGTCCAAATGAAGCCACCTTTGTTTGAGTCAGTCTTAGCACTCGATGTAGGCTAGGATAAGGATATAGGTTTGGATGAATAGTATCAAGTCTCAGAATGAGCTTTATCTAACGGTGTAGACAATGATCTTTGAGTCACATAGATGTGGGTTTGTGTTGGGAGCAGAAAATATGAAAAACCCGCTGAAAAGAAAGAAGGCATGGAAGAAAATTAGTAAAAGCCCGCTGAAAAGAAAGAAGGCGGTGGCAAGAAATGAAAAAAACTCATTTGAAAAGAAAGGAGGCGAGGAGAAGAGTGACAGAATGTTCCCAACAAGAGTGATGTGTGATGTCTAAGTGTTCTCATAAAGTCCGTCTGTGTTTAGTGTCAAAGGCGAAGCCAACGTTGTTTCTGTGAGTTTAAACCACCTTGTCAATGCCAAGTGATCTTGATTCCCATGTGCCCTCGGGATCACGCCCATGCCATACGATATCTCTGTCTCAAGTCCGAGGCCTTGTGATTCCTATTTGCCATCTTTTGGCGCCAGAATGGCCAATTTACATTTCTACCCCCAACAAGTCAATAATTGAATTAAAACTCGTACACACTTAGGGTTTTATTTTCCTTTTTTGTTTTACGGTAGCGGGCTATGCCCACGTTGTTTACGAGTCATGTAGAGTGTCTGAGTCGTGTTTCATGCTCACCCATCAAGGTTCGATTTCCAAAATTTCAAAATTTCAAAATTCCAAAAACTTTTTGCGAATTATGGATAGATGATCCAAGTAGTGGAATCTTCTTGGGTCGATGATCCAATCTTTCGAAATTCAAAATTCAAAATTCAATTTTTGAAGGGCCGATGGCCCAACATTCCAAGTGATGTCAAATTCAAACTTCGGGTCGATGGCCCAATTATTCAAAATTTTCAAATTCAATTTTCGGGTCGATGACCCAATCTTTCAAATGATCCAATTTTAAGATCGATGATCCAAATGTGCTTATGTGATGATTATTGTTTGTACCGTTTTTGTGTTTCAAATATAGCAGGATATGCTTCAACCGGGGGCTCTAAAGTCTTCGACTTTAGAGCCATCGCAATCGGGGCTCAAGCCGTTGGCTTCAGAGACCATTATCAAGATGTAAAGGATGACATCCACCAAGAATTCAATTCAATACAAGAGTATGAAATGGAAGAATTCCATAGCTGAAAGCAAATGATGAAAGCGACGGCAACCTCCTCGGAAAGTCCCGTCCCATTTGGACACCTGCCAGCAGATGATAAGCCTTGGGCAAGTGTCAACAGATGAATTTCGGACAAGTGCCAGCAGATGATAAATTTTGGGCAAATGTCAACAGATGATGAATTTTGGACATACGCCAACAGATGATAAACTTTGGGCATGTGTCGTGATTCTTAACTACGACGCGGGTTTGATTCGTCGAGAAACGGATACGTAGGCGCCTAAGGATAAGGCTCAATCCACCATATATGCAATTTTATGGGTCGATGACCAACGATGATAATTTGACACAATAGAAGCAAGAGTCAATCCCAGCCGAAGTTTGTGTATGATCTCTTCTTATGGTCAAGCGAGCTTATATACGCAAGTCTAATGGACTATAAACGACCCTTGTTAATCCTCGGTCGAGAGGGACTGGGGTATACTTTGACTTTCGCCTTGTCCAAGCCTCAGTCAAAGTGAGGGCTCTGTAGATACCCGTATCCGTCGATATTGGAATTTATAGAGAACCCGACAAACACCCGATGATGATAGGACACATGTATTTATTAGTTGTCATTGTCGTTATTTGGGTTCGTTTTACGATGTAGAATGAGCGTTGTCGACGGAGTATTTTATTAATTTAAATGATATTTAAATTAAATGTTTTTTTAAAGTGAATTCATTTTATTGCTTTATTTTGAATTTATTTTCTCAAGTTTATTTTATTGAAAATAAAATAAATAATTGATTTGAAAAAATCATTTTATGAGTGTATTTGATTTGAAAAATCATTTATTTTAATGTGTTATTTGATTTGAAAAATCGAAAACTCGTTTCAACCACGCGTTTTGGAGCTCGATTATAGCTCGGTTTTTGAGCCCGTTTTCTTTACGAGTTGGCACGAATCTCGAGTACACTAACCAACCTAGGCCTCTACCCATCCAACCCAGTTCGAACCCCCTTATTCACATCCCAAATCTCGTCCCAAGCCCCCCAACATAGCCCAACTCCTTCCCAACCCGTGTTCAACAAAGCCCGTTTGTTTTGCTCCAAACTTGGTCCAAACCCGCAACCCATCACCACCAACCCGTACTCCACACTACCCACCATTCCAACTTCCAAACCCACCATGAAACCCCTCCACAAAACCCGTCTCCAACACTCCAAAACAGGCCCCAAACAACACGACACAAACAGCCCCCTGTTTTCGTTCAGCTCAAACCCGAGTCCAAAACCCGCTCCAAACACCTGCAAAACCCGTGCCCATTAACCCTAAACCATACCCTAGTATCCTACCTATACTTCCCTAGCTTAACCACCAAGAAAACCCCTCACAAAGCCTCTCAAACCCTCACAAAAGCTGCTGGACAGCAGCTATGCGTGAATGAGCCCGTCTGCCTCTCCCCTCTAAAAACCCTACCTTAACTCCTTATAAATACCCCCCTTCACCATACATTCATTCTTCTAAGTTCTCCATACATACAACCTTCATTCACAAGCTTTAAACCCCAGAAACAAACCCTAATTGCCTCTCAAAACCCTCGACAAAACCGACTCACAAACTGAGAATCAGTTTGTGTGTCCTCTTTGAAACCTTTCGTTCTCCCTTCAAACCTCCATCAAAATTCGAGTTTCTTGTTCCAAATTAACCATACAACATCCATCTACACATTAGACAAAGATTTACAAGCCAAATTGCCCTTGAGAGTACACGGATTCCCTCGAAAAACAGAGTGTTATACACTCTGTTTTCTTGGCTTTTCCTGTCTGTCCAGTTCTGTTTGTGCTCGTTTTTCGTGCCCAATAACTCAAAACGAGCAGGGTTTGTTTTAAGATCTCTGTTCTCCTCTCCTTCTAGTTTTCAAAACATCTTTTAAATCGAATTTTCACCGTGAAACGAGAGAGAAATCGCAGTTTGAAAGTTGCTGTCCAGATTTGCAAAAAACGTGTTGTTTGCTTTGTATCTTTGTCGACAACGGCCTCTCAAGATAAAATCTACCATCGATTACGACCCAAGACGGCGTCAACGATACATGTAGGTTGAGCGTGCATCAAATCCTCCTCTTTCTCCCTTTTATTTCGTTTTTTATGTTTGTTTTCTTATAGTTCGTTTTTGTTTGTTTATCGTTTTTGTTTATCGATTGTTATCATAAACTACGAAACTAGTTTAGTCCGAGTATGAGTTAAAGTACCGCCATGAACACCCGCGTTGACTTGAGATGGGAAAGAAACCGCTACATCAGTCGGTCGTAACCCCCGTCTCATTTACATATCCTCGTGTTCAAGGTAGGGCATTAATAAAACGAATTCTAACTTCGCTCTTCGCTTTTGACCCCTCTTTTGTTTCGTGTAATTCGACCCACCCTAGGGCCATTCACATGTTAGTATGACCTCTGATTGTTAACACATAACTCGTTTAGATGACATTAGATCAATTTAATAACCTAATTAGACACGTTAGGGTACATCGACATAGCTTTAAAAATCAACGACGATTCTCAGAACTTAATTGAATGCATCTCTCTCTTTCACCTAATTTCTCGCTAGTATAAGAGTGCGTGATTAGCACCGTCTTATTAACACACGATGAGTTAAATTAATTAGCGAATTTGACCTAATTGGACCCCTTTAGACCGCGTAGAATACACGTTTGCAAGACATCTTTTCAATCGATCAACGTCGTTTCTAACTTGTTTTCTAGCCCGCTTTCGAACTTGTTTCGCAATCAATCGATCTAACTAATGAACCTGACCTAGGACCTAGGGTAGCCGTGTCTAGAGTAGCCGTGGCTTGGCCGTGTCCTTTGGCCTTTCTTGTTTCGTTTCTTATGAATCGTTTGTTCTTTTTTGTTTTGTCGCTTGTAATTTATCGTTTGTTCATCGAGTTGTAATTTTCAAGTTAGCTTTCTTTTATCGAGTCAAAACCTCTTCCGTAAACCTTATTCTTGTTTGGTTAGATGGTTGTGCCCTAATGCATGTAAGAGCGTAGTAAATCGCATGTTGTTTAAAGCAACATGGCCCGATTTATGCTAATGCATGCTTTGGTGCGTAGCCCTATGTCTAATTCGATAAGATTAAGTGAGAGCACGCATTACGAGGAGTGACCCAAGGCCGTGAGTCATGTAAGCCGTGGGCCACCCCTTTGTGCATGTTTTCCTAGGCCGAATGGCCGTGTAATGCGTCATGTACGATTTTGTGTATAGCGTTGTATTTTAGATCGAGTTGTATCTTTAATTTATCGTTGTGTCGGCATGAAATGCGTGGGTTGTAATAGGATAGATCCCAACGGCTCCCCCATTCCCCTCAAGCCTTGTTTGTTTCGTTTATATGTTTTTAGATCAATCAACCCACATGCTAAATTACAACTTTGACAAAGTTAGTTTAGTTGCATCTAAATCGGCATAGAAACTTCACATGTTAGGGTTTTGAAAACGATGTTTGCATATCATATATCGTAGTAGCTATGACCTTGTTTGAAATCCGACACATGACTTAGTAGAGGCCGTTATTGACGGGCCGGGTTAGGTGTCCTTACGGGCTTCCTAACACGTACCCTCACCCCTTACTCAAGATCTATGATTTGTGGATCCGTCTAAATGCCATTGGATTACGAGAGTCATTCAAATCGAGTGATATAGGGTACAAATCTTTATCTTTAATCACTCGTAGTCGATTGGCTTTATGCTTTTCGATGAAAGGTGTAAAGTTGACTTGAACGGTTCCAAGTTCCCAAAAAACTTGGGGGCGACTCTAATTTGTCTTAATTCGATTCGAAAGAACCTCGAGTCGATTATGCCTAGTGTGGATCCCGCGAACGCAGATTCCGCGGGCGTTGTCTCTGATTTGGCGACTCACGGGGAAAAGAGGACTAGTTACACTTTGTTTCTAGGGTCTTTTCCTCCGAGGTGAAACTTGAAAATAAAGTATTGGAAAGTAAAACATTACTCATAATGCTACGATTCATGCATAAACCCTTAACGACTTTCCCGGGCCGTCCCAGCGTTTCTTTGTGATGCGTGTGGGGCGACGTCCCACTATGCCAGGAACTTGCACATTGCTTGCTTCCGCTCCTCCTCGTCGTGGTTCTTGATGGTGGGGATGCTCTTCTAGGTACTCTACCTAAAGGCCCTTGCTCTATAAGACCCAAAAAGGATGGAGGGCATAGACCTTCTTGTAGAAGACTTGCCGAGACTTAGAGATGTCTAGGAGCATACATCCTTATAACATGAGAATGACAATGTGAAAAATGAATTTCCCGAGTCTTTTTAAATTTTCCATGTCCATTTCAAAACCGAACTTTTGAACAACTTACTGTCAAATTTAGCATGGTTTTAAAAACGCGGAATGCTGTCCAAATAGGACTAGAATTTTCGGCCAAAAATAAGCTTTTATAGCCGGCATGCTGCCCATTTTAAATCTCATTTTCAAATCGATTATTCGTTTTTTTTTTTCAAATTCAATCCAAAATATTTCTTGAACCTTAACCAAGCATGAAATGCGTCAAGTCGTGTCCGGGTCCTGGCCGTGTTAGGCTAGGCGTGTTTTGCCCCGAGAGTCTAGAACACGACCTTGTTGGGTCACCCAAGCTCACCTCTTGGGCTTTGAGTCATGTTGGTCGACCAATTGGTCTAGAGTAGTCCACAGAAACGCCCAAGCTAGGCCATTTAGGGCATTTCACCCGAACCTATGGGCTATGTTAGTCCAATCACGGGTTTAGTCACACCGAGTCCAGTTTAGAATCGAGCAATGACAGTTTGAGTCATGTCGTTTTGTCGAGTTTAAAATGAATTGAGGTCTAAATCCAACCGTGAGTCGAACCTTTGGTTAGTCAGTCTCAAGTCGAGTCTTTGTTTGAGTCAAGTTGGTGTCGTGTCCTTAAGTGTGCAGGGGCTCTTACTTTAAATATTGACTCGGTTCGGGGTTTTCTTGTAGAAAGGCCGCCAAAAACCCGACGTCAAGCAATGGAAGATGCTGTTAACAAGCTCACTGAGGCCGTGAACCTCATGATGACCCGCATGGATGCAATCGAATCTAAGATGGGTGAAGATTCCCCTCTATCTACCCCACCTCTGACTGATCTGGAGAAACGGTTCAAGTTCATCGAAGACCGTCTGAAACTCTCCCAGGGGAAGAACATCCACTACGAGAATGCTAGGGCCTATGCCCCAGTTCAGGATAAGTTGCCTACAAACATGGTACTCACTGATATCCCAAAGTTTAAGGGCACAGAAGATCCAGTCCACCATGTTAAGGCCTATAAGGGGTACTTAGCACTTTGAAGGAGTACCTATTTGACATGCTCTCTCGAAATTTTTGCTCAATCTCCGGATGAACACCGAAGGCGTGGTTCTACAATCTGGACCTTAAGAACTTCCCCACTTTCGAAGATATTACGGTGGAGTTCTCGCAAGCACTATCTTTGATAATGTCGAGATTCAAACCACCATAAGAACATTGGAGGTGATGACACAGAAAGACAAAGAAGGCTTTACTGAATTCCTTGCAAGATGGCGCGCTGAAAGCGTGAAATTAGCCAAGAAGCCTTATGAAGTTGAAATGGTAGATAAGTTCGTAAAGAATCTACGACCTATTTACCGCAATGCTCTGAAATACCAGAATTTTGGCTCTTTCAAAGAATTGATAAGAATCGGGATAAAGGTAGAAGATGATGTCATAAGGGTAGAGGCTGAAAAGCCGAAAGGGTACCAAGGGGCCTCATCGTCTAAGGCTAAGGCCCCAGCAACGACCCATATTGATGAAGCCATCAATCTCTTAGAAGGGCAATCGAAGAAGTCGCAGCGCCAAACACCTAGGGCATTCACCGATATCGGATGCACTTATACATACGCTCTCCAAAGGCTCATAGCCCAAGGAAAGCTGAAGCCTATTGGTCCAACTCCAGACCCTCCCGCTGATCAACAAGGTAAATGGTATAAACCAAATGCCTACTGTGCCTTTCATCAAGGGAAAGGCCATGATACTGAAAGGTGCTATCGACTAAAGCACGAAATTCAAGACATGATTGAGAATGAAACGCTCCCATTCCCAGCCATAAAACCCAATAACATCACCAATCCATTTGGCGATCACGCCAACTTTGTTTCTGTCGAAGACAATGTCGATTATTCCCATCTTATCCGCCCATGTCACTTGAAAGGAGTGTTTATCGGGATGATATTTGTGGATTGCTTTGAATTCTTGCCAAACCCGAAGAATGAAATTCAAGTCGGGAGTCTTGCTCCAGAATGTACTCCTCTCATTAACGAAGTTAATAAAGGACAATTCGATTCACCGACTTTCATCACTGGCGTAGATCCTCAGAGGACTACCTCGGGATGGAGGAAGGCCATCAAAGGGATCAAGGACAAGAGCCGAGCATTTGCCGACGGTGAATAAGAGAAAGCTCATGACCAGATTTGAAATTATGAGTCGGGATTTGTTTTCTTATTTTAGTCGAGTCGAGTCTAGGACTTTCCTTTCTTGAAGTTGAGTCGTTTGTTCCGCGATGACCTAGGGTGTGTCCTAGGAATCGTTCCTTCGAGTCTGTTAAGCATTTGTCTTTCCAATAAAAAGTTCCAGTTTCGTTTCCAAATTTGTCTTGTTTTCAATCCTCAATTATTCCGGAAACATGATAAAATGCACAACACACTCAAAGGCATCCATGGGGTAGAAATATGTCCCGTTTCAAAATGTAAGGTACACTAGGATCCCGTGTTTGATTCCTTTACCTATTCCATGTCTGGTGGTAGAAAACCTCCATCTGAACCAATGTTTGTGACAAGCTTTTAGATGATTCTATGACAAACCCGGACTAGCTCCTTGTTTCCCCTATCGATGATGGAAGGCAAGCCTTTTCCCCATAAAGTCATCCCCTCTCGAAGAGAGAAGAGACCAACCCATTCTAACAAGGAATTGTTAGTTCTAACCCAATTTAGTTGGCGAAGCCCAGTTTTCAAGGTGTATCCATTTATGACTAAGAGAATGAATAGAAGATCATTTTCAAAGAGAGAAAAAGATGAAAAAGAATGAAAAGATGAAAAGATGAAAAAAACGGATGAAAGAAAAGAAAAATGAAAAAAGAAAAGTGATGAAAGAAAAAGAAAAAAAAAAAAAAAAGAAAAAAAAGATGTTGAAGTTATTGCAGAATGCTTTTGGTTGAATGTCGAAGTTACAGAGGCCAGAAGTCAAGTCAAGTACCCATAGTTGAGGTTCAATGGGCGAAGCCCAAAAGATTAAGTAGTAACCTCTTTACCCTCTAAGTCCTTCCTGAGACAGTCACAAAGGGATAGTCGGGAATTTTGAGAATTATTCCGCTTGTGTTGTTACACCCAGCCTTTAGAGTCCAGACATGGAAATTTGAACCCACATCATTTTCCAACCCATTTGTACTCGGGTTTCATCAAATCAGAGACACCATTTCCAACCACGTTATAAGCCATAGCCATTGGCCTTAGCACCACAAAACAAACCTTCAGAATGGTGGTTAACCATTCCAACTTGTTATTACCAAGCTCCACATCCCAAAAGATCCAAGCCTTTTACACCTAACCCCAAACACGGGATTTAACGGTACTTTACAGGCTAGGATGGGATATGACATGATACCTTAGGTGAAACCTTTGAGTGTGTACACACAATCAAAATGCCATGTTTATGCACCATGATCGAACTACGTCGGATTTGCTTTCGCTCCACGCGAATACGTAGGCAGTCCTTCAGAATAAGGGATTCAATCCACTCGTCAACCAAGTTGTCATCTTCTCGGTTTCTTACGGGTCTTAACCAAGTCCAAATGAAGCCACCTTTGTTTGAGTCAGTCTTAGCACTCGATGTAGGCTAGGATAAGGATATAGGTTCAGATGAATAGTATCAAGTCTCGGAATGAGCTTTATCTAACGGTGTAGACAATGATGCTGAGTCACATAGATGTGGGTTTGTGTTGGGAACAGAAAATATGGAAAACCCGCTGAAAAGAAAGAAGGCATGGAAGAAAATTAGTAAAAGCCCGCTGAAAAGAAAGAAGGCGGTGGCAAGAAATGAAAAAAAACTCGCTGAAAAGAAAGGAGGCGAGGAGAAGAGTGACAGAATGTTCCCAACAAGAGTGATGTGTGATGTCTAAGTGTTCTCATAAAGTCAGTCTGTGTTTAGTGTCTGGGCGAAGCCAACGTTGTTGCTCTGTGAGTTTAATCCACCTTGTCAATGCCAAGTGATCTTGATTCCCATGTGCCCTCGGGAGCACGCCCATGCCATACGATATCTCTGTCTCAAGTCCGATGGCCTTGTGATTCCCATTTGCCATCTTTTGGCGCCAGAATGGCCAATTTACATTTCTACCCCCAACAAGTCAATAATTGAATTAAAACTCGTACACACTTAGGGTTTTATTTTCCTTTTTTGTTTTACGATAGCGGGCTATGCCCACGTTGTTTGCGAGTCATGTAGAGTGTCTGAGTCGTGTTTCATGATCACCCATCAAGGTTCGATTTCCAAAATTTTAAAATTTCAAAATTCCAAAAACGTTTTGCGAATTATGGATAGATGATCCAAGTAGTGGAATCTTATTGGGTCGATGACCCAATCTTTCGAAATTCAAAATTCAAAATTCAATTTTTGAAGGGCCGATGGGCCAACCTTCCAAGTGATGTCAAATTCAAACGTCGGGTTGATGGCCCAATTATTCAAAATTTTCAAATTCAATTTTCGGGTCGATGACCCAATCTTTCAAATGATCCAATTTTAAGATCGATGATCCAAATGTGCTTATGTGATGATTATTGTTTGTACCGTTTTTGTGTTTCAAATATAGCAGGATATGCTTCAACTGGGGGCTCTAAAGTCTTCGACTTTAGAGCCATCGCAAACTGGGGGCTCTGAAGCCGTTGGCTTCAGAGACCATTATCAAGATGTAAAGGATGACATCCACCAAGAATTCAATTCAATACAAGAGTATGAAATGGAAGAATTCCGTAGCTGAAAGCAAATGATGAAAGCGACAAAGAACCTCCTCGGAAAATCCCGTCCCATTTGGACACCGCCGTGAGATGATAAGCCTTGGGCAAGTGTCACGAGATGAATTTCGGACAAGTGCCGCAGATGAGATGATAAATTTTGGGCAAATGCCGTGAGATGATGAATTTTGGACATACGCCGTGAGATGATAAACTTTGGGCATGTGTCGCGATTTGCCGAACTACGACGCGGGTTTGATTCCGTCAGTAAACGGATACTTAGGCGCCTAAGGATAAGGCTCAATCCACCATATATGCAATTTTATGGGTCGATGACCAACGATGATAATTTGACACAATAGAAGCAAGAGTCAATCCCGGCGAAGTTTCGGGTATGATCTCTTCCTATGGTCTGGCGAGCTTATATACGCAAGTTTAATGGACTATAAACGACCCTTGAGATCATCCTCGGTCGAGAGGGACTGGGGTATACTTTGACTTTCGCCTTGTCCAAGCCTCAGTCAAAGTGGTGGCTCTGTAGATACCCGTATCCGTCGATATTGGAATTTATAGAGAACCCGACAAACACCCGATGATGATAGGACACATGTATTTATTAGTTGTCATTGTCGTTATTTGGGTTCGTTTTACGATGTAGAATGAGCGTTGTCGACGGAGTATTTTATTAATTTAAATGATATTTAAATTAAATGTTTTTTTAAAGTGAATTCATTTTATTGCTTTATTTTGAATTTATTTTCTCAAGTTTATTTTATTGAAAATAAAATAAATAATTGATTTGAAAAAATCATTTTATGAGTGTATTTGATTTGAAAAATCATTTATTTTAATGTGTTATTTGATTTGAAAAATCGAAAACTCGTTTCAACCACGCGTTTTGGAGCTCGATTATAGCTCGGTTTTTGAGCCCGTTTTCTTTACGAGTTGGCACGAATCTCGAGTATACTAACAAACCTAGGCCTCTACCCATCCAACCCAGTTCGAACCCCCTTATCCACATCCCAAATCTCGTCCCAAGCCCCCCAACATAGCCCAACTCCTTCCCAACCCGTGTTCAACATAGCCCGTTTGTTTTTCTCCAAACTTGGTCCAAACCCGCAACCCATCACCACCAACCCGTACTCCACACTACCCACCATTCCCACGTCCAAACCCACCATGAAACCCCTCCACAAAACCCGTCTCCAACACTCCAAAACAGGCCCCAAACAACACGACACAAAAAGCATTTTGTTTTGTTCAGCTCAAACCCGAGTCCAAAACCCGCTCCAAACACCTGCAAAACCCGTGCCCATTAACCCTAAACCAGACCCTAGTATCCTACCTATACTTCCCTAGCTTAACCACCAAGAAAACCCCTCACAAAGCCTCTCAAACCCTCACAAAAGCTGCTGGACAGCAGCTATGCGTGAATGAGCCCGTCTGCCTCTCCCCTCTAAAAACCCTACCTTAACTCCTTATAAATACCCCCCCTTCACCATAAATTCATTCCTCTAAGTTCTCCATACATACAACCTTCATTCACAAGCTTTAAACCCCAGAAACAAACCCTAATTGCCTCTCAAAACCCTCGACAAAACCGACTCACAAACTGAGAATCAGTTTGTGTGTCCTCTTTGAAACCTTTCGTTCTCCCTTCAAACCTCCATCAAAATTCGAGTTTCTTGTTCCAAATTAACCATACAACATCCATCTACACATTAGACAAAGATTTACGAGCCAAATTGCCCTTGAGAGTACACGAATTCCCTCGAAAAAGCAGTGTTATACACTCTGTTTTTGCGGCTTTTCCTGTCTGTCCAGTTCTGTTTGTGCTCATTTTTCGTGCCCAATAACTCAAAACGAGCAGGGGTTGTTTTAATATCTCTGTTCTCCTCTCTTTCTAGTTTTCAAAACATCTTTTAAATCGAATTTTCACCGTGAAACGAGAGAGAAATCGCAGTTTGAAAGTTGCTGTCCAGATTTGCAAAAAACGTGTTGTTTGCTTTGTTTCTTCGTCGACGACGGCCTCTCGAGATAAAATCTACCATCGATTACGACCCAAGACGATTTCAACGATACATGAAGGTTGAGGGTGCATCAAATCCTCCTATTTCTCCCTTTTATTTCGTTTTTTATGTTTGTTTTCTTATAGTTCGTTTTTGTTTGTTTATCGTTTTTGTTTATCGATTGTTATCATTAAATACGAAACTAGTTTAGTCCGAGTATGAGTTAAAGTACCGCCATGAACACCCGCGTTGACTTGAGATGGGAAAGAAACCGCTACATCAGTCGGTCGTAACCCCCGTCTCATTTACATATCCTCGTGTTCAAGGTAGGGCATTAATAAAACGAATTCTAACTTTCCTCTTCGCTTTTGACCCCTCTTTTGTTTCGTGTAATTCGACCCACCCTAGGGCCATTCACATGTTAGTATGACCTCTTGTTGTTAACACATAACTCGTTTAGATGACATTAGATCAATTTAATAACCTAATTAGACACGTTAGGGTACATCGACATAGCTTTAAAAATCAACTGACGATTCTGTAACTTAATTGAATGCATCTCTCTCTTTCACCTAATTTCTCGCTAGTATAAGAGTGCGTGATTAGCACCGTCTTATTAACACTCGATGAGTTAAATTAATTAGCGAACTTGACCTAATTGGACCCCTTTAGGCCGCGTAGAATACACGTTTGCAAGACATCTTTTCAATCGATCAACGTCGTTTCTAACTTGTTTTCTAGCCCGCTTTCGAACTTGTTTCGCAATCAATCGATCTAACTAATGAACCTGACCTAGGACCTAGGGTAGATGTTTCTAGAGTAGCCGTGGCTTGGCCGTGTCCTTTGGCCTTTCTTGTTTCGTTTCTTATGAATCGTTTGTTCTTTTTTGTTTTGTCGCTTGTAATTTATCGTTTGTTCATCGAGTTGTAATTTTCAAGTTAGCTTTCTTTTATCGAGTCAAAACCTCTTCCAGAAACCTTAGTCTTGTTTGGTTAGATGGTTGTGCCCTAATGCATGTAAGAGCGTAGTAAATCGCATGTTGTTTACAGCAACATGGCCCGATTTATGCTAATGCATGCTTTGGTGCGTAGCCCTATGTCTAATTCGATAAGATTAAGTGAAAGCACGCATTACGAGGAGTGACCCAAGGCCGTGAGTCATGTAAGCCGTGGGCCACCCCTTTGTGCACGTTTTCCTAGGCTGAATGGCCGTGTAATGCGTAATGTACGGTTTTGTGTATAGTGTTGTATTTTAGATCGAGTTGTATCTTTAATTTATCGTTGTGTCGGCATGAAATGCCTGGGTTGTAATAGGATAGATCCCAACGGCTCCCCCATTCCCCTCAAGCCTTGTTTGTTTCGTTTATATGTTTTTAGATCAATCAACCCACATGCTAAATTACAACTTTGACAAAGTTAGTTTAGTTGCATCTAAATCGGCATAGAAACTTCACATGTTAGGGTTTTGAAAACGATGTTTGCATATCATATATCGTAGTAGCTATGACCTTGTTTGAAATCCGACACTTGACTTAGTAGAGGCCGTTATTGACAGGCGGGGTTAGGTGTCCTTACGGGCTTTCTAACACGTACCCTCACCCCTTACTCAAGATCTATGGTTTGTGGATCCGTCTAAATGCCATTGGATTACGAGAGTCATTCAAATCGAGTGATATAGGGTACAAGTCTTTATCTTTAATCACTCGTAGTCGATTGGCTTTATGCTTTTCGATGAAAGGTGTAAAGTTGACTTGAACGGTTCCAAGTTCCCAAAAAACTTGGTGGCGACTCTAATTTGTCTTAATTCGATTCGAAAGAACCTCGAGTCGATTATGCCTAGTGTGGATCCCGCGGACGCAGTTCCCGCGGGCGTTGTCCACACTCATCATCAACATCTTCCTCACTCCTAGTAACCCGGACATCCCTTTCTTCATCTTGAGAAGCTTGAGGAAAGAACACCTTCTTATCCGCCCAATCCGGCAAAGGACTCTATGGATATGCTTCATTAACTTGGTCAAATAATCATCGCCTTCCACAACATTTGGGTCATTAGTAGTGAATTCCTCGAAGGCAAAGGGATAAGGTTGTGTAACAATGGAGGAGGGCTCTTCAATCGGATTTTGTTGTTCGTTGATGATGGTCTTGGCAAGCTTGGAGACGGGGATAAGGTAGTTGTGTCAGCGAGTGGAAATGCGGCATATTTTCCTTGGCAAGACAATATAGTCGGCATCCTTGATAATCAATTCATATCCTTGGGCGGAGTTATCATGCTTAACCCAATGGAATTTGTGAATCAATGTGCGCATATCAAGAAGATTACCACCTTTAACCGGTTTATATGCTTTGTCTTCATTGAATTTCGGGTTAAAGTGCTTGGCCAACCTCGTTATCAAGCCTCCATTAATAATAAAAGCCGCCTTTTATTTTCCTTCTTTGAAGTCCAACCATCTCTCCAACAACAATTGGAGAATATTATAATCATTTTTTGACTTTACATGGACATTCATTTTAGACTCCAAGTAGGTAAGGTTAAGTTCAGTCATGTGGTTAGCTTCCTTTCTCGCGGTCAAGGTGTTGGAAATGGACCTATGCCAATACCGAATACCCGGATGGTGGATATAAAAGGCATTGCATTCTCTAAATGTAGTCAATTATCTCCCGGTAATTGCCTTCCAAAGGGGTTTAGCATCAAAATTGTGGGGTTTCTTGTGCAAATCCCAATGGTCATGGAGTCCAAACACCTTTCCGAAATCATCCTTAATCATTCTCCTACTTTGGTTTTCAAGCCGAAATTCAACATATTTTCGAGTCTCAATCTTATATTTTCTCAAAGAACTAATGAATTCCAGGTGAGTGAGGGTTAATTCAATTCATTCATCTCAAATAGGGTAGATAACCCCATAGACTCGAAAAATTCTTTGGTTTGGTCAAGCACTCCCAATTTTTCCAAAGTATCTTGGCATACAAACTTTGTGGCAATAACTTTCTTTTTGACAAGGGATTCGAATGCAATTCTATGCTCATTAGAAATGAAAGTTACCTCCGGAAAGTCCTTGAGTTGTTCGACCTCCCGTATTGTTGTAGCAACTTCCTCAATAGGCTCCCTTACTTGCTCCCTAGCTTCTTCCACTACCACCAAAGCCTTAGATTGCTAGAAGTTTTTGCCTTTTTTATAGAGTCGGGGATTTGGATGCTTGAGTATTCCCTTTTTTTCTTGCCATGATGATTCCTCCTTGCAATTGATGTCAACAAACCTTTGATATGATTGAATGTTCTTCTTTTCTTCCAACTTCAATCAATTGCTCAATCAAATTGGGGTTTTTCGATTTTGCCTAAACCCTAGAAATTTTTGATTGATTTTGAGATGATTTTGATGTTTAATTGTCTAAATTTTGACAAAGGAGTGATTTGAATTGAATTTGAGCAAGTTTGCAATTGTTTTTGATGAATTTGGTTGAGTATTTTGTGATTTTGGATGATGGGGTTGAGTCCTGTAGCGAGGGAATATGTTTGTGTTTGTGTTTGGGGAGAATATAAATGAGGATGAGAAGAGCAAAATCCCGTGTTTTAGACTTATAACAGGTAGAGACAGGCGACCTCTATTGGGGACGGGCGAATTCTCGATCAGGGATTATGCTTAAGCTCTGAGGACGCCCGGCCTGAGCTCAGCACGAGCGGGCTGAATGCTGGGATGCTCGTCTCACTTTCAGCTCGGGCGGATCTGTTACAGCTCCCTTTTTTTCTTTGCTTTGCTCCAATCCCCACGGGCTCAGGTCTGCTCGTGGGGATCGCCTTCCCGTGACTTTGATTCTTCATTTCTTATTCTTCCGTCATGGGGGCGCACTACAAAGGCTTGGTTAGCCTAGGCAATTGCTTCCCCACACTTGATCATCACACACTAAATATTTCAAACACATTAGAAACTCTCCCTCACTTGCTCTCATGTCACAAAAAATTCTACAACAAAGCATATAAGATGCAATGCAAAAATAGAGTAATGTACAAACTAAATGAAATGCAAGTTAAGAGGTTAGAATATTTACAAATGATGGTTTAGGGAGGACTCCACCAAACTCTCCTTCATTTGAGAGATATTAAGGGGGTAAAGCAAGGGCGCCGTTGATGTTGCTCAACGCCTTGTAGAAGTAATCAAAGGCTTGCTCATTCTCATGATAGAAGTCTTGTGTAGACTTCGGCACATTGTTGTCTTCATTCATGTAGTAGTCTGAGTCAAAGTGGTAACAAGGATCTACAAAGCCTTGGTCTAGGGTCATAGCATTTCCAATATAAGGATTAACCAATACGTCAAATTCATCATCCCATAGGCCGTATACTCCTTTTGCTTCTTCCCCCATGTTGAGAGGATTATGAGTTGGCAAGAGAACCCCTCTTTCTTTTCGTCATGGCCAATGAGGCCTCCATTGATACTTGTCATGATGGGTGAGCTTTGCAAGCTCTCATTCTTCTTGTGAACAATTCCATGCTCTCCGAATAGAGCCAATTCAATATCATCCACATCTTTCTCCCAATTGGGCGGTGTTTCCTTGCTCTTCTCTTTAGGATTTTCACCTTTGACTTGACCTTTGAATGGGGATTCCACTTTCTTCTTGTCACCTTCCCGGCTATAGTGATCAACCATAAAGCATGGCTCATGCAAGTTGGGAGCTCTCATAGTCATATCAAGATTAAAGGTGATTGTTTCATCACCAATTTCAAGTGTGAGCGGAGTGTAGATACCCATATCCATCGATATTGGAATTTGCAGAGATCCCGACAAAACACCCGATGATGATAGGACATGTGTTTACTTATTGACATTGCTCATTAGTGGATTCCGTTTTGTGATACGAGACGGGCGTTTATTTGACAGTTTTATAATTTAAATGAAATTTAAATTATTTCGAAATAAATGAAATTTATTTCATCGGTTTTACATTTTCGAGTTTATTTAAAATTTAAAGCTTTTATAATTTATTTGAAAAATAAATTATTTTAAAGTTATTATTTTAAATTCATTTGAAAAATGAGATATGTGACCATTTTACGACTCATCGCTTTATATTTAATTTGAAAAATTAGATTTAAAAGCCATTTTAAACGAGGTTTTTGGGACGGTTTTAAGCTCGTTTTTTGAACGGTTTTAAGCATGATTTTCGAGGAATAGCTTTGGCACAACCCACCCCCCATGGTCACAGGTTCGAACCCCCATACACACGTCCTTCCCTCTTTCTTTGTCCAACTCAAACACACGACCCAAACACCCGACACCCCTGTTTCCCGAGCCCAAAACCACAACCAAACACCACCCAACCCAGCTCCCACATAGCCAAATCCAATCACCACACCTAGCCCATAATCCAACACCCTATCCTAGCCCCAACCCGTGTCCAAACCCGCACCAAAAACCCACAACCAGACCCGCACCCAACCCCTGTTTTTACGAGCCAAAACAGGGTACTTCTGGTCCCTTTTCGAGCCCTCATCCGAACAATCCCCTTTCCTATTTTCTCTTTCTTATTCCCCAAGCATAAGGCGATATTTTCCCTATCCTACCAGCTCAAGAAATCCTCTAAAAACCGAAACACAATATCCTCCATTATTCTTTCCAAAAACCAACTTATCTCTTCATACACTCCATATTTCAACCAAATGCACTTCCTCCTTCCCCAAGCAAGCTATATTACCAGCAAACGGAACCCTAGAAGCACCCCCTTCTCCATTTCCTATATAAACGAGCACACACACACACACACAAAAGAGGGACGGACAAACACAATACACACATACACGGTTTTACACTCGAGACCCTAGTACTAGCCTCTCAAACCTCACGTAAAAAGAAATCCTATACTCCTATCATACCCATAAACAAAGCACAAATTTCACACAAAAAATTAAACGAACATTAGAGCATCGATTTACTCTTCTTTTCGTGTTTTCTCGAGTTCTGGACGGCTCCTGTTCTCATCTATTTTGAGTCATTTTAAATTCATTTTTGGTCTGGTTTTTTGTTAAAAAGCAAATCTTTGGAGTCAAAGGATTTCAGAACATCTTTCGAATTTAAAATTAAGTGAGAAATGAAGTCACAATCTTCATTAGGAAATCGCTGCACAAAGTGCCTTTTACGCGAGAATTTGTTTTTGGTTATCAAAATTAATTTTGTTAAATTGTTTCGATATTTGTTTTACAATCGTTGAAGACACGCCTTCTAACCAACACTTGCATACGGGATCCCGAGTGCTGTCCAAGTCTACATGTAAGTTGAGGGTGCACAAAATCCCGACTCATCTATTTCCTTTTGCTCGTGTTGATACACAGCCTAAGGCCTTTTATTTGCTTTTTATTTCATCATTTAATTATCGTCTTATGTTAGATAATATGTTTCGTAATTATGATGCTAATGATGGTTTAATTGTTGTTTAGAATAATATGTTAATCACATGCTTGTCTTTCAATTTATGACGATAACATGTTTATCAGAATAATTGCATGTTTAAATTATAAAATAAAACAGTTTGTTACTTGCATGACATTGTATGTTTTAAATTGATTAAAATGAAATTTTAGTTAGTTTAATTCGCTTGCACATGATTTATAATTTGTTTAATTTTAATTATGAAATAATTGGAATTTGTTCACATGTTATATTGATTTATTCATTTTATGACATATACATAGTTGTTTTGTCTTTTATCACATGTTTAAATCGCTCAATACCCTACTTGGCCTAATTAAACTTGTAGAATGCATGTTTAATTGAATTAGACATTCATAGGTCATACAAAACCCGATATAGGATGATCAAAATGAATTTCTTTAAAGAATTTAATTGAATTCATCTCTTCTTATGACAATTTCTCGCTAGTTGAATTGTGCATGCTTAGCATCTGATTCATGACATTCGATGTCTATAATAGTCCATATTGACCACCCTTAGGGCCGTGTATGACCACGTGTTAGTTTCAGCCTTCGTGCCCCTTTTTGTTCTTCCATTTGTTTAATTATTGCGGTTTTATTTCAATTGTCATTATAATTTAATCGTTGTAATTTTTGTAATCATTTTGAGTCGATGTAATTTACGATTAAGGGTCAAGTTTGTCTCTTTTAGCTTATGTTAAAATGATTTCACAAAATCTTTGCTTTAATTAGTTAAATTAAAGTATTTAACTAATTAAATCGAAGCGAGTGCACAAAACAATGATGAGGCCATGGACGAACTCCATGTGAGCCGTGGCCTCACCATAAGGCACGATTTTCGAGTCCTAGAATAGGCATGTGTGTCGTGAGTCGTGGTCTTTATTTAGCAATTGTAATTAGATCGACTTGTATCTTTAATTCAATTGTTTGAACATCGAGTCGATGAGAATCGTCTGGGTTGTAATAGATAGTTCCCCAATTGCTTCCTCTTCCCCCTCCCCTCCCCCCCCCCCCCCCCCCTCCCCACCACCAAGCCATGTTGTGAATGCTTGCTTAGTATAGTTCAAATCAATCCCACATGCTAAAACGACTTGGACAAAGTAGCTCGAAATGCATTAAACGATTAGAAACCAAGCTCACGTGCTAGGATCAAAATGGTGTTTTGCACTCTCATATATATAACGATTGTAGTCTTATCCAATTAGCCATCATAGTCCCAAGTAGAGGCCGTTATTGCAACGGGCGGGGGTGGGTGTTTTATTAACGAACTTCCCATCACGTACTCTCACCAACGAACTCAAATCTCATTTTCAAAAGTAGTTCCCAAATTTCCTTAAATTTGGTGGCGACTCCAAGATGATTTTTAACCCCGTGATGTTGGAGTTAGTGTCCTCCACAATAGTGCGTTTACATAATAAATCTCATTAAAGGAATATCATCAGATATTTAATTATTTGATCCTCGTCAGTTGATTAACGTAAATCGATAACGGTTGGCTGCCTAGAGTTTGACCTTATTGTCGTGAGACGGCGGTGATCAACTGACCCCTTTCGGTCACACCTAATGGAACGAACCCAAATTGACAACTAATTAATTGTATGAGATACAATTTATTTAGTCCCTTGATTTATAGACTAAAAGGTTAGTCGATTATTTTTAGAGAGATTTTGAGTTGCGAACTCGAGGAACGGCAGTTATTATTTAATTATGAGATAATTGAATAATAAATTTTGGGAGACGGGTTTTAGTTAATTAATTGTTAATTCACTAAAATTGTACTAATTGATTAATATGATTAATATTAGTACGTAAATAATATGTGTAGCAGAACACGTATATTACGGAGTGATTTGGACGAATTAATTATGGAAGTATTTAAACATGAAACGATGTTTAAAATAAAATTACACGTATTTGTGCGACATATGTAAGAACCAATATGGACCCGTAAATGGGCAAGTGGACCGTGTAAAATAGAGTAGTGGGTGATTAGGAACATAATCATTTTACCTTACTTTATATACTACCATAAGTTATCTTATAAAAGATTTTGCATGTGATGTAAGATTAAAAAAATATAAGACAAATTGAACACTCCACCTCACCTACACTCCACCGGTTTTTCCCCCCTTTATAGACCAAATTGTTGTTCATTTTTCTAGTATTCACTTGTACACTTTGCATGTGATTTCTTTATTTGGTCTTCCTCTCTCTAAAATAATATACATCTTTACTAAGAAGTTAGTAATCTATTTTTATTACTAAGAAGTGTTAGTAACATTACAAATAATATCAAGGGTATAATTTTAACAAGTTTCTAGTAAAATACTTGTTAGTTTTTGGGTCAAGTTCTTGGGTGCATCTTGAAGGAGATCTTCTATTTGAAGATTTGTAAGGAGGATCATCCATTTGTTAAAAGCTCAAGATCAAACTAGAAAGGTGATCTAGTTTGTGCCCTTATTACCATAAAATCAATGTAAGAAAATTGTTTTTCCTTAAACTTTCATTTTTATGCTTTTATATTTGCATGCATGTTACATAGATCACCTAAATGATAAATTATGAGATAATTTAATTTTTATTAGAGAGTCTAATATGGATCTATGATCTTTCCCGTGGATTACACCCATTTTCCCACATCCACAGTGAGCATCCCGTGCTTTACATCAATCACCGCCCGACAGTGTATAGCAATGGTCTTCCTAGAATGATCGGTATATTGGAATCTTTCTCCATATCAACAATAACAAAGTCCACCGGTATGAAAAAATTTCCAATTCTCACGGGTACATCTTCCCATACCCCAAGTGGTTTCTTTGTTGTTCGATCCGCCATTTATAGGGTCATATTAGTGCACTTGAGTTCTCCCACTCCTAGCCTTTCACATACCGAATATGGCATGACACTCACACTTGCAGCTAGATCACATAGTGCCTTGTTGTTTGTGGTATCACTAATGGTACACGGGATGGAGAAGCTTCCCGAATCTTTGAGCTTAGGTGGGGAATTCCCTTGAAGTATTACACTACTGATCTTTATGAATGTGATGGTCTCCAACTTCCTAATGGACTTCTTCTTGGTAAGGATATCTTTCATGTATTTTGCATAGGCTGGCACATGGTTGATTAAATCCGTGAATGGGATGGAAACCTCTAGGTTTTTCACAATCTCCATGAACTTCCAAAGTTGCTCATCAAGCTTGGGCTTGTCTTGGCGACTTGGAAAAGGAAGTCTAATCACAATAGGTTCTTTTTCAACCTCTTTGGCCTTCTCTCATTTTTCTTCTTCAATGATTCATTGGTAGTTGGTTCCACCACTCCAGGATTTCTCCTCAATGGTTCCATCACATCTCTTTGCTTAACAATTTTCTCAATAACATCCTCTTAAATTGGCAACTTAGGTCCCTCATATCGTGTACCACTCCTCAAGTGAATGGCATTGATGATCTCATGTCTTGTAGGCGGATTACCTTGAGGAGGTAATTGTCCTTTTTGCCTCTGGGAACTTGAAGCAGCCAATTGGGACATTTGTGTTTCCAACATCTTGGTATGAGCAAGGATATTGTTGATGGTAGTGTTTTTGGCTTGGCTATTTCTTTGCATTTGAGCAAAGAAGTCTTGTTGGCTCTTTTGCATTTGAAGGACCGCTTTTTGAACATCAAAAGCTTGGTCATTGGATTGATTGTAAGAGGGTTGGTTTTGGAATCCTTGGTTTTGGTTGAAAAATGGTCTTTGAGTAGGATTTCTCATTGAAGGTGGGGTGTATGTTGGTTGAGGATTTTGAACATTTTGGCTTTTGTATGAGAAGTTTGAGTGAAATTTGGTGTTTTCATTATAATAGTTGGAGTAAGGGGTGCCATTCTTATATGCTTGGAAAGCATTCACTTGCTCATTTGTGCCCCTGCACTCTTGTTGATCATGTCCCAACGTTCCACAATTCTCATATACTCCATTTGGAATAGAAGATGTTGCCACCATGACATTGACTTGTTGATGTTGCTTGGATGATTGAGAGGCTTCATTCATCTTGGCTATGTCTTTCTCAAATTTCAAGTTCATTGTATCAATATGGGAGTTTAGTTGGGCACCCAAATCGGCACTCAATTGTGTGACGGAGTCAACTTCATGTCTCCCTCCCCTAGTAGCTTTTCTTGGCCTACTATATTGAGAGTTATGAACCGTTATCTCCTCTATCTTTTCCCAAGTTTGGTTGTCATCTACCTCGGTGAATCTTCCATTAGAACCCATGTTGAGCACATTTCTTGAGTCTTCATACAACCCATTCCAAAATTGTTGGACTAGAAACCATTCGCTTAGCCCATGATGAGGACAAGAGCGACATGTATCTTTGAATATTTCCCATGCCTCATATAGAGACTCTTCATCTATTTGCTTGAACTCGGTGATTTGGGCTCTTAACATGTTCGTTTTCTCCGGAGGGTAGAACTTCTTGTAAAAGGTAAGTGCTAACTTCTTCCATGAATTAATTCGGAGTGGCCTTGTCTAGGCTCTTCAACCATTGCTTTGTGGCTCCGATCAAGGGAAAAGGAAACAATACCCATCGAATTTGATCTTGAGTCACCTCAGTTTGGGAAATAGCATCACAATAGTCACAAAAAGTCTCCATGTGTAGATGAGGATCCTCAGTAGGCATCCCTCCAAATTGACTTTTTTCAACTAATTGTATGAATGCGGATTTGGCAATGAAATTACCGGTCAAGTGGGGTGGTGTTGGAGTACCATTGGATAGGTTCTCCTCAGTTGGTAAGGAATGAGATGAAAATTTAGGCATTGTAGGTTGATTTTGTGGTTGGTTTTGGATTGGGTTCTCCTCTTCTTGTCTTGCAAAAGGGTTGGTAAACTCAACACTATCCGTTTGGATGATACCAATGTCCACAAGTTCCCCAATACCCATAATTGTTGAAGTCTCTCTAACGGTTCTTCTAATATTTGTCAAAGTTCTCTCGATTTCGGGGTCAATAGGCAAAAGACCGCCTTGTGATCTCCTAGACATGCAAAAATCAAACAACTAGAAAACTATTAAAACTACCTTGAGGAGTTTGGCTTCCCCAAGGTTAAGAAAGACACAACTAAAAACAACAAATGATAACAACTCAATTGAACACCGTCCCCGGTAACGGCGCCATTTTTTATGTGAGGGTCGAAGTGTCGTCTATTCTCCTTAATCAAAACACTATTTATATTCTCAACAAACTACTCTTAGTAGAGTGGTAAGTAAAGGTCGGATCCCAAGGGACATGTATTGTATTGACTTACCGGTTGTGAATAGCTATGTCTTTGGTGTCACAATATGGGTTGAGAGTTGCAATCTAAACTACTTAACAAAAGCAAGGTAAATAAATGAAAGAAAGCAAAGCAAGCAAATGGGGTTTGTAAACAATTGATTAAAGTACTAGGGTGTCATGGGTTCATAGGGAAATCATAATGAGATCATATAAACGAGTTTCATAGATGCAAGCAAATTATTTTTGTAGTGGAATCGAGTTAGTTTATATCTTACAATTCCTAGGAAGGTTTGGGTCTCGGAGCCGAGTCGGTCAAGACTTTACAACACCTACAAGTCGACTTAATTCTTCCTATTCAACTATATGCATGGTCTAACAAGCCTTGAGTTGGTTTATGTCTTACAAGTCTTGTTGAAAGGATAAGAGAATCATGTTAGGTTGTCAATCAAGCATTTCATCAAGCATAACATGTGCATAAGTTGAAACTACACTAAGCAAGCAATCATATAAACTTATTAAGTAAAGATCTACCTCATGATTAACTCCCCTAATTCCTCATTAACCCTAGTTAAGGAACTACTCACTCATTATCATGGTGAACATGCTAACAATGGTGTCAATCATATTAACAAGTCTAAACATGATGAAAGAGTAAAACAATAAACAAGGATTAAGTAAAGAGTAGAGAAATTGTACCAACTTAGGATGATCAAATCGAAAGCAAAGAATAATAGAAGAAAACGTGATGGATGATGAAGAGTTTTCAATTCTCCAATACCCAAATAATCTTCAAATTACCCAACTAGATCTAAGAATACTTGAACAATAATTAAGGAAAGATTAAGATGTAATTAAGATTGAATTGTGTAATTGGATTGCATTAATCTACTAAATAGCTTGAATTAATCTAAGATAACTTGATTAAACTAATTAAAACTTGATAATCTCACTTGCTAATACAAAGGGGTATTTATACTAAGTACAAGTATTAGGGTAACTAAGGGCTTAAATGACGATTACGCCCCTTAAATGAGTTTAACGCCTTGCAAGTCCTGCTTAGAGGCGCACGACCTGCTGTTGTTGCTCACTCATGCTACATCAAAGGACGCTCAACCTGCCTTGGGGACGACCGGGTTGTGCTGTGGGACGCCTGTTCTTAGTAATGGGACGCCCAGTTTGGCTCTAGGTCGCCCGTCCAATCCTTAATTGCAGATTTCCTTCTTCTTTACTTGGCTGCCTTCGGATCCGTGGGGATCCTTTGGGGGTCGTGGGGGTCCTTCATCACTGCCCACATACTTGTTTTATCGACTTAGGCCTTTAGTATTGGTCTTCTCTTTGTTACTTAGTCTTTAGATGCGATCCACTTAGCTCCGTTTTGCTCCATATAAGCAAGGTTAGCATTCCTCTTCTACCAAGGACACAAAACCTCATATAATATGCAAAGTAGGAAGCTAAAGATAAGAAACGACCCTAATGCATGCAAGAAAGCATAGGAACGAGGCTAGTTAGGGGACTAAATATGCGTGAATACGAGTCACATTAACAGTTAGTTTCCGTCTTCTGAACACCAACCATGAGCTGACCCTTGACCAGTTTGCTAAACACCTCGGGTTAGAGGTTGAGGAGGAGGGATACCTGAGTGAGTTGCGACTAATAGTGGGGCAGGCCACTACCTACCCTATCTTACCGGCATACCCGCCCCGAGCTCGAGTGCCATGTTGATTAATGATGTTCAACATGTGTCTCTCCGCATGTTTTGAGGATGATTACCTGTTTACTCTTTGGTCGGGATGATGTGAGTATGTTGAAAACCCACGAGGTGATGCTCCTAGTGTCCTATCTTAACCCTCGATGGGAGAAGCGCTTTTACTACAGTGCTCCCGGGGTTGTGTGCTCCAGCTTGACACTTATGGCTCGCTCCAAGAGCCATAATCTAAGTTGTGGGGCCATAGTCACTAGCCTAGCTCAGAGATTGACTGATTTTGAGGTCCCACCAGTGTCGAGAACTGGGTTGTTTGAAACTGCTCCCACCATGGATGAACAGTACTAGTGCCACATTAAGTGGCTTAGGAGGCTAGATGACGGGACCCTAGCTTGAAGGGTGAAGGGGACCAAGTGGATGTGAATTCTTGATCCGAAGAACCTACCCGTGGTCAACCACTTAGAGGAGTATGACTCGGGTAGTGGAGAACCTCGACCTTAGCCCCAGTACTATCTGATCGACCCCGCTATCCTTTTAGACTTGCCTGATCCGATCACTACTTCGGGGAAGCAATCTACTGTTCCTACTCCTCGCGAGCACCACAAAGGGAGGGTGACCAGAGAGGTCGAGACCGGGCCTTCATATACCACACAGAGCTTTTGCTCCCCAGTAATCGCCATACCCTATGGTCCATGACCCTAGGATGCAAATCAGTGAGCTGACCGATCGAATTTCTACTACACTGGTGTTGCAGAATATGCATGAGATGGACTATAGCCAGGGTATAGGGACGGAGTTAGCGCAGCCGGTATGGTGGAGGGGATCGGGGAATGACACCAGAGTGTTTGATAGCTATGGGGTGGACCGCAACTCGTGGAGGTCACTGGAGAGCTGCGAGTACGGCTGTCTCATGGAACCGTTGGGAGCCAACTATGGTAGCCAGCTAGACGAGGTAGGGAGGTGGACCGGCGGTGATGGCTGCGCACCGGGAGCATTCCAGGGAGAGGGGACATCTAGCACCGGCGGCTGGGAGGATATGGATGAGGATGCGGACATTTGACCTCCGTCTGGTTTATTTTGTTTTGGTTGATTGGATATTTTGTTGGATTTCGTATCTCACTTGACTTTTGATTTTATATTGGATAATTGTAACCGACCAAAAGGCCAATACTGGTTTTCTCTTCTCTGTATTGTTTGGGTCGTTAAGACCGGGATTCTTGCTTTGGTAGTTGGCGTGATACGTGTTTTGCGAGCGAACGTTTTCATGTCATGAGTATGGTTTGTGAAATATCGAATTTTGGCCTCGAAAACTCGACATAGCACCTGACACTCGGCCGAGTACCGAGTACTCGACCGAGTATTCGCTGGTACTCGATCGAGTAGCCTGGTGATGGTATACGTGGTCGCTTTAAGCTTACAATTGATAAAATTAAGTTGTTTACTTTTGTTTTATACATATTCATGAACATCTTGGTGTCGGTGTGGGTTTGGTATGGCATGAGTATGATCTATGTGGTGACGGTGCATTGGTTGGGCTTGGAATTGTGACGGAAGTGGTATAAGAATTAATGTGGATAATAACATTATAATTAAATCGTAATTGCTGGTGTTGTGTGTTGTATACGCCTTTCCTAGCTTTGATAATTGCAAGTTAATTTATTTCTGGTTTATATGAACATGGTTGCCTTACTTACGTCCCGTACATGCTTATAATCATGAGACAAGTAATACATGCTTTCGTAATTGTTGTGTTGATACATACATGTATACCTCGTTTTTATGGTTGGAGTGAACTTCGGGGACGAAGTTCCTCTTAAGAGAGGTAGATAACATCGCGGTAAAAGATATAAAGATATTGCAAAGTTGGCAAAACTTCTTTAACATCGTGGCTTTTAGTCTTTTATTTGTCGCTTCATAACTTAAGACTTAAACTATTTTATGACATCAATTTTGTTTTCTAAACGGTTTGACAACAGTCATTTTCCTTAATGGTTAAATAGTTTGCATATAGTAACAACATAGTGGCTTCATGGTCGTCAAAATCATGTCATGAAAACTGGTAGTGTTAGACGTGTAATGATAATAACCTTGTCATGTATACGTTGGCGTTATTTGGTATTGCATAAGTTTACGTGATTTTCCTTGTCGCATGAGTACTATGTAATCCCTTAGGTTTCTTTGTTGTGTTGCTTTAGGAAGTGTGAGACGAAGTTACTTTTTAAGCGGGAAGACTGTAATACCCGCCCTGTTAGGGAACCGTTGACTGGCCTATTGACCAAAGAAGAGCCTTAGCAAGGGAAACGGGAGAGATTAGTTGGCTAACGTGACTTGTTACTCGACCTAGCTGAGGTCACTCGGCCGAGTAGTTGAGATACTCGACCAAGTAGGGCGTACTCAGCCGAGTAAATTCATACTCGACCGAGTACCTCGCCAGTCAGCGCGTTAATATAAAACGCGGAGTCGTAAACATAATTCATTTTTCGTCGGTTCCTTCTCTTTCTAAGCCTAATTTCTCATTCTTTCTCTCTCTCTCTCTCTCTCTCTCTCTCTCTCTCTATCTCTCTCTCTCTCTCTCCTCCAATACTCTCATCTCACCTTACACATCTTCTATGGCCTTGAACGCTAATCCGGGAAGGGAGACGGTCTACGCATGGAGTCATCGAGTCGGGTTGTCGCCATCGTCGGCATCGGTCTGCGTCTCAATGTGAGTTTGTGTTTAGTTGTCATCCTTCAGTAGATCTTGAATAGTTTAGTGATAGGATATGTTTGCTACTTTTAGGATTCGGTATGGAGTCTTACTTGGTTGTGTGATGGACGCACTTGCGTGGAATAGCGAAAAGGTAGGGTTTTCCTACTCACTTGACTGCGTAATTAAGTACAAGATGATGATTGTTACTGGCATGATAATTATTGTTGATGAGATTGTCACTTTGGATTTGCTTGTTTATATTAGTATTGTGAGTTTGGTTGTTTGTTTGTCAGTGGTTCTCGAGGTGCACCCTCGGCTGAGTGGAGTCATCTTTGGGAATGGCTTCACGCCCTTGATTCGCCCTTTGTGGTTCCCGTCATAAGGGGGATTTGCACCTTAATGGACATGGGTTATTCGCTCGTTCCGATGAGCGGGGCTTAGGTGGGCAAGGCTGCGGTCCCCCACTGGCAGTGAGGGTCACATGTTGCGATGAGAACCTGGCAGGGCTACACACTTTGGTGTGTAGTCGGTTACTGGTTACTGGTGGAGTTTGGAGGAATGTGTATTGCGTGACTTGGATGTTGTCTTGTTATTTTCCTTATCTTGGTTATACAGGTGACTGACCCCGTTTTATGTTTTCAAAATTGTGGTGATCCATTTGGGGATGGTGAGCATTTGGTTTAGCAGGTGTTGGTTGATATGTTGCTTGCGGGACATGGAAGGGAATCGAGTCATCACGTTGTTTAGCAAGTTGCCGCGGTCACTCTTGCTTAGTAGTTCTTTCAGTTGTTAGAGTTGTAATCCTTGTCACATTGGTTTAATCTGTTAGGGACATTAAATAAATGTTCTGTAATTATGTATTTCATATATTTATCTCGGGCGACCAAGATGGTAACACCCTTACTTACTGGGGAAGGTCTGGTTAAGGCTCCTTGGTAAATGGGGGTGTTACAATGGAGAAGATCCATATCCGTCTAGATATGCCATTTGTCCCTTCATTTCACGTTCTTTGTTATGTACATTATTTTCATGGTGCAAACGTAATATATCAGTAGAAACGAGTGGCTATATCATTAAATTTACAAGTTTTTGTGGGGTACATTGACTGTAGAATATGCAAGAACACAAAACGAAGCGACGTTGGGTCGATCTATTCGGCAAGTGAACGGATGCCTAGGGAAAGGGCTGGTCTGGATGGCGGGAGAGAGTGGTGCACTATGGTGGTGGTTGGTTGGTGATGGTTGGATTGAGTAATTTGAAAGGATTTATTGAATCCCTACTCTTTAAAAAGAGAGGATTTGCATTACTGTGGCAATGAATAGTAGCTGCCAAATATACGACATCGATCTCTCATCCTCAATCTCATCCTTCCATTCTAACTTAATCTATCCTTCCTCTGCCTCCATCACTCTCACTTTCTCACACTCCTACAACACTTTTTTCGTCCTCCTTCGACACTCATTTGTTTCTCTCATTAAATACTACTCTCTTAATCCTTCCCAAATTCACTTCTTCTCTAATAAACCTTCACAAATCTCACACAAATTGCTTCAAATAATCGGATCCCATGCATCTCAAATTCATCACTTGAATCAACCTAATTTCCCAGATCACTAAAATATCACGAATTAGGGTTATGGACTATGGTTCACAATTAAATTGGGGATTTCGATTGTTTTGGATTGCTAATCAGATTATAAGGTTTTGTTGCTGATCAATCAGAGTTGCTGGTGTTGTAGGGTTTTGTTGCGGATCAATCGGAGGTGCTGGAATTTTAGGGTTTTGTTGCGGATCAATCAGAGCTGCTGGCTGGCGTCTGTCTTATGTTGAAACTCAAAGGTGTTTACTATTTCGTAGGTTTGGCTCTTCTTCACTATTCTGTTTGTTGGTTGCGTTCTGTCGAGTAGGGTATTTGATCTCCGTTCTCGTGTCATGATTTTTCGCCTTTCTTTTTGGTGTCATCTACTAGTTTGTAAACGTAGATTGGGTTTTCATATGTTTTGGTTTGCTTATTTTAGGATTTTGGTGCACTGGCTCCTCTGCCTTTGTTTCTGCTGCTTTGATCTGGAAGAAGTTGTAAATTCACGCGCAGTTGTAGAGGTCTTTTTAGCATTTCCCTACTTCTGATAATTTTCACCTGCATGTTAGCTTACTTGTAGAACTTTCAATCTGTTATGAGTACCCTTATTTCTATGCCATTGGTGAAGGCCTTGGGGCTGGAATTTAGCTGTTGCATTTTTTTAGCATCTAAAATCTTTGGGGGTACCGTTCGGTGTCTATCCGATGATCAACTTTCATGATTTTAGTGTTAATTCATACTATTAAAAATTGGTGATCGTTTTGGGTTTAGCCTTTAAGCATGTGCTTTTATTGGTTCTTAATTTGCCAGTCTTATTTAGGGTGTTCATATGTTTTAGCTTGCTTATTTAGGGTTTTGATAAAGCATATATAGGTGTTGGTTTCTGGTTAATCTTACTTGTGGTATCTTCAAGCTGAGCATTTACCTGTTTGTGGTACTTTCAGGCTGCTGATGATTGTCCAATTTGACCCATGTGTTCATTTCGCGGGTTTTGATTTTCTTTTTAACTGACGTTTACTTGCCTGTGGTATCTTCATGGCGCAGTCATAAAGGTTTTTTTTTGTTCTTTTCGTTGATTGCGTAAATTTGTTTACGTATGTTTACTTACTTATGGTACCTTCAAGCCGAACATTTAGTTGCTTGTAGTGCCCTGAAGCTGCTGGTTGATTGTCTTAATTTGTTTATATATGTTTTCCCTTCTTATTGCTGGTTGTTATTTTGATCTTAACTCTCCCGGTTTGAATTTAGGGGTGCTAGGCATTACAGTTTCGGCGCAGCTGGAGGGGAGCGATGATCTGGTCTTAGCACCGCTTGAGGTTGCTGATTGAATCGTCAAAGCCAAACCACAAGTTCTGATTTCTTTGGCCTTAACTCAACTGGTTTATTTGGTAGGTGCCGATAGTGTCTGTAATTTTTAAATCCGTCTTATTTCTCTTTTCCTGGCAGTATCCTGTGTATAAGCGGTCACGGGGCGCGTGGTGTCGTTGTTGAGGGCCCTCCAGGCGAGAATTATGTGGTGCATTCTCACACATTTTGCCTTCTGAGTCCTCTCTTCGTTATTTTTATACATCATTCTCCCTCTCCTTTCTTCATTTTTGTTTAGCTTCTCCATCAATTATTTTTTCAGCTTTCGTCTTTCAATATGCCCCGCCGAATTTCAATCAAGTCAGTCGAGTGCATCGATTTTGGATTTCCGAGGTATGATCAACCTGGTTTTGTTCGATTTAAAGTGGTTCTATTCAGTTTTAGGGTTTTTATTTGAGTGTTGCCTATTCATTGGTTTAATTACTACTAATTAATTTCGCGGGTTTTGTTTGGGTTTGTTATTTCTATTGACATCTTTCTTCTTTTCATGGTTTATTATTTTCATCTTTGTTTTCCATTCTCTCTTGACTCGTGTTTTGATCTTCGCATTCTGAGTTCTTACTCATATATCTTCATTATTACTGTCAATCATGTTGGAGATCTTATTCGTTTAATTACTTTCGATTTATGTACAACTACACTATTTAGGCATTCAAATTCCCTTCAGTTTACTTAGCTATGTTCATGATCCATTAGTTTTATTATTTGACAGGGTGGTGTTTTTTGTTCGTTGTTGCTGGCGGTGTGAGATGCTATTGAGGCCTGGCGGCTTCTTGGATGTGCCATGGCTTTATTTTCAGGAACAAGCTTATTATATGAGTGCTTTGCGCCGTACTTTATAATCTTTTCCTTTTTTAACTGTTGCTGTGTTTTTGGGGTTGTCGCAGACGGTGTGGCAACTACTGAGGTTGTCGTCTTGGGATGTGGCCTCAACTCTATTTACAGGGTATACACTTATTATATGGGTATTTTTTGGGTAGTACTTTGGATTGGGTTTTCATGTTTTTTGGACCCTTGCAATCAGGTTTTTATGATCTGTCTGTCATTGTAGCAGATGGTGAGAGTTGTTACTTGGAGATTCGTGGTGCGTTGTGTGGTTCTGGCTTGGCTCAGGTTATAGCTTCCCACATCAGATACCTCCATTCATATGCCGGGTACCCTACTCACACTTCACCTTTTGCAGCCTCGGGTCATTACGTATGGTGAGCTAAGTGCTTTCTTGGCCCTTGCTATCAGGTTTAAATGAATTTCCAATGTTGTAGATGATGAAGGGTGTTACTTGGATATCCGTGGTGTGTTGTGTGGTTCTGCCTTGGCTCAGGTTATAGCCTCCAATACCAAATACTTCCATTCATATGTCGTCTAGCCTGTAGTGCCCAGCTGTTTTTACAACATTATGACGATACTTCCACTTCTGTTATTTCAGGTTATTACCTACTTTATATGGTGGGCCAATTATTATCTCAATATGTTTTTTTTGTTGGCACCCATGGTCAGCGCACCTCAGGTGTGGTTTGCTAACTGCTGTTTCTGTCGGGCTGCGACAACATTTGGGTCTCCCAAGGTATGTCTTGTAATTATGATTGCCCCGTGCTTGCTTGTAGCAGCTTGCTTCGTCTGTTATCTTAGTATTATTGACGCTTCTTACTTCAGGTGTTGATAACATGCTGACGTTTACAGTGCAGACTGGTAGGATAACATGCCGACGTTTGTAGTGACGACTGGTAGGTTTCATGTTGACGATCTTATTCATTTCATTATTTTAGGTTTACTAACACCACCATTTAGACATTCAAGTTCTCTTGAGTTTACTAAGTTGTGTGCAGTTCGCTTGTACAAGTTCCCGCGTCAGGTGCTTCCATTCATGATTCATCCATTATTGTTGTTTCCTCCCCTGCGTCTTTTACAACTTTATGTCGATACTTCTTGTTCGGGTCATTACCTATTTCACATGGTGGGACAATATCACACCCAAAGACAGCATTATTAGCTCAATATGGTTCGTTTGTTGGCATCTATGGTCAGTCCACCACAAGCGTAGTTTGCTCAACGCTGTGAGTAAGTATTTATCTTTTCAGTTAAGTATTTCGCGCACCTTACTGTTGACTTTTTTCGCTTTTATTTTTCTCTCTTTCTTCGGTGCCTTTCGTGCGTGGTTATTGGTTCACATTTCTGGGTTCATGTTCATTTTGGTGCTTATCAATTATCATTGCTTTTATTTGGGTAGTTACGTATTATATGGAAAGATCTTTTAGATTATGTGATCATGTAGTTGGATTTTGCTCTCGGGCAATTGTCGATCAAATTTGCGGATTATTGTAAGTGGACTCACGATAAAGTGAAAAAAGAAAGATTAGTAATTATGATGATGGTGTTGACTAAAATACTTCGGGTCTTTGCTTACTTTTTGGGGTTACAGTTGATCGAGTCTTTAGTGTTTCTTTGAGTTTTTTCTTTTTAGGCTTGAGTTGGGGTTTTATCGGATTTTGTGTTGAATTGAAGTTTGTTATATCTCAAGCCTGGTCATGGATTTAGGTTGCGAAACAAGAACTGCTGAATTAGCTAGATTTTTTATGAGTTTAAACCTAATTTAAATGTGGAGTCTTAGTTTTGATGGTTGTTTAGAGACGGATTTGTTAACACTTCCGAATGATTTTTTGAGTCCATATACAGAGGTATCATTTGACCTTTTTATATCCTTGTTCCTCACCGTACCAAAGTTTCTGACTTCGTACATGGAACTATTATAACTGACAAATGATGAATAGGAGAAATATGGTTATCGTCTGATGTTTTTCGTCTGACTCATTTTTCTTATTTATTTTCACCATCGTTTGCCTTTTTCGGTTGAATCCTTATATGTGGGTTTTTAATGCAGTTGCACTAGTTATTGAGGACGAAAAACATCAAGCTCAAGTTCAGCCTTCATTGTGGATTTGGTATTTATCTCTTTGGTTTTTTAGGTGTACTGCTGGTATATTAGTTCACCCATAAAAGCTAAAGCTAGCTGTACTTTGATCGGTTCATTGGTGGTGGTTGTGATAGGCAGTTGTTCTATGCTCGTTAGTGGCAATCGTTGTTGGCCGTACTTCAGGGTGGTTGTGGCGTGATTGGTGGCAGTGGTGGTGTAATACTACGTATTTATGAGTCTCTGGGTACTCTATCGAGTAGGCCTTACTCTGTCGAGTAAGGGCGAGTTACAAATTAAAATAGTTTCTTACCTGTTGGGTACTCGATCGAGTAACGTGGATACTCGATCGAGTAAGGGGGGCACTCGATCGAGTACCTTAGCTACTCGATCGAGTAGCCGGTTTACGGGGGATGATTTCTCGGGTTTTGTTAATAATGCGATTAGAGTATATATTACTTCCGTCATTGTTCCTTAAACACTTTTTAAAACCTAATCAATGTGAAAAGAGAAATCAAACTATGTCATTCGCTTTAATCGCATTGTTGGAAAATCCCGGAGCTTGGAAGTTCGGATTCTACCTTTCTTTATACCGTTGTGATCCTTGCGTCGAGGGTAAGACCTATATACCGTTTTTATAGCATTTCATTAAAGTTAGTTAAACCTTAATTTGGGGATTTGGGGGTTTTGTTGTATTGTATGATTGGTAGTGATTATATGTTTGTATGTGAGGAGGAGGATTCGTAGAGGAAGCGTTTTGATATCAGCTGTGAGATCGTCTGATTGTGTTGTGCTTTCCAGGTAGGGTTTCCCTACTCAGTATTAGTCCCATAATGCATTGTTGGTGTTGTGTGATTGTTGATTGTTATCGTATTCGTATTGAGACGGTTGTTGATTGATTGTTGTTGATGGTTGTGATTGTTTGTCTCTGGTTCTCGAGATGCGTTCTCGGCTGAGTGGAGTCACTTGCGGGAGTGGCTTCACGCCCTAGTTTCGCCCTCCGTGGAACCCGCCACGGGAGGGGATGTGCACATTAATGGGACAGGGTTATCGCTCGGTATGATGAGCGGGGATTTGGTGGGTACGGCTGCGGTCCCCCACTGGCAGGGCTGGTCCAGTGGACAGCCGGTGACGGAGATTGATTGGAGTGGGTGATTTTGTGTGACTGTTTGAGCTGTGTTGTTTACTGTACTGTTGATTATATAAATTGTGTGATTAGTACTGACCCCGGTTAAATGTTTTAAAAACTATGGTGATCCATTCGGGGATGGTGAACAGTTATTGAGCAGGTATGAGTCGAGTTACTGGGATAGCTGGGATGTGCCACCGTCTGATGATAGAAGTCTTCCGCTGTAGCTTAGTAGTTTTCATAAACATTTCAGTTAGCTCAGTAGACAGTTGGTTTGAGTACATGTATTCGTACTTTTGGTTTTGGTTTTGAGATTGTAACCTTTCGCTAAAGTATTTCTATTTAAATGTTGTTTCATTATTGTTTATTTGATTATCATTGCCTCGGGTAACCGAAATGGTAGCATCCTTATACCTGGGTGGTCCTGGTAAGGCACTTGGAGTATGGGGGTGTTACAAAATGTTATCAGAGCGACGATCCTGAAACCTGTAACCAATGAACCTAATGAATATAGGGAGTCAATTAAAATGAACCCGGGGTAAAGGTTGTAGGAGCTAATGCAAAGGCTTGGGAGACGTCCTAAAGTCGCGAAATCGCCCTACAATTTTGAACCGGTCACATGGAGGGTGTATGTCAAGGTCGTATGTGTTGTTTGTTAGCCTGTGTGTGGATGTGATGAAGTATGTTATAATTGTTGGATGTTTGGAGTAGGAGGTTGAGTTTGTGAATGAAAGGTTGATGAAGTATATAGAACTGTTGTTTGAACATGAAGCATGTTGGATGTTTACTATGTGGCGTTTGATAACATGATATAATTGCTTTGTTGATCGTATGAAAAGTTTGGTAGAATCGCATGCTTAACTATAGTATATTGTTGAGTATATAAAGTTGTGTAGTATGTTGGGATATGATATAGCATGCGGGTAGATATTTGAGTTAGCATGACTCGATCGAGTGGGTTTGACTCGATCGAGTGGGTATTTGACGTTTTTGCAACCAGAATCGAGTTTTTGGGCACTCGATCGAGTACCTCGGGCACTCGATCGAGTAGGGGGTCACTCGATCGAGTAGCCTGGCTACTCGGTCGAGTATGTTAGAGATCAGAAGGTCCGTTTGGGGTCTGATGTCGAGGCACTCGATCGAGTATGGTGGGCACTCGATCGAGTAGCCTCTTACTCGATCGAGTGTGTTCTGGGCAGTCCGCTTTCGTGTTTTGAGGTTTTAGTGCGTATGTTTATATCTACCCTTTCTTATATAGTTTCAAGATGCCGCCCAAGAGAAACGCTTATTATGCGAGAGCTGAGACCATGAACATAGATGATGTCGTTAAGATGTTGGAGCATCAAGATGCTCTTACAGAGGCTTTAAAGAAAGTGGGAAAGGAAAAGGAGGTTGATCACTCTAAGATCAGCCTTTATATAGCGAGGTTTAACCCAAAAGAGTACACGGGAACCGGGGAACCAAATGTAACACTACGGATTTTCTTTGGTGACTACTGGACCGAGTAGAGCCTACTCGGCCGAGTAGTGCTGTTATTATGAGTTGTTTTGGTTCTGCCGATGAATACTCAGCCGAGTATAGTGAATACTCGACCGAGTAGAGGATACTCGGCCGAGTATAACTTTACTCGACCGAGTATTCGGTCTGGCGAGTATTATTTTGACGGTTTGATTAGGGAGCGTTTAAGATTTATTTTATATCCCGCGTCAGTTTTCAAAACATCATTTCTACTTCATCATTGTACGTTAACCCTAATCTCTCCCTAATCACTCCTTAATCATCCAATAGCTTTGTTGTTTGCGAAACCTTCGGAGTCCTTACGTACAATTCCTCACCCTGCTGTTGGTAAGTTTTATTCTATGTTGTTGTATTCGTTGGGGTTACTGTATAATTATGGAATTGGGAATATGGGGGTTGTGCAATGTGTAATTGTGTGATATGATTATGATATAGGAGAAGACTTCGTATAGGAGCCTTTCTGAGTGTGCAAGTTCATTTCCACTGTTGATTTCTAAGGTAGGGTTTCCTACTCAGTTTACTGTTATTGTAAGACATGTTGTTGATTATTCTTATCTGTTGATCATCGGAGTATGGAGATTGTTGTGATGATGTTGGTGTAAGGGTGTTGAGATGGCTGTGATATCTTGTGATTGTGATTGTGGTGGAGTCACTTGCGGGAGTGGCTTCACACCCTAGTTCGCCCTCCGTGGAACCCGCCACGGGAGGGGATGTGCACATTAAGGGACAGGGATTGTTTGTCGCTCATTGAGGAGCTGGACTAGGTGGGATCGGCTGCGGTCACCCACTGGCGGCGAGGATTACCTGTTGCGATGGGTAATCTGGCAGGGCTACACACTTTGGTGTGTAGTCGGTTACAGTATGGGAACAAAGTTTAGAATTGGAAGATGATCAGTTGATTGTATCGTTTGTCTGTCTTATATTGCTTGAGTAATACTGACCCCTTGTTGTTTGTGGAATCTGCGGTGATCCATTCGGGGATGGTGAGCAGGCTTGACAGGTATTGCTAGTGTGAGCTTGGGGACTGTCTTGGGAGGAGTGCCATCACGAGTCATAGCATCACCGTCTGAGTCTTAGTTGGATTTCTTTATTTGTCAGACTTTGAAGTTGTATTTTGTTAACACAGTATTTGAGTTTGGTTGATGTAAACTTTACACTTTACAGTACTTTAATAAATGTGCTCAGTTCGGACGCTTTTTGATATATACTAACCTCGGGCAACCGAGATGGTAACACACTTTCATGGTAGGGTGGTCCTGGTAAGGCACCTTGGTATGAGGGGGTGTTACACCAAACCTTCTTGACAACTGGCATCGTGAGATGGAGAACATACTAGACCTGGTTCACTGTCCTGATGAGATGAGAGTAGAACAAGCTACGTTCTACCTGAGGGAAGCAGCTGGCAAGTGGTGGGATACGGTGAAGGTGAGTACTAGGGAGATGTATGCGAACCAGGGCTTACCTGCTATACCTTGGGAAGAGTTTCGGAGACTATAGGAAAGAGTTTGTACCGGAACATGTGAGGAGTAAGCTGAGAGAGGAGTTTGATGGGTTTAAGATGACATCTGATATGTCAGTTGCCGAGTACTACAAGCAGTTTAATAAGAAGTCTAGGTATGCTGAGGATATGGGTTTGAGTGAGGAGAACCTGGCGCAAAGGTTTAAGAGAGGGTTGACACCCAAGATTATGGATAAGTTACCCGTGGGAGTCCTTACCGATGTTAAGGAAGCTTATGAGAGGGCTGGGAGAGCTGAGAGGTTAGTGGAGATGGCTCAGGAGAGAGTGGGTGTTGAGAAGAGAAAGGCTGAGAGTGAGGGTGGTGGCCAATCTAGTCACAAGAAAGGCAACCACAATCAAGCTAAAGGGTTTTCTTCTGGGTCAGGGTTCAATGCTGGGGTTTCCTTTGGGCGTGGCCGTGTGAGTGGTAGTGGTAGTTGGGGGATGACCTGCTATGGCTGTGGCGGTGTAGGCCACAAGAGACATGAGTGCACGAGTATGCCTGGAGCTTTTCAGGGATCGGCTCGGGGGAGCTATTCTCAGGGACCTGCACAGAGTTATGCGAGCAATAGACCGTCTGGGTCATCGTCTAACCGGGGAAGTCAGAGCTATCAGGGTGGAGGTAACCGCAATGGCGGTAATTCTTATCAGAAACCAGCTACGAACAACAAAAACAATCAGGGGTCGGGTGCTAAGCCGACCACTTCAGCCAGTACTGTCCAGGGAGGTGGACAGAAGACCAGTGGAAAGATGTTCATGGTGGACAAGAAAGCAGCTGAGGAGGATGCACATGTTATCACTGATACTTTTCTTGTTAACGGTGTTCATACCTTTGTTTTGTTTGATTCGGGGGCGTCTCAGTCGTTTGTATCTTCGAGTCATATGAAACGGTTGGGTTTGAGGGTATATGAGTCTGTAAGTGAGAAAGTTTTTATACCTTCGGGTGAGTCTGTATCATGTGGGAGGTTGTTTAGAGATGTGTCTATAATAGTTGGGGAAGTTGATCTACCTGTAGACTTGCTAGAATTTCCTTTTGACGGTTTTGAGATGATAGTTGGGATGGATTGGTTGGGAAAGTATAAAGCTAAGATAGACTGTCATAAAAAGAAAGTGTCTTTGAGAGGGCCTAGGGGTGTTTGTGTGTCTTATCGTGGGTTTCTAGTCAAACCCAAAGTTAAGTTGATTGCAATTGTCACCTTGAAGTCTTATCTGAGGAAGGGATGTCCTTTGATCTTGTGCCAAGTGAGAGATGACCGGATAGAGAGTCCGACAGTTGATCAGATACCAGTGGTGGGAGAGTTCGCAGATGTTTTACCAGAGGAGATTCCGGGGTTGCCACCGAAGAGGGAGATAGATTTCACCATTGAGTTGAAACCGGGGACGGGGCCAATCTCTAAGGCACCGTACCGGATGGGTCCTAAAGAGATGGAGGAGCTCAGGAAACAGTTAGATGATCTGATAGAGAAGGGATACATTAGACCTAGTGTATCGCCGTGGGGATCACCAGTTCTTTTCGTGAAGAAGAAAGATGGGAGTTTGAGGTTGTGCATAGATTACAGAGAGCTGAACCGAGTGACAGTGAAGAACAAGTATCCTTTGCCAAGGATAGATGACCTGTTTGATTAGTTGAGTGGTGCATCAGTCTTTTCTAAGATTTATTTGAGGTCGGGATACCATCAGGTGAAGATTAGAGAGGTGGACATACCAAAGACAGCCTTCACGTCGAGGTATGGCCATTACGAGTATGTGGTGATGCCGTTTGGGTTATCTAATGCACCGGCTGTGTTTATGGACTTGATGAACAGAATCTTCAGACAGTTTTTGGACAAGTTTGTGGTGGTATTTATCGACGACATCTTAGTCTAGTCCAAGACTAAGGAGGAGCATGAGGAGCATCTGAGGATTGTGTTGCAGACTTTGAGGGAGCATGAGTTATATGTTAAGCTGTCCAAGTGTGAGTTCTGGTTAGAGAAAGTTGCTTTTCTGGGGCATGTCATCTCTAAGGAGGGAGTAGCTGTGGATCCGGCAAAGATTGAGGTAGTGACAAAGTGGGAATCACCAAAGAATGTTGCTGAGATCAGAAGTTTCTTGGGTTTAGCTGGATACTACAGACGGTTCGTGAAATATTTCTCCAAGATAGCTAGACCTATGACAGCTTTGATGAGGAAAGAGAACAAGTTTCGTTGGGATGAGAGTTGTGAGAAGGCGTTCCAAACATTAAAGGAGCGTTTAACCACAGCTCCTATCTTAGCATTGCCTGAAGGGATCGAGAACTTTGAGGTTTATACGGATGCCTCAAAGAATGGGTTGGGATGTGTGTTGATGCAGAACGGTAAGGTGATTGCCTATGCTTCTAGGCAATTAAAGCTGTATGAGGAGAACTATCCTACACATGATCTAGAGTGGGGTGCAGTGGTGTTTGCTCTCAAGATATGGAGACATTTCCTTTATGGGGAGACCTTTAAGGTATTTTCGGATCACAAGAGTCTCAAGTACATCTTCACTCAAAAGGAGTTGAACATGAGACAGAGGAGGTGGATGGAGCTGATTGGCGATTATGACATGGATATTATCTACCATGAAGGGAAAGTCAATGTTGTTGCAGATGCTTTGAGTAGGAAGAGTGTACACTCCCTGTGTACAGCTCTATCTTTGATGAGGTTGAGAGATGAGGTGGGGAAGTTTGGGATACATATGATGCAGAGAGGGGATGCTGTGGGAGATTTGACAGTACAGCCTGATCTTTACGATGATATTCGAGGTAAACAGGCTTTGGATGCTAAGATGGTTGAGTGGAGAGCTGGAGTAGAGAAAGGGACAGTGTCTCATTTTTCTATTCACACAGATGGTAGTTTGAGGTTCGATGGTAGGTGGTGTGCCCCTTAATGATGAGGAGCTGAAAAAGACAATCATGACGGAGGCACATTGTACACCTTATTCAGTACATCCAGGTGGTGACAAGCTATATAAAGACTTGAAGAACACGTTTTGGTGGCCTGGGATGAAGAAAGAAACAGCTGAGTTTGTGGCCCGTTGTTTGACATGTCAGAGAGTTAAAGGGGAACAGCGACGACCACAAGGTAAGATTCAGTCTTTAGAGGTACCTGAGTGGAAGTGGGAATCCATTTCTATGGATTTTATCGTGGGTTTGCCAAAGAGTCAACAGGGTAACAACATGATATGGGTGATAGTGGATCGACTGACCAAGTCAGCTCACTTTGTACCAATGAAAGATACATGGACTAAACCACAATTAGCTATGGCTTATCGAAAGAATGTGCTAAAGTTACACGGAGTCCCTAAGGACATAGTGTCTGACAGAGATGCGAGATTTATCTCAAGGTTTTGGAAAGACTTGCAGGAATCTTTGGGAACAACTTTGAAGATGAGTACAGCTTTTCATCCTGCGACAGACGGTCAGACTAAGAGAACAATCAAAACTCTTGAGGATATGTTACGAGCTTGTGTGATGGACTTTGGTGGTAGCTGGGAACAGAGGTTGGATTTGATAGAGTTTTCTTACAACAACAGCTATCACACTAGTATCGGCATGGCACCGTTTGAGGCTTTATGTGGGAGGAGGTGTAGGAGTCCGGTTTGTTGGGACGACAGTGCTGAGGCAGTGGTTCTAGGACCAGAGATGGTACATGAGATGGTTGAACAGATAAAGATGATCAGGGAACGAATGAGAGCAGCTCAGGATAGGCAAAAGAGTTATGCAGATCTACATCGCAGGGATATAGAGTTTCAGGTTGGGGACAAGGTTCTTCTTAAAGTGTCTCCTATGCGTGGGGTTATGAGATTTGGGAAGAAAGGCAAGCTGAGTCAGAAGTTCATCGGGCCTTATGAGATCTTAGAGCGAGTTGGGGAGGTTGCATATCGTCTGGCTTTACCGGCTGCGTTAGAGAGAGTGCATAATGTGTTTCATGTATCGCAGCTGCGGAAGTATGTGAGTGACCCGTCACATGTGTTAGAGGCAGAGAGCTTAGAGCTAGATAAGTCTTTATCATATCTTGAGGTACCTAAGCAGATTCTTGACCGGAAGGTTAGGAAGACTAGGAGTGGTGAGACAGTTTTGCTTAAGATCCTTTGGTCTAACCACGAGACTGAGGAAGCTACATGGGAGGCAGAGGATGCCATGAGAGAGCGTTACCCTTTCCTTTTTTATCAGGTATGTATGGTTACGGGGACGTAACCTTGTTTCTTTTAGGGGGTTAGGAGATGATCGCAATGAGTTTTTTAAGAGTTTTTATACCCTTTTTATGTTGTGTCGGTATAGTTGTTGTCGTTGAGTCGGGTTGAGTTTGGGTTAGTAACATGTTTTATGTTCAGTTTGCTTTGGTTGTTGAGTCGGGAGTGTCGTAGGGTGAGTCTTTGTTTTGTTGTGGTTTGAACTTCGGGGACAAAGTTCTTTTTAAGGACGGAAGACTGTAATACTACGTATTTATGAGTCTCTGGGTACTCTATCGAGTAGGCCTTACTCTGTCGAGTAAGGGCGAGTTGTAGATTAAAATAGTTTCTGACCTGTTGGGTACTCGATCGAGTAACGTGGATACTCGATCGAGTAAGGGGGCACTCGATCGAGTACCTTAGCTACTCGATCGAGTAGCCGGTTTACGGGGGATGATTTCTCGGGTTTTGTTAATAATGCGATTAGAGTATATATTACTTCCGTCATTGTTCCTTAAACACTTTTTAAAACCTAATCACTGTGAAAAGAGAAATCAAACTACGTCATTCGCTTTAATCGCATTGTTGGCAAATCCCGGAGCTTGGAAGGTCGGATTCTACCTTTCTTTATACCGTTGTGATCCTTGCGTCGAGGGTAAGACCTATATACCGTTTTTATAGCATTTCATTAAAGTTGGTTAAACCCTAATTTGGGGATTTGGGGGTTTTATTGTATTGTATGATTGGTAGTGATTATATGTTTGTATGTTAGGAGGAGGAATCGTAGAGGAAGCATTTTGATATCAGCTGTGAGATCGTCTGATTGTGTTGTGCTTTCCAGGTAGGGTTTCCCTACTCAGTATTAGTCCCATAATGCATTGTTGGTGTTGTGTGATTGTTGATTGTTATCGTATTCGTATTGAGACGGTTGTTGATTGATTGTTGTTGATGGTTGTGATTGTTTGTGATTGTTTGTCTCTGGTTCTAGAGATGCGTTCTCGGCTGAGTGGAGTCACTTGCGGGATTGGCTTCACGCCCTAGTTTCGCCCTCCGTGGAACCCGCCACGGGAGGGGATGTGCACATTAATGGGACAGGGTTATCGCTCGGTATGATGAGCGGGGATTTGGTGGGTACGGCTGCGGTCCCCCATGGGGGGTGGTCCGGTGGACGATCGGTGACGGAGATTGATTGGAGTGGGTGATTGTGTGTGATTTGTTTGAGTTTGTGTTGTTTTCTTGTCTTGTTGATTATATAAATTGTGTGATTAATCGACCCGGTTAAATGTTTTAAAAACTGTGGTGATCCATTCGGGGATGGTGAGCAGTTATTGAGCAGGTATGTGTCGAGTTACTGGGATAGCTGGGATGTGCCACCGTCTGATGATGGAAGTCTTCCGCTGTAGCTTAGTAGTTTTCATAAACATTTCAGTTAGCTCAGTAGACAGTTGGTTTGAGTACATGTATTCGTACTTTTGGTTTTGGTTTTGAGATTGTAACCTTTCGCTAAAGTATTTCTATTTAAATGTTGTTTCATTATTGTTTATTTGATTATCATTGCCTCGGGTAACCGAGATGGTAGCATCCTTATACCTGGGTGGTCCTGGTAAGGCACTTGGAGTATGGGGGTGTTACAGGTGGTCCGTGGATGTCGCCTTTAAATGTTGTTGCTGGATTACTTTCGTTATTCTCATAAATACAATCACAACTCTTGTTTATTCCATACAAATGCAAATAATCACATAAAAACATCCCGTTATGCTCAGATCTAGTTGTTTCGAAGTTAACCCTAATTCTGATTTGCTTTCGGTATCTCGAAAGTCAGTAGCTTTTGTATCATTAAAACTCTCTTAGCCACTCATCTTGCCTACCATATCCACAGACTCCATAGATAATCCCTTCAGTAGCTCCTTCTCAAAATTCTTTACGACATTCTCTCATCTTATTTGCCTTTAATTAATTTTATCTGTTTTTTTTTATTTTAAGATTAGAATTGATCTTCATCATTGTAGGTACAGATCTACCCTCGCTCCTAAATGCGTCGGTTACTCAATTTTGCAAGGGTACTGGTGGGAGATTTTCTGTTAGGTATCTTCATTTTTTTCGCTCTCTTTTTTAAATTTAGTATGATTACTGGTTTATTTGGTAATCTGTTTGATCAATTAGATTGTCCATAGTATATGATGTTTGAGCTCTTTTCAGTTTGAGATTAACCATAGTTATTTGATTGATTGTTGATAATCCTAATGGTTAGGTGCTGTCTATCGTATTAAATATAGATTATGATGAGAACCTCACATATAAAAATTAGTGAGCAAATAGATGGAGGACTTCTTTTGTTCTTGATGGAGGTGGGAAGTTTGAGTATACTGAAACTTGGCGATATTTAAGTAGATGTCAGTGGATGAAGGTGTTCTGTATTGTTTGTAGTAAGTACTCGCTGGCTCAACTATTGCCTGATTTTGTGAATTGACATGGTAGGAATGTTAGAATAGGTCTTACGGTACTTAATTCTCTGTCTCATAGAATTGCACGGTAGATAACTTTCTGGTGTAGATGGATTTGGCAGAACTAGGAGTAGCCATAAGCATATTTTTGTATTTTAGGATAATAAGAAATTTCGTTCTCTCTGTTCCAGATATCGTGAAACTGGACTCTAAAGAAGTGCATTTCTAGGATTAAGCACTAATTAAATTAAACAGAATAAATTCTGGTTGAATAGACTCAGTTATCGGCCTTATGCAACCTTTATGTATAATAAATAAATACAATCACTATTGAGAGTGGAATTAGTGTCCAATTACCAAACATATTCAGTTTTTTTTTTTTTTTGTTTCATTTTTAGTTTGTTGAGCATTCGGGCTTTTTCACGACTAACAAGTTCCCGTGATTTTGAGGGTGTGAGTAGTCTAAGTACTACTGCGATGTGGCTAAAGTGAGAGTTCCATACTTTAGTGGACAAACCTCAAGAGGAGATGGTATGATAAAAGAGTGTTATGTTGAACTGATTCACGGATGTTTTGCATGCATAAATATAGTTCTATTAATTAGACTCATGACAGTTAAGTTGTTCTGGTCTCCTCTGTCATCCATTTGTTTATATATTCCGTCACAGTCCTTTGTTTACGTTTCCTATTTAGGCAAATTTTTTTTGCGTTAGAAAGACTGCTTCACAACTATCTTTTCTTGAGCTGTATCGGTGGACCGTCGTGTCATCGGACCAAAAGCATATGTAAATACTTTGAGAATTATGTACAGAACTACTCGAAGATGAATAGTATTTTAAACTAATCCTTATATACATGTAGGTCAGGGACTTTCATATAGCCCAAGAAGAGGCAGATGCGGAGTATTATGCTGGTTTTGTGGGTGAGTACAATCCCTTCTCATCTATCGTTTACAAAGGGATTTTATTTACATTTTCAGTTGAATTTTAAGTGTAAGAACTTGTCCACCTTACTGTTTTGCTCATGTGAAATATGTCGAAGGATGTTCGTTTATTCTTGGAAGGGAATTGGCATCTATTTTATGGGGGATGGTTGCTAATCGATATGGCCGAAAGCCTGTTATTATCTTCGGTACAACATCTGTGTTTGTATTCTACAGATTCTTTTCTGAATTTTGTGTATATATTTCGGAAAGTTATCATTGATTTTTTGGTCAACTATACGGAGTAATTTCTCTTATCTGTTATTGTAATTTTCTAATTTTAGAGTTTTTATTAACGCAATTTCTGGTCTAAGTACAAGCGTTTGGATGACAGCGACAAGTTTTTTTTTGGGGAAATTTCAATGGATTATTCGGGTCTGTCAAGGTATATAGGCAATATCGTATTTACTGAAAGAATATCGATGGAGTGAAGATTCAGTGTTTTACTATCTGAATATGTTCTATTACTGAATTGCAGCTTCTTTCACCCATACGATTTTTAACTTTCATATTGTCAGGCATATATATCTGAGATTTGTCGGGAGGAACATCAAGCTACAGGCATGACTGTGGTAAGCGTCTGACTACTATGTACACGGACATTAAATTATCTTATATGTGGACACTTGACAATCTGACATAGGCTTGACACTTGAGCATTACAATCAAGCCAAAAACACAAGGACTACATAAAATATATAGTTGAGTTGTGACACATGGACCAACATCCAATCATACTTCTAGCCGAATTTGCACAACATTGTTGTGATAGTTATTAGTATAAAGTAAGCGAGTAAACAATTTATGTGCATTACCACCTTGTAGAGATGACTATAGCTTGGGGAATTGGACTGATCATTTGTGACACCCTCATTCATTGCGGAAAAGTAAACACGTAATTCTAGAATAAAACTGCATGGATATGTTTGTAATAGGTTCATTTGGGTAAAAACCTGTAATTTTTAAAACCTGAACCTATTATAAAGATATCCAAATTGAAAGGTGTCAAAACATACAAGGTCTAAATAGAAGTTTCATAACATAACCATCGCTAAAGTCGCGAATAGCAAAGTTATACAACCAAATGTAAAGAGGGAGACATATGTCCCTAAAATGTATGTGACATAAAAACTCGTATAAGAGTCTACAAATAAAACCAAATCTAAGTAAGTCCCAAGGTTACTTTGCTCGCTAGCTCGTCCATGAACCCCATATAAGCATCACCATACCTGTCGATCGCATTTTATACAAATACGAAAGCCACAGTCAGTGGGGAGTAACTCCGAGTTCTCCCAGCCACGAAATGTCATAATTAATATAACATGTAAACATAAGAATATGAATATGAATAACGCATAGCCTTAGCATATAGATGCTAGGCAATCGTGCTTATCATGTGAACAACAATATAACTATACATAGTCCGAGCATGTGAATACTAGACCGACTCATACTACACTATCATGTGAATCACATAACATCCAGGAATCCAAATTCTATCAACCATAGCCGGCTTGCATCTCACCTTCTATGATTCATAGAATCATCAAACAAGAAAGGACAATATATCTAGAGACAGGCATAAGTTCCTAGTACAGTCAATAGTCACTCTGTAACTCGAGTCTATACCACGAGGTAAGGTAAACACCCTAGTCCTAAACCTGCGCAGACCTAGTGACATGCGGAAAACTACCGCATCCAAGACCCATGATAACAACACATGAGTACCCCTAAGGAGTCCACCAAAGGGTTGGCTAGTACTTAAGTTGACTACATACTTCTAAGAGTACGTCAGGAAGTCATACCCTAACTTGGATATAAACTCACCAAGCTAAGACACAAAGGCTATTAAGCGGTGAACATACACTCGTCAAAGACTATAAGGGCCTATCTATGACGATGGTCTAAGATACCAACACCACACAAGACAAGTAGGACACCCACTTAACCATAAGAGGGGCAAAGCGTCCAAACTTGCACACAC